>NW_027494327.1:0-313103 GCF_021521415.1 Bidens hawaiensis | reverse complement strand
AATAGATCAGTAAACTAAACACTATGAAAATAACGAACTAAATAATAAGGATTATATATAGACGTTTTTGTTGTAATTTTATTTGTTAAAGTGTTTCTGTATTTAATTTCTATAAAGTGCAAACATAAAAATTGAAAAGGAATAACATAATCATACAACTCTAAGTCTTTCACATTACAAATTGCTTTTGAAACTGGTTCGAGCAACACTTTAAAACTAAGTATCATGACATTAAGTTTGACATGCCTAAATAAATCTTTTTATGTGATAGGTATCATGACATTATGTTTAATACATATTATGATACCTTATGTGATAAAGTGGAGTTAAATCATGGTGAAGTCAAATTAGTAAACAAAATACGTATCAACATATTATTTAGATATTTTTCGTATGGGTGAAATCTTAATAAACATTTGTTTTAGTTTATTCACATTAGATTACTACTAAAGATGAAAACATGGATTTTATGGGTAACCAATCATTTCATTTACATCAGGGGATCAAGATATTGATCAATCACCAAAAATCGAGAATGCTAGTGTCCAAATCTTTTCTAAATACAAAATAAAACTAAAATATGGAGGTTAGTTTTAAAAGTTAGGTAAATATGTAATATATCAAGAATGTTAGGGATGAAGTATATATAAATGCCCCCGATAAAAATTACTCTAAAGGGTTTCTTATTTTATTTATTTATCTATTTTGATTTTTAATTTTAACTTTAGAGAACTTTGTTATAAAAAATACCGGAAATAAAATGATAAGATAATCAAATCACAAATTTGTATAAAGATCCTTGAATGTGTGCATGGCCATTTTGATGACCTTGGGGATCTTTGGTTCATAATAAAATGAAAAATAAAATAAAATAAAGAAATAATAACAAGCTGGATGTATTCTTGTGTTGTATCGTATTTTTGGTGTTGTGTTTTTGTGATGTTTTTAATCCTAATTTTGAACATTCATTATAGTGCATTTAGACAAATCATACTTTTTATTCTTTATAATAAAATTATAGTATTGCTGTTAATGAGCTTTTTACTTTAGGCTAAAGGGTATACACCCTTAACACTATTCCCCTCATTCGTAACGTCTGCGTCACGTCGACTTCCCCCAATCATTCAACCCCTTCCTACAACACCTTTAAATCTAGGAGTATACACCTTTCTCCTCATTCCGCGTTTCCTAATTTCTTTTTTTATTTAATACAATTTTATATTTAAACTATACATTTGAAATTATAATATTTAATAAGATAAATTAAAATGCATAAATTTAAAAAGTAAAAACGATTACATTAACTAAAAAAAATATAAACCATAAAAACTAGAAAAAAACTAATAAATAGTAAACATAAATAACTAAAAAACTAGAAAGTTAAGTTATATTTTTGGCCAATTTTTCGTTTCAATGCTAACGCCAAGTCGAACTCTTGCGTTACCTCCGGGACCAGGTTAAAGTGGAGATCCATTTTGGGTTGTATAGGAAATTTGTAGATCCATTTTGGGTTGTATAGGAAATTTGTAGAAGTGTTAAGAATGGTTGAAACTAGTTGAAATGAGTTTGAAATTGATTGAAATGGGTTATAGTATATATGTTTGTATTTATAATATAGATAAATAAATAATTTATTATTTTTTAAATGATCTCGTTTCCAACGGTCAAAAAAAGGAAGAGTTGAGGATGAATGACCATATTGATCACTCAGGTCACGCATGACCATTTTATTAGTGGTGTGGTGTGGGGGGGGGGGGGGGTGGGGGGTTTACTGGGAGACTTCTCGAGTGAGGGGGGCCATATGACTAGTATATCATACAAGTATTGGTGTATGCCGTATAGCCTACGTATGGTTTTTTCCACTTTTTAAGTGTTGATGAAGGTCACTTTTTAAGTTTTTGAAAGGTCTTTCTAATCAATATTCCAATGGAAAACAACGTTAACGAGGTGAGGGCGGGGGTGTTCGGTGGTGGTCGATAATGAGCCATCTTATTTTTGTCTTCTAATATATATATAGCTAAAGAAACAAAGAGATTTGGCAAACAGTTTCTTTTGTACAGCCAAAATTCTTTTAGCAGTATAAAAAAGCCATTACCATGTGATACTGGCCTCATGGCGTGTCTGCCTTTTCATTTATATGTTCGTCTTTTATCGCAAAATACAAAAGCTACACAAAAAGGCTATGGTGTTTGAGTGTTTCCAATTTTTTATTCAGTATTTTAAGAATTTCGTATTACAAGACATTAATAGAATGCATTTATATATATAAGTGTTAGAAAGATTTCATGGTTTTCTTGACGTCAATTATGTGAGCCACAATGGGTAGTTTTTAAAGTGTTTGAAACCCATCTAGAGGAGAGAGAGCCACATGAAGAAGAGAAAGAAGAGAAGTTTGTAAACACAAATGGTTTTTGAAGATAAAAGTAAGATAGAGGAGACATAAATGAGAGAAGAGAGGAGAGAACAAGATGACAAGTGTTATCTCCTAACAATACCATTAAGATAAAAGAGCGGAACTATCTGGCGTAACACACGGTGGGACAAAAATCCGGGCGGGCTCATGGTTCGAACTGACACCTTTGCACAATGCCTAGCTTAAATCCTTCATTGTCAATATCCACCCAAAAGTGACATAAGTGAGATAGATTCGAACTTGAGTCTCTATTGAAAAACTCAAGCCTCCTACCACTGGGCCATTATTAGGAGATGCGTTAAAAAATAAGTAAGGTTTGGTCGTATAGATGAAAGAAAAGATATTATTTTATAATAAAAAATTGGATAGTGTTGGGTTGTTAGTAAGGATAGTCTTATAGAAGGTCATCTATGCTAATCTAACAAACTAAAAATGAAGCCCACACATGACACACCAATATTAAGGATAATTGTCCTTTAGTTTAGAGAGTTGCGACTATTTGATGTGAATCAAGATGATGTTATGATACCCTTAATTTCATTACGTTAGTTAAAATATCTTGTAGTTACATTATAAATTCTAAATTAAGTACTATGTACTTTGAATTCGATGTTGCTAATGTGGGTGCTAGCATTGTGTACAACCATTAGTAACAAGTGTATAACCATCAATGGTTAAAACACACCGAAAGTTGCAGTTTATATTCGACATGTTTCATACATAGGTGCTGTTGTATCTATCAAGGTTCTCCAAAGATCATAATTGCAAGAGTACGAACCCCAACATGGTTAGGGATGATGTGTCACTTAACAGCAATAAGAAATCACAAACATCATTCAATAAGTAATTAATCCTTAATTACATCAACTTAAACCAACTACAAAATTAGTTTCAGTACATTCAGTGCCTCAAATTCTGTTATAACTCTCGAGTATTTCCTATGGATGTAGGGTAGCAAAAAGATCCAAATACCCATAAAGATCATCCGTGGGTGGATGATGACTTCCTCAATAACACCCGCGGGACATATAAATCTCCCGCATAAATTAAGTCAGGGGAAGCACGAGATAAGAATCCAGAGACTATCCGCGGAGTGACCCAGACGTCCTCAGAAGTCGTCCGCATGGTATTATTCCCACCCGCAAAGGAGACTAGAGGGTGACGCCAGAGGGACAGATGTAATTAACTAACTTCTTTCTAGAAGATTTACAAGGATCTTTCCTTGGGAAGCACGAGACGCAACAGCCAATGATAGAAGGACAGCTGGCAAAGTTGTTATAAGCGTGCACATGGCCGAAATAGCCCGTCCTATCATATGCGGACACGTGTCCAGGTTGCTACAAGAGCATCTTCTGGAAATGGACAACTAGACCAATCACATTCCCTTACCCTTCGGCTATAAATAACTTTCGTCATCTTTTACTCTCACTCCAAATATTTAGTACTTTTCCCTATTTAAGATCAGTACTTATTCTCATGCCGGGGGGTGGTTACGGGAACACTCCCAGACGAGCTCACGGTGGTTGTTTTGCAGGTTTTCATCATTGAACTTGGGAGATTGAGCTTGTATCGTTAACTGGTAATTGTTTGAGCCGTATCCTATGGACACATTGATCTAACCCTTAGGGGATTAGATCTGTGTTACTTGATTGGCGCCATCCATGCTTGTGCTAGAATCATGAAAGTTTTTTGTTGTTCCGAACGATATGGGTCAATCTCTTCAGGGGCCGATGGAAACTCCAGCAACAGTAAGACGTTCCACCGCTGTCGGAGCACCTGAAGGTCCTACTTCCGGTGATTTTGGACATGTAACGATGGAAACTCGTCGAGTCCGTACGAAACCAGATCTGGCAGATGGATTTGGTAATTCTGCTCCGGCGAGGTTTCATCGTTCTAACATCATATCTGAGGGAGTTCAATCTCCTGAAGAATGGTTGCGCTTGCAACAAAAGAATGCTCTCGCTGAGTATGAACGCATGATTCGTGAAGAACGAATTCGTGCTCGAACTTTAGTTTATGATGACATTCCTCCGAGATCTCCATCTCTTCCTTCAACAGTTCGAAGGAGCCAGATGCGTGATAGTCTTCAGAGTGAGAGATTCTCTGAGGAAGATTTTGAAAGACGGGGACGTGATCGAATTCGCCCAGTTGTGCGAGAGCCTTCCTGCAGAGTTGAATATGAAAGCTAAGATTCCAGAGGTCGAAGATCTGACGTATCGCCGCGATGAAGTAAGTTACTGTAGAGATGATAGCAGGATCCACGAACGAGAAGGAACTAGTCGCCCGCGTGCGGTAGTTCGTCATACGGAGTACCACAGTAATGCGGAAGAAGATTTCACGAAACCATATCGTCCCGCAGCATTTGCCGAAAAGTCAAATTTCTTCCTGCTCATTGCAACGGCTCCATTCCCAGCTAACGTGAAAATTCCCACTACCTTAGGGAAATATAACGGAGTGTCGGATCCCAGTGACCACTTATTGAATTTTGTGGTAGTGGGAGGGGTTAGTGGTTGGACCCTCCCTTATTGGTGCCGTATGTTCGCATTAACGTTGACTGGAGTGGCACGAGAATAGTTTGAAAAGTTTCTTGATGGACAAATCAAGAGTTGGGATGACCTGGTGGCCAAATTCTCTCAACACTTTAGTCAGCAAAAGAAACACACTCGTGACCCTTCTGAAATTCTAGACGTCGTTAGGCGTGATAATGAGTCTATTGAAGATTTCATTTCGCGGTTTATTGATGAATGCCTGAGCATTGGGGGAATCAGCGAGGACATGTTGAGAGGAGCCTTCCGCAAGAACGTGCGGAGTAATGCCCTGATCCGCTGCTTAACCGACAAGGATGGAATGCCTAAAGCATGGGACGAGATAATGTCCGCAGCAAAATTGTTTGCAGCACTGAAAAAACCTTAGGGTCTGAGAGCCTTAAACAGATGCCAAAGGTGGAATTTCAAAATCCGCGAACGAACAGACAAGCCAAAGGATCAATCTGGTCAAGACTTCAACCTTCCGCGGACACATTGAAACAATTCGATGCAAGAACACTGATTGGTAAAAAAAAATAAAGAAAGTACTTTGACGCAAAATACCAACAACTGGACTCCGCTGACAAAAACTCCTTCAGAAATTTTGGCCACTGAAAATGTGAACTTCAGAAAACCCCAGCCAATAGCGAAAAAAGCGTTTCTCAATCCTAAAAAACATTGTGCGTTTCATTATGATATTGGTTACAATACATATGATTGTGTTACTTTGAGGAATGAGATTGAAGGTGCAATCAAGTCGGGAAAGTTGGAACACTTGGTCAAAAATGTAAGAAAAGTGTAACATCCCGTTTTCTCGTTTCGGTTAATAAAATGAAAATAAGAGTTATTATGAGTTGGGCTAGTGTTGGGTTAAAGGGATATGGGTTATGGACTTGGGTTATGAGGGAGAAAAGGAAAGACGATGGGCTTAAGCCCATGATCCATCATTATAGAAACCTTAAATCACCCATTTAATTCATTTCACACATATTCCATACAACACCAAAACACACACTTACGCTCTCTCAAATTTCTCTCCTTTCTCTAGCCGAACCAAGATAGAAGGCCGATCCCGACCCAAGGTAATAATAGTATGATGTTGTATGAGCTAAAACCCGTAAGATTTAGTAACGAAACGACGAGCCGACACCCTTAAACCGTTAAAGTCACGAGATCCGGGTGGAATCGGGTATAAACCGAACCTAAGATGAGCTTAGGGGTCACCCTAGCTCAAATCTGGATCGAACGGAACGAAAAACGGTGAAAACGGTGGTGAAATAAACAAGACCTCGCTTTTCCGGCGAGATCCCGGTTTTCCGGCAATGGCGGCACCGGAAAAGGCAGGTACGAGGTTAAGGCGTCAGAGAAAGTTTCTGACATTCTCTGACCTAGCCCTAATTCGTTAACGGGGAGTTAACGAACTAGGGGTGATTCGTCAAGCGATTCATTAATGGAAGCTTAACGAACTAGCCTTAGTTCGTGTCCCAGTTCGCTATGGAAAAGATAATGAATTACCCCCAATGCGCCATGACCATTCGTTAACAGAGATAATGAATTAGAAGGTCCAATTCGTTACATGGACTGAATCGTTACATGGACTGATTCGTTATGGACTGGTTTGTTATATGGACTGATTCGTCAAAGGACCAGTTCGTTAGAGGGTTCAATTCGTGACAAGGACCAGTTCGTTATGACGAGTCAATTTGTTAAGAACCAAGTAACGAACTAGAGGTTTAATAAAATCTTGGACAAACTACTATATTTGAAGTGATTTTAAGAATATATTTTAAAAAATATTCTTGGACAAACTACTATATTTGAAGTGATTTTATAAACTATAAAATAAAAAAAATTCAATTTTAAAGTTATTATTAAGATAAAATTTTAAAAAAAAGAAAGCAAAACTGATCTGCAATGCCAATACCATATGCCTTGGACCAGGATTGAATTCCATTATAGAATGTTTTTGTGGCTCAAACTCAATAAAGTAAAAAATATCTTTTGATAGATGTATGATGATAAAAAAAAACTGTGAGCATGGTTAAAAAAAAAGATTCTGATCCATCTCTGTCACTAGTTATCATCAACTAACACCAACCAAATTATATGAAAATTGAACAAGAGAACAACCAAGACGTAGACGTGCCTGAAACCGTTATTATATATGAACCGATTGATAAGGTTCTACAACTTCCTACTTCCCCAAATTCATACAAGTTTGAACCAAATATCATTCTAATTAAAGGTCTAGGCAACTAATTAAGCAGTAGCAGCCGCGCTACAAACCGGCAAATCTTTCTCAAAATGTGGTGGGATGTTGAGAATAGGATTGCTCTCGTAAAAGTTAACGGGCTTCAAATCAAAACTCGATGATACGGTTGGCATGATTGGGTAGTCCTCTTGGCATGGTACATGATGAAACCCGAGTGTGTACCACATTACAATGTCCTTGTTCTCTATAGGTCGGTCCCTGAAAGAAAGTGTAATTGGCAATTGGGGGATATAAAATGTAAATTCATGAAACCATACGTGAGTATAATACATTTATTTAAATAAGCCAAACCAAACCAAACCAAACCAAACCGGTCATCTTTATTTAACTCTGGGTATAGAATTAACCAATGCTTTCATAACTAGACCGGCCATCAAACCGGTCACCTTACCAATTTAATGGTCAGGCAAGTTTTTCATAAATTTAAGTATGTAATTTTATAGAATATAAAACATGAAAAAAGAAAATATGTAGTCTTAAGGAGTAAATTAACACTATATGAGATTTTGTAAAAATGTTTTTATTTTTTTTATTTTTAAGTTTGGTCTTACCACATGGTTTGATTGCATAAAATGTGCACATGCAGACCGGTTATGTGGTTGGTTTCGGTCCAATCGTCCAATCCTGTTGTTAAACTGTCTTTTACAAAATAACAAATAAAGGGAAACACTTACCTTTCGGCCCAAACCGCAAGCGTGTCATCCCCATGACTTTGATAAGTAAACAATCCCCCGGCCCACTCCTCACTTTTGTTATACGGGGTGACCCAAATTTGATTATTTGTGAAGGCACCCCGTTTTTGGGGCAGATCGTCAAGATCCAATAAACTAGCAGCAGTGCCACCTGGGACCAACTTGTACCCAACCGGGTTGCCCACACGTGTTTTCTTAGATGGGTTAACAATATGGTACTCAGACGGGTCATAGAGTTTTAGTTTTACTTGTGCATCTTTTTCTGTCTTTACGACGTTTCTAACGGCTTTCAAGTAACTTAATCTAGGGGACTCCCCGGGCGAGGTTGTTTCCCGCTTGATGTTGACTTTGACAAAAGAGTTGCCGGGCCCATCCACGTCCATGTCAAGGTAAAAGGTGATATAGTGGTCGTGGATGACTCCGACCACGTTTTCCGATAATAGCGTGCCATGAAGATTTTCCGGTTGGTTTACTTGGTTCATGTTGTCATAGGAAGTGCCTTTCACCATCAAGATTCCACTAAGTCCAACCTTAAAATGTCAATTTCAAACTTCAAATCAAGATTACATCATCAAAGATATTTTATAAATAATTCGTGACAGAGACGATCACTACACAATCAACTTGGGTATCTTTAATTATTATTAGTTTTGTAAATTAAATTTGTTTATAAAAATATCTGTAACATATTTATGTAGAGGCAAGATAGGGAATCAACAAATATAGCGGATCGGTTGGTGTCTTGGGGATTCTGTTGGTATCAAAGAATGATTCCACTAGTAATGTTCGTAGCATAGCATTATATTTAGTCCTCTAATAGTTTAAAGAAAAAAAAAGACAAATATGGGATACAAAATAAGTTAAATCAATTTATAGAATGAGTCTCAAAAGATATATTATTGACACTATATGATGTTAGGGTAGTGATTAAAGTTAGAAAATGAAGCAAAATGTTTTATCAGTGCATGGGCTAGAGGTTTGTTTTTTATTAGGATTGATTGTTTGGTATAATATGTATTTTCCCTGTTTAGTTTGCTAATAAAAAAATATGAGCAAAATATATATCATCTTTGTTTTTACAAAATATAAGGGAGTTTTAAAACGCCACAATATTTACTAAAAATTTATTAATAAATAAACATAGAATCTAAACTCAAAAATATTTTAGAACAAAAATTAATAACTTTGAAAACATAAATTTGATACAAAATAAAACAAAAACTGCATATAAAAATATATTTAGACAAGACTGCACGAACGTAGATAATGGATCTTCTTAAAATAACAAAAGAAGAAAAACAATAAATAATTAAGATTTTTAGACATTTTTTTTTGGTTACAGAATCAATTTTGTTATTTTTGAAAACAAGTTGGCATTTAACAAAGTTATAAAACAATATAATATAATATAATATATAGGCTAACCTTGACTCGGATCAACCCATCGGCTTGAAACTCCCAATCGACAATATAATCATAATTAGCGACGGAAGCTGCCATCCTTACAACAAGCGTCACCTTTGGTCTCACTTCTCGTATCTGCAAATTTCAGTCACAAATATTGGCTGTCACTATCTTAATATTTCAAAAAACAACCACCCAACAAATAATGATCCAACAAGGCGACATTTCCAATAAAGCAAACATCACCACCATATCAATCCAAGATTCCACCAAAATTCAAATACGTCACGTCCAAAGTAATATATGTGATTGGTATTTTAGGCTTTTTCTTTTTTTTTTAGACTGTTGTTACAGAAACACCACTAATGTCCTAATCCGATACCAGTGACGTGTAATACGACATATATGATCATTCTAGTCTTTCAGTGGGGTGAAAGTTGATCAAATGGGTTGTTTTGTAAGGGACACGGGATATATGATAAGGCGAAAAATATTACACGGGTCATACAAGAACTAAATTGTACGACCAACGAGAAACAACTGATATAACTATTGACAAAGACCATATTATAAGTCGCGTGTCCCTTTTCTCCTCTACCATACGGACCATATGACATCATACAGCCCGTATGATAAGAGATTAAGAGGGAAACTGTCACACCACCTGTATAAAATAACATGCAAGTTGATGTACACTTTTAGACTAGTATACTATCTTGATCCGAACCAACATAAAATAACATGCACATTCTGTCAATAACAATTTCACTTCAAAATTGTCTTTAAAGTCTAACCGTTCGGTTGAGGAGCATCCGCTGCACGGGCTAAATGTTGGGAGGGAATACAACAAGCGTTTGAAATAGTACGACGATCTGTCATTTCCTCTTCAAGCTATGATACCTGAATTTGCGGCAGCGGAAGATGGCGTTCGGCGTTTTAAGGAATATATACAAGAAACGTCTGAGGATACGCCTTCTACTCCTCTAGCCTCTCCCAAGCCTGATAATCCTCCCGCCCAGACCCAAGGTCCAGAAGGTGCGACTACTCAAGACCCTTGGAATAGATATAACTATGCTTTTTGTAATCTATCTTTATTTTTTGTAATCCCTGTTGACTTAATGTAAGAATTTTTATCATTTTACACTGTCTTATAAATAATATAAGTCTTAGATGTAGGATCTTCTTGTATGCCAATAAAGGATTGCTCATGGGTATAAGCTTAGTGACATGCGTGTCATTTCTGGCACGCGAGCTAGGAATAAAGTTTTGTGACATGCATGTCACCTCTGACACGTAGGTTAGGAATAGAGTCAAATGACTCGCGAGTCATCTCCGGCACACATGCCATGAATGAAATGTCGCGAAACACAACTGCTAGGCCAGGCATAGACTTTAATGACACGCGGGTCTTTTCTAGCATGCAGGCCAGGGATGAGACTACTTTAAACACACCATATGTTACAACTTAACCAATTGATTTGATAAACGTGGCACGCAAGACTAATAATTTTTACAATCAAAGACATAAGTCATCATTCTTACTAACTATTATGGCACACATGCCAAAAATAAAAGTTACAACGGCATGGTCTACATATAACACTTTTTTAACTGTGCCACATTCCATGTTCTTGGGATTTCTGTCCCATCTAATTCTTCCAACTTGTAGGCGCCTTTCGACATTACTTCTTTTACTCTGTAAGGCCCTTCCCAAGTTGGGGCTAACTTGCCTGATGGTTCTTAACCCGATGCCTCGTTATTGCGGAGACAAAATCCCCTGCATAAAAATTACATTTCTGGACCCTTTAGTCATAATACTTCTGCAATTGGCATTTGTAATTGTGCTCTCGGATGAGAGCCAGTTCTCGTATTTCCTCGAGGAGATTAAGCAACAACCGTAACTCCTCTTCATTGTCAGTAGTGGAAAGCATTCTTGCGGATGGAACCCCTGTCTCAGCCGGGATCATAGCCTCGGTTCCATACGTCAAACTAACGGTGTCTCTGAATTGCTTATCTTCTTTTGTGTATGAAAAGCCCAGAGCACATGGGGTAATTCATCCACCCATCCCGTCCGTTTGGTACCCAGTCTTGCCTTGATTCCATCTTTAATGGTTCTATTGGCTCTTTCGACCTGACCATTGGCCTGCGGGTGGGCTACCGATGTGAACACTTACGTGATTTGAAGTTCTTTCAACCACGCTTGAAGTTCACCATCCGCAAACTGGGTTCCATTATCGCTAATCAATTCTTGCGGGAGGGCGAAACGGCATGATGAATTCCCACAATAATTCTTTGACGTTGGCTGCAGTAATAGAGGCTACTGCCTTAGCCTCCACCCATTTAGTGAAGTAATCAATTGCCACGATCATGAACTAGACACGTCCTGGAGCTTCTGGGAATGGACGCATGATGTCAATGGCCCATTTCTGGAATGGCCATGCGGATGTTACCGATATTAGCTCTTTTTTGGACGCAGAGTATTGGGAGCATGGCGTTGACATGAATCACATTTTCTAATTTCTCTTACTGCGTCCATATGCATTCCCGGCAAATTATACCCCGCATTCATGAGTTTGGCCACTACCATTCTTGGACCCGCATGAAGGCCACAAATGCCTTCATAGATTTCCCTTATCAAGTAATTTTCATCCTCGGTGTCCACACATCTCAAGAGTGTACCTAGGAAAGATATGCAGTAAAGAACTTTGTCTTGTACTTGATAGTTCAAAGCTTTATGCCGGACTTTTCGGGCAGCTGCCTTTTCTTCCGGAAGTATTCCTAATGTTAATTAGGCCACAAATTATGTCATCCAGGATTCAACCCCTGTTTGTATGACCAACACCTGATATTTTGGTACATAGGAACGATCAAGGACTTCTATGCGGATGTCCTTTGCAAAATGTTCAAAATTTGTTGAAACTAGTTTGCTAAGGGAATCCACCGATTTGTTTTCACTTCGCTTGATGTGGATGACATTGCAAGATGAAAACTGAAGAATCAGGTAATTTGCATGTGAAAGGTATGAATCCATCACATCATTCTTTTCCTCATATGATCCATTGATTTGCCAAGCTATCAACATTGAGTCCACGCGTGCCTCTAAATATTTTACTTCAAGTTTTTTGGCTATCTGATGTGTCTAAAATATATATTAATAATGTAAATATTTCCTACACTTTGAGTGGCTTTTGAGTTAGTATCCAATCAATATTACTACAAATTGGTTCACATTTAGATTTCAACGGTTTTCAGAGACAACAAGCTAATAGGATCAACATTCAATCGAGTCTCATATTAATTTTATATGTTATTATCTTTGGTGTTTTTATTGAGTTAATTGTAACAATCAAAATGAATATAAATGAATAAAAAGAGAAAGAAAGTTGAAACACATTACCCCTCGTTGGATTTGGAGTAAAACAAATTGAGATATAATATATGTCAATACTTCATTATTTTCTTGAATAAAGTTGAATTAAACTACTAGATGGGCCGATATGGACCAAGATTCATAAAAATATAAGGGATCTCAGCCACAAGTTCAGGAAGTCGGTGGTGGAGGGAATATAAAGGAAAATATAGCCAAAGCACAAAAGGGGGCATGTTGAGTTTTATTTTGGAGCCGCCGCAAAATTATTTAGGTAATTATTGGAGTTGGAGTTCACGGCTGATTGGAGAAAAACCCTACATTCGCAAAGAAGCCGTAAGCAAGAGAGAAAGTATTTGGTTCGAGTGGAGATCGTCCTGGTTCAACACATACTCAACCAAGCATCATCACTACTCGGTTTGAATTTATTATTTTAATTATGAGCTTGATTGTTGAACTTTATTATTTTTGTTTCTTTGATTTTAAGATGCTAGGCTAAACTTATTAGACTGCCCAGGCTTGTGATGAATCATTGTTTGATGCTTTATTTTATTTGGAATTTGCTTTTCATTATGGTTTTATGATTTAGTAAATAATTTGGTTTATTTGATTGATGCGTATGTGTACTTGGTTTTGGTTTTTCTAGTTTTATTATTCTACAAAATTCTTGGTGATTGATTCATATAATAGGATTTTGTTAGGTCATCTACTGTGTGTTTTTGACTAGTTTATGATTAAATTCGAATAAGATCATAGGAATAATATTATTAGTCAAACAAATAAAAGTGTGCGGCTAACCTAAAATGTTGTAAGGTGATAGGTTATTTCTAGATCTTTGTTGATTGAGTTTGCTACATTTAGTTCTTCTTAAGGAGTCCGTCTAGGTTTGATTAATTAATATTGTCTAGCGAGTCAATTAAGTTCATCAAATTACATTTGATTTCCGCGCTGTAAGTTAGGATTTCATTATAAAGGTACTCTATCCTAATTAATTAGATAACCGTAAGGAAGTCTAATATTAAAACATGTGTTTTTAAGAACTTAATAGATATCCATAGGTGTCTTCTTGAGAATGGTCAGGGGTCATGTTCGGGTTTTCTTTTAAGTGACTATTTTATGATTCCGGTTCCATAACAAGCATTTTCCGATTAATTGATAACTAAAACTTTGGGGATTTTAGCCTAGGTGGTTTTTAATCATTGTCTTATTTAAATCACTTAGAATTGTCTCTTGTTTATTTTACTTATTTTTCTTAATTAGTTTAGTTTTAGTTTTTAAGTAAACGACCCCCCTACTAATAATAATTAAATAGTCGTGTCAGTCAATTGAGTCTAATTAGTTTATTTACGTAATTTAAAGAGTCTCGTGGGTTCGATATCCGGATTTACTTAGCTTTACTAGAGTCGATCGGTTCACTTGCAGGTTAGTAGTTTAGTCGAGTTTTAGAGAGTTTAGAGTATTACTTAGTGTCTAGATTAGCGTAATTTAGTTAATAATTATTTGACTACTTTTAACACATCAAGTTTTTGGCGCCGTTGCCGGGGACTCTTGGAAATTGCGTTATTAACTCTGATTGGACTTACTTGCTACATACGTGCTATTGTGTTTTTGCTTTACATTTTTAGGGTTTTAGTTAATTATATATTTACGTGTTTATTTTTTTGCTTTGAGTCGTAGGTGTCTAATTGTCCATGTCTTTTGCTTGGTTAGATTCTTGTAATTATGTGTGAAATTTGTAATGAACCTCACTTTACCATGAAATGTCCATACTATAGTAACCTTAATTGTGATACGTGTGGTGATCCTCATTTACCTTATGATTGTCCATACAAGGGTTCTAGCTTTATTTTTTATAGATGCGGTGGTTTTCATATGACTCTTGCATGTCCATATAATCATACTAACCCCTATGTGCAGCAACAGTCTTATCTTTTATAGGGGTCCCGTCATATTTTTATAACGAACCGGATCAGGGATATCAATACAACCAAGGGCAAGATATGGTCAACATTCCGAGAGCAACCCCAACAGGGGTGTTGAGGCGTATTTAAATAAGATCGAGGAATTGTTGACCCGACTATTAGAGAAGGATGCCCAATACCAACGAACATTAGCTGAACATGATGTTATACTAAAAAATAAACTATGTGTTTTTGCAAGTCTTTGATAAACTAACAAAGGTGGAAGAACGGTCAAAACAGATCTCCCAATGCGTGTACGAGTCAGATAGCGAATTTATTTGAGAAACCAAAGAGGAGAGCATGCAAATAGAACATCAACCGACACCTGGTTATAAGTATGATGCGGAAGGCAACTATTTGAGATACATGAATCGGTTGGGCGAGTTGTTCCCGATGTTTCCAGAAGAAGGGAAAGAGCCAATAATGGAGTATATAGATGATTCAGAGGAGATCATTCCAGATACGGAGACACAAATGGCTGATAAAGTCCCACCTCAGGCCACACAGGTATGCGTTGTTGATTTTGCAGGTTGCTACAGTGACTCCGATGATGAATTAGACGAAGAAGAGCAAATTGCGTATTTTAAAAAATATGTGGTGAAACCCTTGATTGAGGAAGATGTAGATTTGGGAGAGTCAGTCGAGATGATGTTTGGTTCTAAGGATGTGCTTGTTAATGAATTGAGTGAGGAAGATGAATTCCTTGATCTGGAGTTGGATGAATTGTCGGAGTATGACGAGGGGGTACATTGGGTGTTGATGGGGATATTGCGTTTTTCAAGGCCCTACTTATAGAGGACAGTGTATATGAGGATGTGGTGTTAGTGGAAGAACACCATTGTCGGCCCTGGACTATGTTTTGAATGCTGATCAGGAATCAAAACCATGGGATAAAGCCGAGGATGAGAAATTACCTGAAAATCGAACTTGCGTACATTTTAGGAGATGATCTACAGGATTGAAAAAGCCTTTGCATGTCAAACACGACCAGTCTTCTCGATACCTACAACGCATTCGGCTCTTGCCAGGTAAGTTTAAATATAGGTGGTCTGACCCGTTACTGATTTTTAATTCTAATTTAATATTTTGCGGTTCCATCATTGATATATTACTATTTGATAAATTCCGGGTGGAACTAAACGGGTTAGATAGGGTCCAGATCAAGGAGAAACCTCCTGATTAAGTGTGGGGAGGTTTCGTGGAGTTTGTATATTTAATCGAGTCACTAACGTAGTTTTTGTAGTTCGTCTTTGTTTTTATGTTTTTAAGTTTTGCTAGTTTGAAGAAAGATTGATCTAGAGACGATCCCCAAGGTTGAGTATAATGAAACAAACAAGGTGGGGATGGAGTAGCAGTGGAGCCGTATACTTTATATTTATTTGCTCCTGATTATTCATGTCTTATATATTGCTTGGGTTGATGATATTCTTTGAATGCATAATATCTATCAACTTGATAAGATATATTTTTAGATACTGTTTGTTGATTTTTTCCGCTTATGTTCGTGTGTGAGAGAAAGAGTTATCGTTTGCTGAGCACGTTCGCAGTTGAAAGGCATTTATGGAAAGAAGACTTTGGCATCATGTTTCATGCGCATATTACCAGCTAAGTCTTTTCCATTTTCTAGCTTACTAATTTTTTTTTATTTTTTTTGTTTTTATTTTTAGGTTTTTAGTTTTTTGTAGTCCGATTTTATTTTATTTTATTTTTATTATTATTTTAAGTCGTCCTTATCCTTGCATTGAGGACAATGCAAAATTAAAGTGTGAGGATAGGATATTTGAGTCGTAGTTTAATTCCAACTTATAAAAAAATAAGATGAAAAAAATATGAAAATAAAAAAAATGAAAAATGTTTGAAAAATGTTTTAAAAATGTCCCTTGATTTTAGTTTTTTTGCGTGAAAATGGAAGATGATGATTAATATCGGAAATTGATTTTACAAACAACTAATAATATGAGATAATATAAAAGAAAACGCACTTAACTTGGGATGTGTCGGTAGGCTCAGCCTTAAGAATGAAAGGGCAATTTGATAAAATGGGTAAAACGGAAATCTTTTGTGGGTAACGCGTTCTGTCCGTGGAAGATAAGTAATGAAAGGTCGGGCCATACTCAAGCCTCAATTCTTGATGTGAAAATGTTATAAATATTATGAGTTTTAAAATTTGAATACGTTATCATATGATGCTTGGGTATGTTTAACGTTAGAGTATGCCGTATAGCCTGTGATATAAATCTTATACTGCTTAGTTTTAGTATTTTACACTTCATTGGCGTATGGTTTTATAACCTTAATTCTTGTATTGTCGAGATGCCCTGAGTCTGGAGACCATGGGTCTGTATGCAGTCTATTCATCTGGGTACTTACAATTCCTAAGTGGGGTTGTGAATATTTAAAATAAAGCTAGAGCAAACCTGCAGTTATCTGCCACATAAGTCAATAAACATGATCACTGAGTACAAAAAGTACAAATACACTACTGACTTGATCTTCCACGCTGTTAGCCATGTGGGGTCCCCTTGCTCGCGTCTCATTATCGTTAAGAAACGGACCACAAGGGACACGCTACATGTAAACCATACAGATGAAATTTTTCATACTCACCTATGGTGATGGTTCGGCGTATTGCTTGATAACGGGGGTATGTCATGTTGTGGGGAACACTAGCTATTAATTAATTATACCTTAATCATAACTAATGGCTGCTTGGTAGACTTTGATGCTTAAGCTTAGGTGGATAAACAATACCCTTGATCGTCTTAACTGTCCAAGAAAGAAAAAAAACAGAGCAACAAAAATTATAAATCTGCTAATTTTGAGGTTTAAGTCAAGTTGGGGCGGTCTGGTCCGGTAAAAGCTGAAAATAAGCGGATCTTAATTGTGTAAACCACTGAGTAATATAATTGTTGGATCTTATTTGTTCCGGTAAAGATCAAGGCATGGGTTTAAGTGGACAACAATATCGGTGATCGCGGATTTTGTGTTCTTCTAAAATTTTAAGATAATCTATATGTTTTTAAGATCAATTTTCCGATTATTATAGCATTGCAAATAGTTTTTTCGAGGACGAAAAAGGTTTAAGTGTGGGGATATTTAATGTAGTCTAAAATATACATTAATAATGTAAATATTTCCTACACTTTGAGTGGCTTTTGAGTTAGTATCCATTCAGTATTACTACAAATTGGTTCACATTTAGATTTCAACGATTTTCAGAGACAACAAGCTAATAGGATCAACATTCAATCGAGTCTCATATTAATTTTATATGTTATTATCTTTGGTGTTTTTATTGAGTTAATTGTAACAATCAAAATGAATATAAATAAATAAAAAGAGAGAAATTTGAAACTCATTACCCCTAGTTGGATTTGGAGTAAAACAAATTGAGATCTAATATATGTTGATACTTCATTATTTTCTTGAATAGAGTTGCATTAAACTACTAGATTGGCCGATATGGACCAAGATTCATAAAAATATAAGGGATCTCAGCCACAAGTTCAGGAAGTCGGTGGTGGAGGGAATATAAAGGAAAATATAGCCAAAGCACAAAAGGGGGCCTGTTGAGTTTTATTTTGGAGCCGCCGCCAAATTATTCAGGTAATTATTGGAGTTGGAGTTCACGACTGATTGGAGAAAAACCCTACATTCGCAAAGAAGCCGTAAGCAAGAGAGAAAGTATTTGGTTCGAGTGGAGATCGTCCGGGTTCAACACCTACTCAACCAAGCATCATCACTATTCGGTTTGAATTTATTATTTTAATTATGAGCTTGGTTGTTGAACTTAATTATTTTTGTTTCTTTGATTTTAAGATGCTAGGCTAAACTTATTAGACTACCTAGGCTTGTGATGAACCATTGTTTGAAGTTTTATTTTATTTGGAATTTGCTTTTCATTATGGTTTTATGATTTAGTAAATTGTTTGGTTTATTTAATTGATGCGTATGTGTACTTGGTTTTGGTTGTTCTTGTTTTATTATTCTACAAAATTCTTGGTGATTGATTCATATAATAGGATTTTGTTAGGTCATATACTGTGTATTTTTTACTAGTTTATGATTGAATTCGAATAAGATCATATGAATAATATTATTAGTCAAACAAATAAAAGTGTGCTGCTAATTTAAAAAGCTATAAGGTGATAGGTTATTGCTAGATCTTTGTTGATTGAGATTTCTAGATTTAGTTCTTCGTAAGGAGTCCGTCTAGGTTTGATTAATTAATATTGTCTAGCGAGTCAATTAAGTTTGTCAAATTACCTTTGATTTTCGCGCTGTAAGGTAGGATTTCATTATAAAGGTACTCTATCATAATTAATTAGATAATCGTAAGGAAGTCTAATATTAAAACTGGTGTTTTTAAGAACTTAATAGAAATCCATAGATGTCTTCTTGAGAATGGTCAGGGTTCATGTTCGGGTTTTCTTTTAAGTGACTATTTTATGATTCCGGTTCCATAACAAGAATTTTTCAATTAATTGATAACTGAAACTTTGTGATTCTAACCTAGATGGTTTTTCATCATCATCTTATTTAAATCAGTTAAAATTGTCTCTTGTTTATTTTACTTATTTTTCTTAATTAGTTTAATTTTAGTTTTTAAGTAAACGACCCCCCTTACCAATAATAATTAAATAGTCGTGTCAGTCAGTTGAGTCTAATTAGTTAATTTACGTAATTTAAAGAGTCTCGTGGTTTCGATATCTGGACTTATTAGCTTTACTAGAGTCAATCGGTTTTCTTGCCGGTTAGTAGTTTAGTCGAGATTTAGAGAGTCTAGAGTATTACTTAGTGTCTAGATTAGCGTAATTTAGTTAATAATTATTTGACTACTTTTAGCACATCACTATCCGCAAGCCAGCTAAGAAAGCTTCGTATTCTGCCTCATTATTAGTACTTTTAAAGTCCAGTTTTATGGCATAAGTGAACTCGTGGCCCTCGTGATTAACCAATCTAAGGCCCGCGCCTGACCCTTCGCTAGTCGAAGCTCCATCCGTGAACAATGACCAAATCTAATAACGCTAAGGGGGTGTTGGAGTTCGTTTTCAATCAAACATTCTTCTTCTTTGTTCCACGAAACTTCTGTGACAAAGTCTGCTAGCACTTGACCTTTGATCGCGGGTCGAGGTCTATACTCAATCTCATGTTCCCCTAATTCTATGGCCCACTTTTCTAACCATCTGGATAATTTTGGTTTACTTAACACATTTTCAATTTGTACCCAGTCAACACGTTGAGTAGGTGTCCTTGGAAGTATCTGCGGAGACACCTGGCTACATAGACTAACGCCAACACTAGTTTCTCAAGCATTGAATATCTAGTTTCTGGGTCTGTTAATGTTCTACTGACATAGTAAATCAGTGTTTGAAGATTGTTTCTTTCTATCAGTAGCACAGCCCCAATGGCGATGTCAGATGCTGATAAGTACAAAGTCAGTGGTTCTCTCGCTTGCGATGCTGTTAAAGTGAGTAATTCCATAAAGCACATCTTGCCTCCATAAACGCTTGTTCCGCTTCCGCGGTCCATTTGAAGTGTGCTTTCTTTAAACAATTCCTCAAGGTTGACACAAAGGGAAAAGATTTAGCCGCGTGATTGGCTAAGAATTTATTCAAGGCCACCAGCCTACTATTCAGTGTTTGCACCTCTTTGACGGAATAAGGTGAAGGCACGCGAGCAACTGCTTGAACCTTGTCCGGATTTGCCTTAAAACCGGCGCTTGTAACAATCACGCCCAAAAACTTTCCTTCCTCCATTCCAAAGGACCACTTGCTGGGATTGATTTTCATATTGATCTTCCTTAAATTGTCAAATGTTTCCTCTATGTCTCGTAACATCTGAAATTTTTATATGCTTTTTATTACCAAATCATCCATGTACACCTCCAAATTACGTCCAATTTTATCTTTGAAGGATTCATCCATCAAACGCTGATATGTGGCACCCGCGTTTTTTAATCCAAAGGGCATCATCTTGTAACAAAATTTGCCCTGATTAGTGCGGAATGTCATTTTATCCTCATCACCTGCCGCCATGCGGATCTGGTGATAGCCTTTATACGCATCAAGAAAGCACTTGAACTTGAAAGGAGCTTCCGCAACAACTTTCAAGTCGATTTCAGGCAATGGATAACAGTCCTTCGGGCATGCTTTGTTTAGGTCTTTAAAGTCGATACACATTCGCCACGGTTCCATTTCTCTTAGGAACAATGACTGGATTTGCAACCCACATTTGATATTGAATTCACGAATTATTCCAGCATTAAATGAGTTTTTAACTTGTTCATTCATGGCTTTGGTTTGCTCAGGACCCATCTTTCGTTTTTTCTTGACAATTGGCGTGAATGTCGGGTTCACCCTTAGTTTGTGTTCCGCAATCCTTCGCGGGACACCACTCATGTTCCCTGGATGCCAAGAAAATACATCCATATTCTTTGTTAATAGTTGCTTTAAAATCATTCTCACTATCTCAGAGATAGCAGGTCCAATCATGACTGTTTGATCTAAAAATGTTTTGTTCAACACCCATTTTTCTAGCTCAACTCTTTCTGCTTGCTTCGGTACTTTGCTTGGTTTTGCGCTTTCTGTCATGAAGAAATGTTTGTTTATGCGGACGATTGCCACTCTAGTACGGGTTGGAACCCCCATCGCACCGTGAGTCATGGAAGGATGAGCATTGAAATCACCGATTGCTTCGCGCCCCAAGATAACATCGTGTTTTGACTTGGCCGGTAAAACCAGGAACTCCACATCCTTGGTGCGTGACTGGATTCCATCACTGAGTGTGACAGGAAAAGAGATCACTCCACGTGGATGCATTACTTCGTGACCGAAGCCAGACTCTGGCGCATGAATTGGCTTTAGCCTTGCCTTTTCCTCCTCGTCTAGTTGCTCAAAACATTGTTCATACATTAAATCTGACGTGCTCCCAGTATCGAAGAAAAAATACTGTGAGCGATAGTGACCATTTAGGGCGGTGACTATCAGCGGATTCTTGTTCCGTGGACCCCCTTTAACCCGCGGGAACACTACGGGTTCACTTTTCCACTCATCTTCGTCAAATTATTGTCTTTTATATTTGCTAACCCGTCCGCCCTGAATCATGTGGACGTTCAAATCTTTGACCTGCTTTATAGGCGGGCCGAGATTAGCTTGTACGGAAGCTTTGTTATTCCCTTGTTGTAAGGCCCCAATCCCGGTGCCCTACTTTGGACGTTGGATTTACTCATAAACACAGTTCTAAATATCAGAGTTAATTGAAACTTTCGCGGAATAATATAAAACATCAACCATTTGTTATAAATATCCATAATTTGTCTTTTAAAACATAACATAAGTTATAACATTCAAACATCATGACAATCTTCGGATGTCAGCCTCTTCAATCCTGCCATGTATCCATCTCAAACCAGCTCTCTCAATCTGTTAACCTGCGTGCATACTAAAAGTCAGCTACGATGAGTGAGTTTTAGTTAATCACATAACTTACTTTAAATACACATATACGTGCCCGAAGGTACGCATTACATACATAACTTGTACTTCATTCGTCCATGCACATTTATAGCTAACCTTACATTATAAAGGGCATTTCACCCTACATACCTCGGATATTATTAGGGTCCGGTACCCTCCATCCTCGGATATTATTAGGGTCCGGTCTCCTTTCATCCTCGGATATTATTAGGGTCCGGTACCCTCCATCCTCAGATATTATTAGGGTCCGGTCACCCTTTCTTCCATACCTTTTTCATATACATACATGTAAGTTTCATACACACATGCATCATTCATTCTTCATTAATTGTTATCATCAAACCTTTACCTGGTAGTACATGCAATATCCGAAGATCGTTCATGTACTGACAAGCAGTCAATCATACCTTTCACATAAAACATATATGGGATACACTTATCACTTAGGATAAGTGTATTAACTAATCACATTGAGTATGCACACAGCCCCGAAAACATAACAAGGAATGGGGCTAGAAACTCACCTGAACTCGGTTACGTTCACCATTAATTGTTATTCCCTTGTTGAGTTGTGCATGAGTAACTGTATAAAAATTACACGTATCAATTTAACAATCACTACCCATATCGCGATTCTAGTTTAATTATTACACACAACTAACGGGGGTCTGGGGGCAGCGCCCCTGGCAGAGGGGTCTAGGGGCGGCAGCCCCTAGAAGGGTCCAAGGGGCAGAGCCCCTGGCTGGGGTCGAGCTCATTACTTAATTACTAACTTAAAAGTTCAAGGGCTTATTTGTAATTAAATCATTCTTTTTCTAAGTCCAGGGACTGTTCTGTCATTTTATTAAACCTCTAGTTCGTTACTTGGTTCTTAACAAATTGACTCGTCATAACGAACTGGTCCTTGTCACGAATTGAACCCTCTAACGAACTGGTCCTTTGACGAATCAGTCCATATAACAAACCAGTCCATAACGAATCAGTCCATGTAACGATTCAGTCCATGTAACGAATTGGACCTTCTAATTCATTATCTCTGTTAACGAATGGTCATGGCGCATTGGGGGTAATTCATTATCTTTTCCATAGCGAACTGGGACACGAACTAAGGCTAGTTCGTTAAGCTTCCATTAATGAATCGCTTGACGAATCACCCCTAGTTCGTTAACTCCCCGTTAACGAATTAGGGTTAGGTCAGAGAATGTCAGAAACTTTCTCTGACGCCTTAACCTCGTACCTGCCTTTTCCGGCGCCGCCATTGCTGGAAAACCGGGATCTCGCCGGAAAAGCGAGGTCTTGTTTATTTCACCACCGTTTTCACCGTTTTTCGTCCCGTTCGATCCAGATTTGAGCTAGGGTGACCCCTAAGCTCATCTTAGGTTCGGTTTATACCCGATTCCACCCGGATCTCGTGACTTTAACGGTTTAAGGGTGTCGGCTCGTCGTTTCGTGACTAAATCTTACGGGTTTTAGCTCATACAACATCATACTATTATTACCTTGGGTCGGGATCGGCCTTCTATCTTGGTTCGGCTAGAGAAAGGAGAGAAATTTGAGAGAGCGTAAGTGTGTGTTTTGGTGTTGTATGGAATATGTGTGAAATGAATTAAATGGGTGATTTAAGGTTTCTATAATGATGGATCATGGGCTTAAGCCCATCGTCTTTCCTTTTCTCCCTCATAACCCAAGTCCATAACCCATATCCCTTTAACCCAACACTAGCCCAACTCATAATAACTCTTATTTTCATTTTATTAACCGAAACGAGAAAACGGGATGTTACACTTTTCTTACATTTTTGACCAAGTGTTCCAACTTTCCCGACTTGATTGCACCTTCAATCTCATTCCTCAAAGTAACACAATCATCTGTATTGTAACCAATATCATAATGAAACGCACAATGTTTTTTAGGATTGAGAAACGCTTTTTTCGCTATTGGCTGGGGTTTTCTGAAGTTCACATTTTCAGTGGCCAAAATTTCTGAAGGAGTTTTCGTCAGCGGAGTCCAGTTGTTGGTATTTTGCGTCAAAGTACTTTCTTTATTTTTTTTACCAATCAGTGTTCTTGCATCGAATTGTTTCAATGTGTCCGCGGAAGGTTGAAGTCTTGACCTGATTGATCCTTTGGCTTGTCTGTTCGTTCGCGGATTTTGAAATTCCACCTTTGGCATCTGTTTAAGGCTCTCAGACCCTAAGGTTTTTTCAGTGCTTGCAAACAATTTTGCTGCGGACATTATCTCGTCCCATGCTTTAGGCATTCCATCCTTGCCGGTTAAGCAGCGGATCAGGGCATTACTCCGCACGTTCTTGCGAAAGGCTCCTCTCAACATGTCCTCGCTGATTCCCCCAATGCTCAGGCATTCCTCAATAAACCGCGAAATGAAATCTTCAATAGACTCATTATCACGCCTAACGACGTCTAGAATTTCAGAAGGGTCACGAGTGTGTTTCTTTTGCTGACTAAAGTGTTGAGAGAATTTGGCCACCAGGTCATCCCAACTCTTGATTTGTCCATCAAGAAACTTTTCAAACTATTCTCGTGCCACTCCAGTCAACGTTAATGCGAACATACGGCACCAATAAGGGAGGGTCCAACCACTAACCCCTCCCACTACCACAAAATTCAATAAGTGGTCACTGGGATCCGACACTCCGTTATATTTCCCTAAGGTAGTGGGAATTTTCACGTTAGCTGGGAATGGAGCCGTTGCAATGTACGGGAAGAAATTTGACTTTTCGGCAAATGCTGCGGGACGATATGGTTTCGTGAAATCTTCTTCCGCATTACTGTGGTACTCCGTATGACGAACTACCGCACGCGGGCGACTAGTTCCTTCTCGTTCGTGGATCCTGCTATCATCTCTACAGTAACTTACTTCATCGCGGCGATACGTCAGATCTTCGACCTCTGGAATCTTAGCTTTCATATTCAACTCTGCAGGAAGGCTCTCGCACAACTGGGCGAATTCGATCACGTCCCTGTCTTTCAAAATCTTCCTCAAAGAATCTCTCACTCTGAAGACTATCACGCATCTGGCTCCTTCGAACTGTTGAAGGAAGAGATGGAGATCTCGGAGGAATGTCATCATAAACTAAAGTTCGAGCACGAATTCGTTCTTCACGAATCATGCGTTCATACTCAGCGAGAGCATTCTTTTGTTGCAAGCGCAACCATTCTTCAGGAGATTGAACTCCCTCAGATATGATGTTAGAACGATGAAACCTCGCCGGAGCAGAATTACTAAATCCGTCTGCCAGATCTGGTTTCGTACGGACTCGACGAGTTTCCATCGTTACATGTCCAAAATCACCGGAAGTAGGACCTTCAGGTGCTCCGACAGCGGTGGAACGTCTTACTGTTGCTGGAGTTTCCATCGGCCCCTGAAGAGATTGACCCATATCGTTCGGAACAACAAAAAACTTTCATGATTCTAGCACAAGCATGGATGGCGCCAATCAAGTAACACGGATCTAATCCCCTAAGGGTTAGATCAATGTGTCCATAGGATACGGCTCAAACAATTACCAGTTAACGATACAAGCTCAATCTCCCAAGTTCAATGATGAAAACCTGCAAAACAACCACCGCGAGCTCGTCTGGGAGTGTTCCCGTAACCACCCCCCGGCATGAGAATAAGTACTGATCTTAAATAGGGAAAAGTACTAAATATTTGGAGTGAGAGTAAAAGATGACGAAAGTTATTTATAGCCGAAGGGTAAGGGAATGTGATTGGTCTAGTTGTCCATTTCCAGAAGATGCTCTTGTAGCAACCTGGACACGTGTCCGCATATGATAGGACGGGCTATTTCGGCCATGTGCACGCTTATAACAACTTTGCCAGCTGTCCTTCTATCATTGGCTGTTGCGTCTCGTGCTTCCCAAGGAAAGATCCTTGTAAATCTTCTAGAAAGAAGTTAGTTAATTACATCTGTCCCTATGGCGTCACCCTCTGTTGGTACATGTGTGTCAGTAGTTCATAGTCTAGCATTTGTAATCGAGTCTGTAATGTAATTATGTTTATGATTATGTTTATGTTTTTGTATGTGCGAAGTTGTCAACAAGTTCGCTTAGGCGAACTTGTTGAACAAGCGAAGTTATTGACAACTTCGCCTGAGGCGAAGTTGTCGTGCCTATTTAAACTGTTCACCGTAACAGTTTAAGTTGTTGGTTAGGTTTTTGTTTCAGTTGTTCAGTTCGAGTGTTACGTGTTTGCTAGTCAGTGTCTGTAATAGTGACCTCGAGTCACGTGTTCGGTTATCAATATAACATGTTCGTTCATTGCTCGTGTGTTTGATTTACATATTCTGCACTCGTATCTAACTACGCAGGGATTCCGCACCTGCGCAGATAGCAACATCCCGTGTACGATCCGTCCAGGAGCCTACAATTGGTATCAGAGCCATCGGCTCGATTGTGAGGTTCGGGATTTCACGCGGGTGTAGAAAACGTTTCGTTTGACCTATTCGCGGGACGTGTTTTTATTGGGATTGTGTTTTACTCGTGTTTGTCAGTCATTTGCAAGCCATAACATCGATCGGAAACTGCTAGATTGACGTAATCAGATCTGAACAGTTTCCTTGTTCATCGGGCGAAGTTACCGTTCTTCAGGCGAAGTTGCCGTCACTGGAAGTAGGGTTTCGGCGAAGATATAAGGATTAAGCGAAGTTAACCACAACTTCGCCTACCTCATAAGTTCGCCAAAGCGAAGTTATCCTCAACTTCGCTTACCTCCCAAGTTCGCTTACCTCCTAAGTTCGCTCAGTCTAAGCGAAGTTATTCTTAACTTCGCCCAGTCAAGCGAATTTAAGACCCAGCGAAGTTACACTTTCCAGCGAAGTTAACTTTCAAGCGAAGTTATTCTTAACTTCGCCTACTGTGCTGTTTGGAAGATTTTTTTAAATTTTCGGGTTTTCGTGTTTTCGCAAAGATGTCGTCAATTAACATCTCCGATTTGGTCAAGATGGAAGTAGAAGCGGGGTCAGCCACTAAGGCCCCGAGGTTGATGAAAGGAACTGACTTCGTGGCATGGAAGGACAGATTCATCCAATACATTAAATATCAGGATGCAAAAATGTGGGTGTGCATCCAGGATGGATATATCCCTCCAACTATGCAATATGAAGGTCGTGATGTGGTTAAGAAGTACAGCAAAATGGAGGACGAAGAAAAGAAAATGTATGAGGCCGAGAGCAAGGCTCATGCAGCTATAACTATGGCACTTCCTCAAGAGGTTCTTCATACATTCCGAAAGTACACTTCTGCGAGAGAACTTTGGGATGCTCTTAAAAATAGATTCGAGGGGAACGTGGGTATCCGTGCATCAAAGATTAAACTTTTGAAGACTCAGTTCTCCGTCTTCAAATATTTGAAGAACGAATCACTGGATGATATTATCACCAGATACTATCATCAAATGACAGAGCTTAACAATTATTCGATTGCTTACCGAGAAGAAGAGATCGTTGAAAAGCTTCTCGATGCTCTCCCACCGAAGTGGGAAATGTACACCGTTCTTATGAGGGAAGACAGAGACTTTCCTAATTATGATCTGGAAACGGCAGTAAACAAGCTCAGAACTTATGAGCTTAATATGGTTCGAAAAGAAACACCAACAGATCAGATACAAGACCCTGGTATGTATGGTGCAAAGGTTAACTCAGGCTCAAGTTCAAGGCCTGAATCTGCTGCTTTTTACTCAAAAGGGGAGTCAGGTCCTGACTCTTCTCATGAAGGAAACGTTTCTGTGAACTTGAACGGTGATGTCTGTTTCGTTGCTGGAGGATCAAGTACTTCAAAGCCTCAAGCATCCACAAGTGGTTTCTCTGCAAATGCCTCAAGCACTAATTATTCCAAGATGCCTATGAGTGTAAAATCTGCTGAAGAGCAGTTTGCAGTCTATGCATCATTTATTGCTTCCTACGAAAACTACATCCAGGGGAAGATTGTGGACCCTGCTGCTCTGGATGAGGATTACGACCAGATCGATGCTGATGATCTGGAGGAGATGGATTTGCAATGGCAAATGGCAATGATTGTGAGGCGAGTTAAACGGTTTATGAAGAAAACTGGGAGAAAGTTTGTTGGTGGTAGGCCTGGATTCGACAAATCTAAGGTAAGGTGCTATAATTGTCAACAATACGGGCACTTTGCCAAAGAATGTAGAAATGAGAGGGTTGAACGAGGACAAGGTCGGCCTACACAACACTTTGGAGTTAACAGAGAGATTAATGCCATGTTGACCAGAGAAGCAGGTGAGTACAACTGGAACCTGCATTCAAATGAATCTGGTGAGCAAGCGAACATGGCTGAGGCTGAAGTTGAAGAATGTGAGAAGGTTGATGGAAATGAGAAAGCTACTGAAGAAGAAACAGCTTTCATGGCAGATGACAAGGACAATCGCTCCGAGGTAAGTAATAAGAATATTTGTACTAATTGTGAGAATTTGTCTGAGCAACTAACAACAATAACTGATCAGTATGTCCGTTTAGATGCTGATTTTAAAACTATTAAAGAAGATCACCATTTTACGAAAGCAAGAGAAAACAGTTATAAAATTAAAATAAAAGCATGTGAAAAAGACATTCAAAGCTTAAAAACTAAACTTGCTGAGAAAATTGAAATAATTGATCTTAGTTATGAAGTTTTAGAAGAAAAAACTAAATTGATTGCTGATCGGGATAAACAGATTGCTGACCACCAGGTGAAGGTGGTGGAACTGAACCGCAAACTTGAGCAGTTCAGGAATTCCTCGGCCATCCTTGATCACCTCGTGAGTCATCAAGGTACCTCTTCAAAGAGGGGAGGAATCGGTTATCACGAGGTTCCACCACCCTTTAACCACAACTATACTTATAATCCGAGTGTTCAGAAATCTGTTGATTTCGAGGTTACTCAGACAACTCCCATCAAGGTTACAAATATAGAACCAAGTGTTAGCTGTGGCGAAACGAGTTCGCCTGTTTCAAATGTGAAAGTTTCTGTCTCGAGTCCAGTCTCATCGGAATCGGATAAGTTGTCTGAATCTGGTCAGACAAAAGAGAAGGTAGGGTTACCCACCGGTGGAGATAAAAATAAAATTTCTAAAAAGAATTCTCCACTCAATCCGTACGTCCCACCTTATGTGAGACGAACGGCTGGTAACACTGCCTCTACATCCAAACCAACATTTGACAAGAAAAAGGAGAGTCGGTGTTGCTTTAGATGTAACAAATTAGGACATCTAGTTGCAGATTGCCCTCTGAAGCCGAGATTCAGAGGTGTGAGGCCAAATAAAACTGAGGATAAGCGTCATTTTGTTACTGCTAAAAATGAAAACTTTTCAAAGTGCCAAAACGTAACTAACTCAAGTTTTTATAAAAACAAACCTCAGTTTTTCAACCAAACCACAAGATATAACACTTTCAATTCATATAGGTTTGGGAGGCATTACACTCAATCTGCAAGGAGATTTCCTAACAGGACTTACAGAAATTATCCTGATGCTAACTTGAGAAAGCCAGGGTACGGGACGTATCGATCCAAGACCAATTGGTCTTGGGTCCCAAGATTCTAACTCTTTGTTTTATTGTGCAGGAACAGTTGAACAGGGCTGCCAACAGTCTTTGGATTGTAGATAGCGGCTGTTCCCGGCACATGACGGGCAACAAACACTTGTTGCAAGACTTAAAACCTGTTCAGGGTGCAAGAGTTAGTTTTGCTGGTGAGAGCGGAGGAAGGATTACTGGTAGAGGAACAGTGTCGAATGGGAGAATGACACTGGAAAATGTGAACTTTGTGGAGGAATTAAAGCACAATCTGCTGAGTGTGTCGCAGATTTGTGATAAAGATTACACTGTCCATTTCACGAAGAATGAAGCGATAGTATTGAAGCCTGGTTTTCAGATACCAGACGAATGGATAGTAATGAAAGCTCCACTTGAAACGAATACATATGTGATGGACATGAGGTCTACTGAAATGGCCACCGGAGAATCTTGTTTAATGACAAAAGCAAGCGAATCAGAATCAGAATTGTGGCACAGGAGAATGGGACATATTCATCTTCGGAAGATGAACTTCATTGTCAAGAATGGGCTTGTGATGGGCGTTCCCTTAAAAAGTTTTAACTTTGAAGACAAATGTATAGCATGCAAGAAGGGAAAGCAACACAAGAAATCCCATCTCACCAAGAAGATTAACTCTATTGCCGGTACTCTAGAACTACTTCATATGGATCTCTTCGGTCCTGTGAATGTAAAAAGTCTAGGAGGTACCTCTTACTGCTTGGTGATCACTGATGACTACTCGCGATATTCGTGGGTATATTTTCTGAAAACGAAAGATGAGACGGCTCAGATGGTGAAGAATCTAATTACAAAAGTTGAGAACGTAATGAGTAAATCAGTTAAATACATCAGAAGTGACAATGGGACAGAGTTCAAGAACTTTGAAATGGAAATCTTCTGTCTTCAGAAAGGAATTGAACATCAATACAGCGCTCCGTATACTCCGCAACAGAATGGAGTGGCTGAAAGGAAGAACCGAACGTTAATTGAAGGAGCCAGAACTATGCTGGCAGACTCGAAGCTTCCTGTGATGTTCTGGGCTGAAGCAGTTGCTACAGCCTGCTATGTTCTGAATAGGGTGTTAACCGTTAAGAGACTTGGAAAAACATGTTACGAGCTTATGCATGGAAGGAAGCCCAACTTGTGTGGTCTTGAACCATTTGGGTCTCCTTGTTCGATTTTGAAGACTAATTCGAAATTTGGTGAAGTAGCCGATGAAGGAATCTTAGTCGGTTATGTAGTTGGGACTCCCAACAGACGGGTCTTCAATACTTCGACTTGCAAGGTGGAGGTGGTTTGTAACACCGACATTACTAGTTACCAATCGCCAAAACCAAGCAATGGACCTGCTGAGCTTTTCGACTATGTTAAGCTTTTTAAGTCGTTTAACGTACCTGATTTGGAAATTTCTGAAGAAGACGAAAGAGCTGTGACGAAGATGATACTTGATGAGGAAGAGAATCTATTGCAACGACAGCTGATTGATAAATCTCAACCTTCCACATCAAACACTATCGGTACCCCTGCGGCCTCTACTGAAGATGAATTTATTAATCCTTTTCACTCTCAGCCAGAGACAACCATTGATGAGATCTCTTCAAATTTGAAAGATAATTTGCATGTCGGTGCTGTTCCGACCACGAGAATTCACAAAGATCACCCATTGGAGAATATTATAGGTGATGTGTCCTCCAGTGTACAAACCAGAAGTAGCTTGAATGAGCACACCTGTGTTTATACAAGCATAAAAGAAACGGGTATAATGAACGAATGTTTGTACTCCTGCTTTATTAGCCAGATTGAACCGAAAAATTATCAAATGGCTCTTAAGGACAGCTCGTGAGTCGAGGCCATGCAAGAAGAGTTGGCTCAATTCGAGAAGATGGAAGTTTGGACTTTGGTCGAAAAACCAAAGAATGTGCATGCTATAGGCACAAAATGGGTGTTCAAATGCAAGAGAGATGATAAGGGGATTATCATAAGAAATAAGGCTAGGCTGGTTGTTAAAGGTTTTAATCAGCAAGAGGGTATTGATTACAATGAGGTGTTCGCTCCTGTAGCCCGGTTGGAGGCGATTAGATTGTTTCTGGCATTTGCTTCTTTTAAAAAGATGAAGGTATTTCAATTGGACGTGAAGAGCGCGTTCCTAAATGGGAAAGTTGATGAGGTTGTGTATGTTGAGCAACCTCCGGGTTTTCCTGACCCAGACTTTCCTGATCACGTATACAAGTTGAGCAAGGCGCTGTATGGATTACATCAGGCACCTCGTGCCTGGTATTCAACGTTATCAGACTACTTGCTGGAAAATGGTTTTGAAAGGGGATTGATCGACAGTACTTTGTTTGTGAAGAGAGAAGGAAGTGACTTCCTGCTAGTTCAAGTCTACGTGGATGACATCATATTTGCTGCATCAAGAATATCCATGTGTCAGGATTTTGAGGCTGTCATGAAGAAGAGGTTCGAGATGAGTGCTATGGGTGAACTAACTTTCTTTCTAGGATTGCAGGTTGATCAGAAGAAGGACGGGATGTTCATTCATCAGATGAAGTAAGTTCATGATGTACTCAAGAGATTCAAGATGGAGGACAGTTCTCCATATGACACTCCAATCTGCGTCAATCACAAATTGGGCGCCGAATCAGATGGTGACGCAGATGTGGACCCAACTCTGTATCGGGCGATAATAGGTTCATTAATGTATTTAACTGCTTCTAGGCCTGATATAATGTTTGCTGTTTGTCTTTGTGCATGTTTTCAGGCAAATCCGAAAGAATCTCATTTGAAAGGTGCAAAGAGGATACTACGGTATCTCAAGGGCAAGCCGAAGCTGGGGTTGTGGTACCCGAAGGGAGGAGACGTGGAACTGGTTGCGTATACTGATTCTGATTATGGAGGGTGCAATCAGAGTCGGAAGTCGACAACAGGAGGATGTCAGTTTCTCGGTGGAAGATTAGTTTCCTGGCAATGCAAGAAACAGACGTCAGTTGCAATCTCAACATGTGAAGCTGAATATATGGCAGCATCCAACTGCTGTTCACAGGTTTTGTGGATTCAGCAACAATTGCGCGACTATGGTCTGAATTTCTTACTCACTCCTATTTTAATTGATAACACTGCCGCCATATCAGTAATTAACAATCCCGTGAAGCACAGTAAAACTAAGCATATTGACATTCGTCATCACTTCATACGGGATTGTGCTGAGAAGAAACTGATTAAGATCGAAAAAGTTGATACGCTCGAAAATTTCGCTGACTTATTTACAAAAGCGTTTGATAAATCCAGATTTCAAAACCTAATTGAGCTGAACGGGTTGATCAATCCCGAGTAACCATGTCTTTGTGTTTATTTAAAAAAAAAAAAAAACGTCATTATTGCTTAAAATTAGTCGGTTACCTCCGTTTGATGGACATATCCACGGATATGTTTTGGTCCTCGTTTCTACTTAGAAAATGAGGGTCGCCATTAACCAGATGACTGAAAGTGACCGGGGCAGTTATGATGTGTTTTCTTTCTGTTGCTGAAAATTAGTCGGTTATTCTTAGTAAGAAGGACACATACTTGTATGTGGTCGGTCCAGTTGATCCATTGGATCTTCAGGATTGCCGTTTACCTGAAGACTTTGACGTGATCGGGGCGATTGAAATCAAAAATTTTACAGGGAAATGAAATTACTTTTCAAGTCTATTACTTCGTATGAAGTAAATGTGCTATGTTTAACAGAAAATTGATCCAACCTTGGAAAATGATATATTTACGGATTGTGTGTACTTAACTAGTGAAGTTATTAGGCTTAAAAGGCTTTAGAACAGTCATTGTATGTCATGGTAATTTTTATGGTGCGTAAAAGTGTATGTGATACTAACTTAAACTACTAGAATTTACGTGGAAACTCCTTAAGAGTTTTGTATGTCTTCATACATATCTTTCCGAATGATAGGCAGAAAAGCGACTACCCAGTCATACACGAGCCCGTGAGTGTCCTGATTCCCGTGAAGAAAGCATTTCAAGACACTGCAGTGATCCAGATTCGGGACTTGCAGTGGTTTAGTACTCCGAAGTCTATAAGTATGTATAGTTAAAAAAAAAAAAAAAAAAAAAAAAAAAACATGTATATTTTTCAGTACTTATGAGTCATTGTAACAATCAAGACTTTTCAATTCTGGAGTAAGAAGATAACGGGAAGCAGACAACGAGTATCTACAAGTTAATCAGACACTATGGGTCGAAGTCAATTCGGGGTGACTTGGGTATAGCCAAATACGCTTTGAGAATAGATAGAAGGCATCATTATCTCTGAGTTGTTGCCCACTTAAATTTTGAGCTTAACTGAACCTTAATCCGTATCACAGAAACGATGAAAACCATTTAAGTTATTTACATGCTTACAACCTGTTTCTCTATGTCATAATACAGCTAAACACGGATCCAAGTGACAGTCACGTAGTTAGTATGATTCCTGTTAGGATCTTTTCTAAAAACGTAGTGGTCCCTGACTAGACTGAAATTTGATCCCTTATTTCGTTAAATTTTTATAAGTTTTTCTATTTGTATTATTGTATAACTGGTTACTTAGACTTGATCAATTTTGTTTAACTCTTTATGAAAGTTTCAAATGTTAATTGAAAATTGTTCAAACTTTAAGGTTTAATTTTGAAATTTCGGGCGAAGTTGTTGAATTAGGCGAACTTGTGCTTAACTTCGCCTAGGCGAAGTTAAGCGTAACTTCGCCTGAACCAACACCGCCCTATATAAGGGTTTTTGAACAGTAGATTTCATTATCTTCACAGTTTCAGCGAACTTGTACTCCGAACATTCCGGCGAACCTTTTTCAATCGATTATAATTCCTTCCGATTTCGATCTTTGTTTCCGTTTCTTGTATCATTTAAGGGTATGTGTTGTCGATATCTTTCACAAAAATACTCGTTCATTATCGTTTTACCCTGTTCGAGACCTCGGGTCGTCGGACCTTCAAAACCTAGTTTTTCAACCTTGTGATAAGTGTTCATGGACGAACTTTACGTCTCAAAACCATTAATATGTTGTGTTATTCTCTCCTGGATCGTCAAAACGTTGCGAAATCATCGGATCTTGGCCGATTGAATCTGAACAGTAGCCGTTTCAGATTCAGGCGAAGTTAGGGTTTAGGCGAAGTTATCCGCAACTTCGCCTGTGGCTTAATTTCGCCTAAGGCGAAGTTATCCACAACTTCGCCTGAAGCTTAATTTCGCCTGAGGCAAAGTTATCTTTAACTTCGCCTTGAACTCAAATTCGCCCGGGGCGATGTTGTGATAAGGCGAAATTATCATCAACTTCGCCTATACCAATTTACTTAACAGTTTTTAGACGAACTTACAGATGAAGCGAAGTTGTTCCCAACTTCGCCTCACCTTTAAGTACGCCTGTAAAGGTTTTATCACAACTTCGCTCGTGGTACAAAGCGAACTTGTGAGTTGCTTAAACGTTGTCTAACTTGTTTCGTTTTGTTCAGATATGGCTGCTGTTGGCGGTGATGGTGGTGACGACGGTGATGATCAACGACAGTTCTTTCCGGCCCATAACCAGTACATCACGTTAGAACCAGACGCAAGAGGTGTGGAAGACTACAGGGAGATAATCACATTTCTCCAGCGCTCAAGGATCTTTCATGCGATCACAAATACCCTGCCCATTTCACTGCCTAACATAGAAGACTTTTGGCAGACGGTATATTATGATTGCAGGCCTGAGCCCCCGGTGATGCGAGCAACCGTAAATGGTCATGCTATACAGTTTTCTTCTGAAGATATACGGTTGGCTTTGCAGTTTGGAGAAGAGACAAGGGATGACCCAACGGAGTTCGTAGCTCCTTTTCGTGATGGAGAGTACCTGAGGATGGGTTATTCAGGTCCGTTGGGGGACACACAGAGGAGGAAAGGTTTTTTACGAGATCAGTGGCGCTTCCTAATGCATGTCTTGATTGTATGCATGTCTGGGAGGAAGGCAGGAACTGATGGGATGGGCGCGACGATGCAGTCTGCCATGATTGCCCTGACCTACAACCGACGATATTCATTTAGTCAGCTGATATTTTACGAGATTGATCGTCAGAGGAGGGCTGTGGCGTACGAGCGATTTATTATGTATCCTCGGTTCTTACAGATGATCCTCAATCATGTCGCTCCGTCACTACCGCAGAGACGCCCTATAAGATACGTCGAATGTGTGACGAAACGTATCTTCGCTCAGTGTCGGACTTCGAGCACACGTAGCAAGCCTGAGCTGCGTCCCAGGCATACTCCACTGTTCGGGTATCTTATCAACCCGGGGTATGTTCCTGCAGGAGGGGACGAGTTCAGAGACCCACAGCCACATCAGGCGGCAACACCCCATGCTGTACCAGCTGCGCCTGTTGTATCTACTGTTGTTTCTGCTGCTGTGCCAGCTGATGTATCTCCTGCTGTGCCTACTACTGAAGAAGTAGATCTTGATGCTGCTTTTAGCGGCCATGGATTGTTTGATATGGATGTCTCAGGCTCTCAGGTCATGGAGTTTACTAGAGCAGTTTCTTCGGTAGCTGACTCCGATCTTGACAAAACATTTGCTGAAGCGAGACGACTAATGGTGTCTCGGGAGAGAACGACTGGAAAGAGGCCGAGAACTGTTGACGAGGATGATGAGGAAGTTGATGAAGAAGAAGCAGTTCAACTAGTGCTCAGGCGTTCAAGAAGAGAACGGACAGGTATGGGTTCGGGAGCTGGAGAATCTTCAAGGCTGGTACGTTTTGCTCCACCTGCCTTGTCTGGTATGTCTCTTATTCCTTCTACAGCACAGGTTACTGCCGTCGAGACGTCGGCCCCAGCAGTTGTGTCTCTACCACCCCAATCGCTTACTCCACCGGTGGTAGTTGCACGATTTGTTGAGTCGACCGTCACTACTACTGCAGGGTTACCAAGTGTACCACCTGCGGTCACTTCTGCTGCTGCTGTCCCGCCAACTCCAACGCCTACTTCTGACTCCGAAAGGATTGCATCGCTAGAGCGGATTGTTACTGAACAGACAAACACCATTCAAAGCCTAGTGGAATCCAATCAACTGCAAGCCTCCCTCCTGGTCGAACACGGGAAAGTAATAGATGCCTTCAAGGCATTCTTGGCATCTCAGGGGGAGAAGACTTGTAGGGGAGATGAGTTGAGGACAAAACGGAGAGAAGATCAAGACGATGATCCCAATGCACCGGAAGGTGCAGGTGGTGAGCTGCCAAGAACCTCTCAGGCTCTTGGGGCTTCCACAGCTGAGGGGGAGTCTACAAGCGCAGCCGGTGACGACGTGGTAGATGTTGATGATGATGCTGATGTTGAAGATGTGATCGACGCGTTAAAAGAGCTGGATGAGGATGATGATGAGTTTATGTTTGAAGAAGATGTGCTGCCGGTTGATGAGATCGAGAGGATCGGAGAGCAAATTACTGTTGAGAATGTGATAGAGGAAGGGGAAATTGTAGATGACTCCGTGGAACACGAGATTCCGGAGGTTGAGATGCCAGAGATGGGTGATAAGACTGTTGAGGAAGATACTGAATGGGAGGAACAACCGAATTGGAAGGAAGGTTGTGCTCACTGGTTCATAAAGACGAAGAAGCCGGCGATCCCTAAAATGTTCAAAAAGAGTTACAATATTAAGGGATACGCAGAAGCAAAGAAAGGTATTATCTGCTGGATATATGATGAGCAGCTGCGGCTCTTCGTGATCAAAAGATACGATGGAATTCAGTACTTCAGGAGAACGTTGAGATCTTTAAACACACTGCCTGAATGTGAGGTGAAAGATTTAGCCAGATTGGGATTGATAAACCGAAGTGAAGACAACATGGCTAGAATCATCGGGAAGATCGTGTGGAAGGAGTGTATTAAGGAGAAGAAGTTTGAGCTGATGAGACCACAAAAGGGGAAACTTGTCGAAGACAAGGATAGAGGTCTGAGAGCTGATGGAAAGCCTTGGATGATAATGAAGTATAAACCGATCCGGTGCCTTAAAGAAGTACCGATGAAGCTCATGCCCAAGGACGTGCTCAAAGATCTAAAATGGTGGTTCGTGGACTGTGAGACAGCGGAGGCGGTAATGGAAGATGAGGATGAACAAGAAGTGCTTAGGGTTTATGACCCGATGCATCTTGTTAATCTATCGCAGGCTGATCTGAAGGTGCTCAACGAGAAGAAGATCTTCTACATTCCTGCTTGGAAGGATCAAGCTAGGAAATATCAACGGGTGGTGTCGGTGTGTGTTAGAGAGGGAGCGCACGCTTAGAGATGCAAGATTACAAGACTCAAGATTTGAAGATCAAGATATGAAGCTACTGCCAAGGGGGAGTCTGTTGGTACATGTGTGTCAGTAGTTCATAGTCTAGCATTTGTAATCGAGTCTGTAATGTAATTATGTTTATGATTATGTTTATGTTTTTGTATGTGCGAAGTTGTCAACAAGTTCGCTTAGGCGAACTTGTTGAACAAGCGAAGTTATTGACAACTTCGCCTGAGGCGAAGTTGTCGTGCCTATTTAAACTGTTCACCGTAACAGTTTAAGTTGTTGGTTAGGTTTTCGTTTCAGTTGTTCAGTTCGAGTGTTACGTGTTTGCTAGTCAGTGTCTGTAATAGTGACCTCGAGTCACGTGTTCGGTTATCAATATAACGTGTTCGTTCATTGCTCGTGTGTTTGATTTACATATTCTGCACTCGTATCTAACTACGCAGGGATTCCGCACCTGCGCAGATAGCAACATCCCGTGTACGATCCGTCCAGGAGCCTACACCCTCTAGTCTCCTTTTGCGGGTGGGAATAATACCATGCTGACGACTTCTGAGGACGTCTGGGTCACTCCGCGGATAGTCTCTGGATTCTTATCTCGTGCTTCCCCTGACTTAATTTATGCGGGTGATTTATATGTCCCGCGGGTGTTATTGAGGAAGTCATCATCCACCCACGGATGATCTTTATGGGTATTTGGATCTTTTTGCTACCCTACATCCATAGGAAATACTCGAGAGTTATAACAGAATTTGAGGCACTGAATGTACTGAAACTAATTTTGTAGTTGGTTTAAGTTGATGTAATTAAGGATTAATTACTTATTGAATGATGTTTGTGATTTCTTAGTGCTGTTAAGTGACACATCATCCCTAACCATGTTGGGGTTCGTACTCTTGCAATTATGATCTTTGGAGAACCTTGATAGATACAACAACACCTATGTATGAAACATGTCGAATATAAACTGCAACTTTCGGTGTGTTTTAACCATTGATGGTTCTACACTTGTTACTAACGGTTGTACACAATGCTAGCACCCACATTAGCAACATCGAATTCAAAGTACATAGTACTTAATTTAGAATTTATAATGTAACTACAAGATATTTTAACTAACGTAATGAAATTAAGGGTATCATAACATCATCTCGATTCACATCAAATAGTCGCAACTCTCTAAACTAAAGGACAATTATCCTTAATATTGGTGTGTCATGTGTGGGCTTCATTTTTAGTTTGTTAGATTAGCATAGATGACCTTCTATAAGACTATCCTTACTAACAACCCAACACTATCCAATTTTTTATTATAAAATAATATCTTTTCTTTCATCTATACGACCAAACCTTACTTATTTTTTAACGCATCTCCTAATAATGGCCCAGTGGTAGGAGGCTTGAGTTTTTCAATAGAGACTCAAGTTCGAATCTATCTCACTTATGTCACTTTTGGGTGGATATTGACAATGAAGGATTTAAGCTAGGCATTGTGCAAAGGTGTCAGTTCGAACCATGAGCCCGCCCGGATTTTTGTCCCACCGTGTGTTACGCCAGATAGTTCCGCTCTTTTATCTTAATGGTATTGTTAGGAGATAACACTTGTCATCTTGTTCTCTCCTCTCTTCTCTCATTTATGTCTCCTCTATCTTACTTTTATCTTCAAAAACCATTTGTGTTTACAAACTTCTCTTCTTTCTCTTCTTCATGTGGCTCTCTCTCCTCTAGATGGGTTTCAAACACTTTAAAAACTACCCATTGTGGCTCACATAATTGACGTCAAGAAAACCATGAAATCTTTCTAACACTTATATATATAAATGCATTCTATTAATGTCTTGTAATACGAAATTCTTAAAATACTGAATAAAAAATTGGAAACACTCAAACACCATAGCCTTTTTGTGTAGCTTTTGTATTTTGCGATAAAAGACGAACATATAAATGAAAAGGCAGACACGCCATGAGGCCAGTATCACATGGTAATGGCTTTTTTATACTGCTAAAAGAATTTTGGCTGTACAAAAGAAACTGTTTGCCAAATCTCTTTGTTTCTTTAGCTATATATATATTAGAAGACAAAAATAAGGTGGCTCATTATCGACCACCACCGAACACCCCCGCCCTCACCTCGTTAACGTTGTTTTCCATTGGAATATTGATTAGAAAGACCTTTCAAAAACTTAAAAAGTGACCTTCATCAACACTTAAAAAGTGGAAAAAACCATACGTAGGCTATACGGCATACACCAATACTTGTATGATATACTAGTCATATGGCCCCCCTCACTCGAGAAGTCTCCCAGTAAACCCCCCACCCCCCCCCCCCCCCCACACCACACCACTAATAAAATGGTCATGCGTGACCTGAGTGATCAATATGGTCATTCATCCTCAACTCTTCCTTTTTTTGACCGTTGGAAACGAGATCATTTAAAAAATAATAAATTATTTATTTATCTATATTATAAATACAAACATATATACTATAACCCATTTCAATCAATTTCAAACTCATTTCAACTAGTTTCAACCATTCTTAACACTTCTACAAATTTCCTATACAACCCAAAATGGATCTCCACTTTAACCTGGTCCCGGAGGTAACGCAAGAGTTCGACTTGGCGTTAGCATTGAAACGAAAAATTGGCCAAAAATATAACTTAACTTTCTAGTTTTTTAGTTATTTATGTTTACTATTTATTAGTTTTTTTCTAGTTTTTATGGTTTATATTTTTTTAGTTAATGTAATCGTTTTTACTTTTTAAATTTATGCATTTTAATTTATCTTATTAAATATTATAATTTCAAATGTATAGTTTAAATATAAAATTGTATTAAATAAAAAAAGAAATTAGGAAACGCGGAATGAGGAGAAAGGTGTATACTCCTAGATTTAAAGGTGTTGTAGGAAGGGGTTGAATGATTGGGGGAAGTCGACGTGACGCAGACGTTACGAATGAGGGGAATAGTGTTAAGGGTGTATACCCTTTAGCCTAAAGTAAAAAGCTCATTAACAGCAATACTATAATTTTATTATAAAGAATAAAAAGTATGATTTGTCTAAATGCACTATAATGAATGTTCAAAATTAGGATTAAAAACATCACAAAAACACAACACAAAAATACGATACAACACAAGAATACATCCAGCTTGTTATTATTTCTTTATTTTATTTTATTTTTCATTTTATTATGAACCAAAGATCCCCAAGGTCATCAAAATGGCCATGCACACATTCAAGGATCTTTATACAAATTTGTGATTTGATTATCTTATCATTTTATTTCCGGTATTTTTTATAACAAAGTTCTCTAAAGTTAAAATTAAAAATCAAAATAGATAAATAAATAAAATAAGAAACCCTTTAGAGTAATTTTTATCGGGGGCATTTATATATACTTCATCCCTAACATTCTTGATATATTACATATTTACCTAACTTTTAAAACTAACCTCCATATTTTAGTTTTATTTTGTATTTAGAAAAGATTTGGACACTAGCATTCTCGATTTTTGGTGATTGATCAATATCTTGATCCCCTGATGTAAATGAAATGATTGGTTACCCATAAAATCCATGTTTTCATCTTTAGTAGTAATCTAATGTGAATAAACTAAAACAAATGTTTATTAAGATTTCACCCATACGAAAAATATCTAAATAATATGTTGATACGTATTTTGTTTACTAATTTGACTTCACCATGATTTAACTCCACTTTATCACATAAGGTATCATAATATGTATTAAACATAATGTCATGATACCTATCACATAAAAAGATTTATTTAGGCATGTCAAACTTAATGTCATGATACTTAGTTTTAAAGTGTTGCTCGAACCAGTTTCAAAAGCAATTTGTAATGTGAAAGACTTAAGAGTTGTATGATTATGTTATTCCTTTTCAATTTTTATGTTTGCACTTTATAGAAATTAAATACAGAAACACTTTAACAAATAAAATTACAACAAAAACGTCTATATATAATCCTTATTATTTAGTTCGTTATTTTCATAGTGTTTAGTTTACTGATCTATTAAAGTTATATAGAAACACTTTTAACACATTGTAATGCTTCACATTACATCACTTCATGAACACATAATATAACAAGATGAGGGCCGGTCATGACATATGGCAGAGTGGTTGACGGTCATAGGCCCGACTACCCGTTATACCTAATTTTTTTTACATATACGTATTTTTATGAAAAACTATTTGTATACTTACTGTTTAAAGCAATTGCATAACAACTAATGTCACACCCCCATCTTAGGCCTAGGAGTGCGACCAATAGTTGGTACCTCATTTGTAAATAAATCAGAATTGCGGGTTATTAGCGGAAGACTTTTATAAAACAAGTGGATTTAAGTTATAAATATTTACAGTACAAAAGACGAGACAAAAGTCTCGTTTAAGTTTACTTGTTTATAAGTTTACAAAAACATCATATTTAATATTTAAACAAAAATATCCGAGCCATCGGATTCTTGAGCTCTTCGTCCTTCAAGCTCTATTATTGGTTACCTGCAAAATATTAGAAAATATGTCAGCAACGAATGTTGGTGAATATGCTGACGCTAAAATATTTTTCCTTACTAGATCACCCCTCGAGACCACGTAAGCCTCGGCCCATCTTGGCTTAGGAATAATCTAGTTAAAACAATATCATTATAAACTCGAGTCTCTACACTAGATCACCCCAGCAAAACGCTGCAGCGTTTCGACATAACTTAGGTACCATAAATATACACATGGTCAGTCTCACTCGAACGTACTTAGGTCCGTCCCATCGTGGCTGAAGGTCGTGACCAAGCGTGGTACGATGTGCCCACCGCGTTTTACCACACATGTAAGGATCCAGACAAACGTATACTACAGCCTGAGGGCTAGGCTTATACTCTTATTTACAATGTTTTTAGAGACACTTAGTCTCATGTAAAGTTTTACACATAATCAAGTTGACTCATTTGAAATCAAGTTTGTAAAACTGGGGCGTATTCACCTTTTCAAATGGGGATCGGCTTCAAACACCGTCCTTGGGTTTTTCCCTTGCTATCTCGCACCTATAGTACGAGTATAACTTTTGTTAGTCGGATATACGATCCGGCTTAAGACCTTTAGTCTTAGTTTTATAACCGCCACCTCGATTCTTTTATTCTCTTACTTTAAAACCTTTAGTTAAAAGTAATATTTATAAACCTTTAGTTTATTTTATAAAGCCCTACGTTTCTTCTTCTATAAGAAACGTATTCTTTTCTTTATTATTTAAGAATACTCTTTATTACTTAAATAATATTTATAACAAAGAATTATGTATATTCGCACATATATATTTATGCACATTTATATTTCTTTCTTTTCTTTTCTTTTCTTTGTTATACATTTCTTTTTATTTTCGAGATATCGAGTATAACCTCGACTTTAGGGTTAAGCCTTTATAATATTTTATTCGGCATTATGCCTACCTTTTACTCGGTTTATAAACCCTAGATACTCGAGCAGTACTTCGACGTCACTCTCTTTATCAACCTTCTTTGACCAGTACTCCACCATAGCACGCTTATCGAGGTGCACCAATACTTCACGGAACGCACTTCTAAATGATCGTCGGGACGTTGGGACGGCACCACCTTCGTTGTTGGAATGTTGTTGGGATATGGTACGGATATCGAGGGATCAAGGCACGTTTTTTGAGGAATCGGGGTAAGTTTATCGAGATGGATCGAGGGCACGAATTTCGAGGTGTAGATAGATGTTAGACAGAGAGTGAGATATTGAATTTTGGTGTGAGTTATGAAGACCCCGAACCTACTATTTATAGGCAAATTTTGGAAGCCCGTTGCGGTACGCCACGTTTCGCGACGTAGCTCTGCTGCGTCACAACGTAGATCTGCCACGTGGCGACACGTAGCAGACGTTGCCACGTGGCGACACGTGGTAACAGGTGGCGATCCGTTTTCCACGTGGCGACACATAGTGCCACCGTGTGCCACGTGGCACACGTGTCACAACCTGTCAGAAAACCCATCGCAGTACGCGATGGGTGTCCCTTCTGATTCATCGTGTATCGCAATGGGGTCAGGAAAACCAAAATTTTCATTTTAGCCCTTGAAGTTTGGAAATTGACAGTTTTGGTACTTGACTTTTGAAACTTGATATTTTTGGCTCAAAATTTTCGTGATGTTACAACTAACTTGGTCTAGTGGTAAATGAGTATGACTCCCAACTAAAAGATTGTGGGTTATAGTCTTATTTGAGACATGTTTAAGCCTTTTTTTTGCTTAGAATAATGTCTCTTAGTTACTACAAAGCGATTACAATAAAGTGGCAGACAAACGGGCAACAAGCTGCGTCGCAACCCCTTTTGAATAGCAAAGCCAATCCCACTAAAAACGACGCTTTGGGACCTAGGAGCTGAAGAGTTTTCGTGTACGATACGTTGAACCATACTCAAAAAATTCACAGCTTCTGGGGCCAGAAAACCAAATGTATCAAAAGCTAATAGGAGAAAGACATGTTGATTATTTAAACAAGCTTTCTCGTGTTTAACAACTTTGCCCGATTCAGCCTTCAACGCAGTCTCGCCCACAACAAACCCAGGGTCCCTGAGCCCAACAAGAGAAGACACTCATGTAAGATTCACACATGCGTGTTTTCCTTCTGCCCACCCGAACACAAGAATAACAGCTGGTCGTAAAGTATGCCTTCTTTCAAGAGGATCCGTGAGAAAGTTAACAAGGGCTTCCTTTTTAGCAGAAATCACTACCGTTTAAGAACATCACACAGAACATCCATAAACAAATCATGTCTGTATTTAAAGACAGACAATTCTTTGCAATGCACCGCATGGTCTCCAAAAGAATCCAAATAGACCTTGCGACAAATTGGGCAAGGCTCATCAATCATGACCATAGGGATCATTAACCGGTACTCAAGGATAGCCCTATACTCTAAACCCGACATATGTTAGCCCAATTCTTCAATGGGATGGCCGTTAGAAAATCCTTAGCCCGAGGAGCCCGAAGTCATTCAAACATCGCCTTTTGGCGAGTGGATAGATCAAACTTCATTTCTAAACTTTGGGCGATTCCACTATATAAGGCGCTCGCCACAACATGTTGGGCTTTAGGGGGGGTGTCCTTATTAGAGAACCCGCTAAGATCAAAATCTGGAAGTGAAGTACGTAAACGATCCATTACACACCCATAATCAGAGTCCAACCCATAAATATCACAACCCTGAAGAATATGGTCTTGCAAACACCATGATTGTGCTCTCGAAGCCACAAAAGCATATGCAGATATATCCTCGGCCGAACATAAACCCAACCCCCCCAAAACGGGTAGGTAGTGATGCCAACCTCCTTTGGAGATCCCCAAAGAATGGACCCCCACAAACCACTATGTCCTCAATCGCTCTTCGAAGGCCATTGTCAAATATAGAAACAGCTTCCCCAACATACATAGGTTGGCACGTTCTCAAACCGAACAAAAGCTTTGCGACTCCCATACATGAGCGAAGCAAAAGAAGCTTGCATTAAGGATCCCGAAGTCTTGGGAGATAGCTCATCAGTTTCACAGCGCTAGATGCCCTTTTCATAGCCAAACTGCTGATAAACCCCGCATCCTGGCTTACAGCACCACCAAGGAGTTTCACACCCAACACCAGCCTATTTTTATATATTAGTTTTTTTCATAGCCCAAATTATAATCAAGGAAGCCAATTTAAAAATTAAAATTTTTAAACCCAACAAAATACTCGTTTTACTTTAAGGCCTAGAATATTTTTCGCTTCGTCTATAAAAACTTTCCAATTCTCGAAGTCAGCCATGAAGATGAGTTAGAGTTTTCACTAACCATAAAAGCAAGAAAAGTGTACTGTCCGAAAAATCGACATGGGAACAAGGCCATTGCTGTGTTCGCTGAATGAAGGGATGGACAGCGTAGGAAGCGACAGAAGCCAAAGGAAGGGAAGCCGTGAATATTGGAACCGATGATTGGGACATCACTTGTTTGTTCTCTGATATGTTCGTGAATATGGAAGTGGCGATTGGTTTTTACTAGCTAGGGTATTGTAAATTGAAATTGGTAAAAAGGTAATTACATATTAGAAGAGGAAATATATAATTAAATGTTTAATATTGATGATATATTTAATAAGGAAGAGTAGGGAGAGGAAATATATAAAATCTCACTTTTATTCTTTTTAAAAAGGAAAAATAAAATTGCTAAAGTCCAAAAACTCTCAACTTGATTTGACCACACAAAGACGTAGACATTGATATTAACTTACAAATAGAACATCATCAAATGGTATATATAAAGACAAAACCTATTTAGAGATTTATGAATTATGGACATCTCTTTTATTTTTTAATATAGCAAAGATACAAAAAAATAAATTGTTATAAAAGTAATTTGATTTATATAAATTAATTATGAAAGTAGGTGTAATGATATGACGTTTAAAAAAACTTGTACCATTGTAGGTAAAATAAGAACTTTTAAGTTCAGGATCATACATCCCAGTTGAGATATGTGGTTTGCGAGTGTTTGAAGTTGGTTTGCACTACCAACTCTTTATGCATATATGTTAGTTGCTCAATTAAATCTAGCTATCATAATTTCTATACAAAAAAGATATTTAATAATCCTAATCGCTTTAAACATAACAAAACATTAAACTTTGCCGCAATTTAAGGGACGGTTGAAGCCTACCATGTTTGTCCAATTGTGTTGCCTATTAATTTCGAAGACTTTTTTTTTCTTTTGGACGGCTATGCTTTTAAAAATAAAAATTAAAACATCCCCTGGGACCCAAATGACCAATATAACACCATATAGCGTGAGTGGTGTCATGTACGTGGGTGAGAGAGATGGAGAAACCTTATTCTATCCGACTCTTGATCGTCATCATTGTCATCTCCATGGCAATTTTTATATTCACATACTCAAGAAGCCCAACTGAAAATATACTTAGCTCCAACAAGCTCCGATCAAACTCACTCATCAACACTCCAGACCACCACTTCACAGACACACCACTTCACCCACTCGACCCATTAACCGTACCCGAAATCTACAACATCCGATCCATTCTCTCGGCATATGCACCCTTTTCATCCTCCTTCCCATCCATCAACACCCTCTCTTTAGATGAACCCGACAAAAGTCAAGTGCTAGGTTGGAAAAGAGGCGACCAACTTCCGCCTAGAAGAGCATCGGTCGTGTCGTTTTTAAATGGCCAAACACATCTTCTAAATGTTGATTTGGACCTTGGAGTAGTTACAAACGATGTTGTTAACGTCGGGTCTGGTTACCCAATGTTAACAACTGAGGACATGACAATGGCTTTAGAGGTTATTTTTTCGGAGTTGGAGTTTAACAAGTCTATTTTGGCTAGAGGCGTGGACTTTAATGATCTGGTATGCGCCCCACCGTCACCGGGCTGGTTTGGGCCCGATGAGGAGGGGAAAAGAATCGTTAAAGTCCAGTGCTTTTCTAGCCAAAACACTCCTAACTTTTACATGAGGCCCATCGAAGGGCTAACCGTGACTGTGGATGTGGATAAAAGAGAGGTTGTCAAACTAACTAATACCGGTCGAGACATTCCTGTACCAAAAGAAACCAATACTGATTACCGATACACTACTCAAAGCCCGTTTTCAAGTGTGGGCCCTGAAACCAACCCTATGTCTATGGAACAACCCAAAGGGTCTAGTTTCACCGTAGAGAACGGGCATATAGTGAAATGGGCTAATTGGGTTTTTCACTTGAAGCCCGATATTCGGGCTGGGATGATAATATCCCAGGCCATGGTCCGGGATGAGAACGGGGAGTATAGGAGCGTGATGTACAAAGGTTTTGCATCAGAACTTTTTGTACCATATATGGACCCGGACCAATCTTGGTACTTCAAGTCATATATGGATGCTGGTGAATTCGGGCTTGGTGCAACCGCTATGGCCCTTGTGGAATTGAATGATTGTCCGAGGTACTCATATTATATGGACGGCGTGTTTGCTAGTGCCGACGGCCAACCGATCATCCAGCCTAATATGATTTGCATATTTGAAAGCTACTCAGGAGATATTGGTTGGAGGCATTCCGAAATTCCGGCCATGGGTTTTGATGTAAGTACAGACTAACAATTCCTAAATTATTAAAACTGTTGATTGAGTACACAATTATTAACACAATAAGCACCTCAAGACTGCAACTGGTACTGTCTTAAGTTAAAACGTCTAAATAACTAATTTAAGAAAATAGATACAACCACCCAAGGTACGTCATAATGAGTGATAACAACTATACATATATATTAAAGAGAATATAACAAATCATATTTTAGGCCGGACATTTTTAGGCCATATGTTACATTTGACAAACAATTTAAAAGCTCTAATAGTTTAATGGGTCATGATCGATTGGGGACACATTACGTCATTTTTTATGTTAACGTATCATATTTGATGAATTAACTATAATTTAATAATTAATATGTTTGAAAAAGTTTAACATTAATAATCACTCCTTGAGTAAATCGTATCAGACTGTTTGTCTATGGCCTATAAGACACTATGAAAATGTAAGCCTCGATTGATTGATTATTAAAAAAAATCCGTGCGCGATGATATATTATATAATTAGGCACTTTCACCTTTTTTTCCTCATATGAAACACCCACATGCACTTTGTCTATATATCGACTTTCTAATGGTTCGCCCTTAGACATTGTTACCGACCATGATATAAGGCGTGCATAATTTATTGATTTACTATATTATTAATGTTATTATCATTATTGTTATTATTTATGTTAAAACAGATAAGAGAATCAAGGCCAAAGGTGACACTAATAGCTCGAATGGTAGCATCCGTTGGAAACTATGATTATATTTTTGATTGGGAATTCCAAACCGATGGCTTAATCCGTGTTAAGGTACTTTTATTTTTTATAAATCCGGTATTACAATTTTGTTTTTAGTCACCAGAGAAAAAAGTTATACTTGACGAACTCTTGATTATCACAACAGGTCGGACTATCGGGAATGCTAATGGTGAAAGCAACTCCATATGAAAACTTATACAATGTCTCCAACACCGAAGACATGACCGGAACATTAGTATCAGAAAATGTGATCGGTGTTGTTCACGACCACTACATCTCATTTCACCTTGATATGGACATCGATGGCCCGAACAATTCATTTGCCGAGGTCAACTTGGTCAAAGAAGAAACGTTACCGGGTCAATCTCCTAGAAAAAGCTACTTAAAAGCAAAAAGGAAAGTGGCAAAGACGGAAGACGATGCAAAGATCAAGCTTAAATTATACGACCCGTCTGAATTTCATGTCTTTAATCAGGCACGAAAGTCAAGGTTGGGTAATCCGTCGGGTTACAAGATCGTGCTCGGTGGGACCGCGGCTAGCTTGCTTGATCATGATGATCCACCGCAACTTCGGGCTGCTTTTACGAATAATCAGGTATAAATAATGATTTATGAAAATAATTTGATGGACATGGAGTAAAATGGGGTTTTGTTAATGTGACAGATTTGGGTGACTCCACATAATAAAAGTGAAGAATGGGCTGGTGGTCTTTTGGTATCTCAAAGCAAAGGAGAAGATACACTTGCCGTATGGTCTGCTAAGTAAGTTGGGCTGGGCCGGGTCAAAATTCAAAACAATGCAATTAAATTTTAAGATGACCAAATAAAATCGGTAATTTTGGCTTAAGAAATTCAAAATAATAGGGTATATTGGTGATCGAGAAGTAGACATGATGGTAGTCACATAAACAATATCTCAAAGTCACGTTAAAAGTCAGTATATTGATTAGGAAACTCCCATGATATTGAGTTTTTTTCTTCTTTTTACTGAACAGGAATCGTGAGATCGAGAATAAGGACATAGTGTTATGGTACACATTGGGCTTTCATCACATACCATGCCAAGAGGATTTCCCGATAATGCCAACGGTTTCATCGAGTTTTGAATTGAAACCTGTAAATTTCTTCGATCGAAATCCCATTCTTAATGCAAAACCTACTTTTCAAAAAGATCTTCCTGTGTGTTTTGCTACTAGATCCTACCGATCAGCATCTTAGAGGTTAGATGTCCGGCCTTTCACACAGGAGTCCGAACTTAGAGATGCACTACTGTAACAACTATAAACAAATAGTCTGATAATTTTGATGTTTATTTAATTGTATCATATGTAATGAACTACATATACTAGAGTTAACCTATAAAATGTTAAAAAACAACAAAATCGCATGAAATCTTGAACTATTTATTATAGAAACTAGTGTTTTATCGGAGCGTTGCGCTGGGAAAACTCAGGCAGTGGTAAAACTTAAGTGTTGTTAGTCCCGGGCGTTGAGTTGGTAAGTCGAAGCGAATTCGGACGATTTCGGTTACATGCGTTATGAGGGTAGCGTCGGTTGGTAAAACTCGGGCTTTGTAAAACCCGAGCACTATTGATCTCGGGCGTTAAGGCGGTGAGTCTAAACAAATTTGATCGATTTCCATCATGTTTGTTGCGTTACCATAACTAAAACAAAATATATATAAAAAGGTAAGCACAACACACATGACCCAACAAATTGAACTTGGAAAAAAAAGCCAATTTAAACAAACAAAAACATCCTTTCCCATTCCAAAGATTCGAACTTGGGAGGCATACCATATTATACATAAGAATAACACCACACAACCAACAGGCCAGAAATCTAAGTTGTTTTATAAGTGGAAACAATCTATTATATATCAAAATAACAACTTTGTGGCACCAACAATCTCTTTTATACTATATATATAATGGGATAAAATAGATTTGGATAGTGGCGGCACTGAAAATTCACGTGCGCGGGCCTAGCCGGAAAAAAATATGCCTCTTAAGCCTTAACGAACTAAATAATGTAAATTTGAAACTATTGGACTAAAATCGCATATTTGATCAAATTACAAGAACGAATATCGCATTTACTCGTAAACAAATGTTACTTTTATGACATTATAGTCATATCCATTCTTTTTATAATTTTTTCCCTATTTTTAACGACAATTAAATTAAATCTTCTTTCTTTTAGGTCGTTTTAATTAATAGAATATTTTTTAAACAATCTCAACTATGCCCTATTGGTGATGGTCTCAACTAAAGGGGTATTTGTTTTTTAATAAATAACGACTAACAGATGTTAACTACGTTAGTGATTTGCTGACATGGCACGCCTAATTGTCAAAAAAATTACTTATGTGGCAGCTTACGTGGCAACCGCAAACAACATAAGCAGGAGCAACACCCTAGATCTCAATAAACTCATCATTTTCTTACCTCCACCATCTGTAGCCCCTCTACCTTTTTCACTTCATGGCCACCCATTTCCACGAACAGCTAGCGCTGCCACACCAGACTTTACTCCACCACCACCGCTACAATAGATCTTCTACGCCTCCAACGCCTCTTCTCCAAGTTTTCTTCTACGCTAGCACCTTCAACCTCCGTTAACCACCTCCGTCGCCCGCCCCCGCCACCTACAACCTCTGTCCCATCCTCTGCCACTGCCGACGTGTAACATCCTGTTTTACGAGTCTCTTATATATATAAGATTATTTATTTAAAAGATCTAAAAGGAATTCAATTATGGACTATGGCATGGGCTTGGTGTTCATGGGATTACTATAGGCTTGAAAGGGGTTTATGAGTATAAATACCCTTGTTTTGTCCATAAACCCTAAACCCTTTCACATATTTCACCTGCACCTCAAGAGAACACACACACTCCTCCATCTCTCCATATCCTTCACCCAATCCCGTTTTTGAGTGTTGGAATTATTATCAGCCAATATACAAAACTTGAGATTATTTATTTCCAATTTGACTAATAATAACAAATAACAATAATATTAGGATTATGATCATAAATTAATGACGATTTTAATTATAATTATCAAAATTAGTAAGATAATTAATCATAATAATAACAAATAGGGTTTGGATAAAAAAAAATATTTTTATCGTACGAATTGTACAAATAACTATAAACTATGTTAACAATAGATTGATTATTACTCCATTCGTCCTATTTTAAGTGTCATGGTTTGAAAAACACAAAATTCAAGGTATATTGAATGACAACTTTTTTGTATTACCAAATGTCATTAATGCCCTTAGAAAATTGGTCAATCAACATTGTTTATTAATACTAGTTGCGTGTTTAAGGGTAAATTGAAAATTGACTTAACTTTTGAAAGTAGACGTTTGTAATAAGACAAATAAAAAAGGACATATGAACATTTTTAATGAGGTAGAGTGAGTATTACACAATAACTTTTGAACTACATTAATTAATATTATAATATAATATTTTTTATAAAATAGTTATTTTTTAAAAAACTGTAATTACTTTATTTATTTGCATGTTTAGTATATTAATTTTATTTGTATCGAATTTTTATTTGTATCGAATTTCACCTTATAACAAATATTCTAAATAATAATAATAATTCTAATATATTTATTTAAATATGTGTTATATATATATGTTAAAATAATTTAAGCTTATGATTCACTTTTATTAAATACAAGACAATAAAACTACAATATAATATAAATTAATAAAATATAATAAAACAAAATATAATACTATTAGATAGTGTTAACATAGTAGCCTTTAAAGCCTTTAAAAACCACATGAATTATTTTTCAATTTTGAGTTACATCTCACACATGATATATCACATTCTTGTTTAACCTAAGTCAAAGTATTTAAAATAACTCAAGTGGATTCAAGATGGTGTGATGCGCGATTAAATTCCCCAATCTCCTCATAAAATCTGTATATATGATGTTACAATAGTATATCCTACGTGTGTGTCAATAATAATAATAATAATAATAATAATAATAATAATAATAATAAATGCTATTATTGAGAAGATACTTCATATCTTATTTTAAATATATATATATATAAATATAATCTTTAAAAACTTTCTAGTTGGTTTTCACATCCTCTCAAGCCAACATAAATACTTCTTATACATTTGATCTGAATTCATTAGTATGAGTCTTATCAAACTCATATAGCTCTTAAACAAGTTATAACATCTCATTAAATTAAAACTTACCAAATATTTTATATAAAAATCCTATAAAATATGGATATACTAAAAATTCATATCGGATTTAAAAAAAAAGATATAACTAAGAAATAATTTTATATTAATTAAAAAATAAGTGGGTCTAGATCTCACTAAACTTTGATAACTTTTAACGGGTTATAACATCTTATTTATTTTTTATTTATGAAACTCTGTCATCATCAAACCTCAAATATATCATTAACTTCCTTATAATAAATAAAATTAAAATCCAAAAAAATAAATAAATATTATTAACGAAAAATGTAAAACAATCCTCGTAATATGAGGAATGCTATTAATGAGGAGATACTCCATATTTTACAATATTAATAATGTTTAAAGCTTTTTAAAAATTTTGCTAGCTAGCAATGGCGAACCTACTTTGAAGATAGGGGGTAGGCCGGCCCTTGTGAAAAAAAAATTTATTCATATATATGTATTAAAATCCCGATCGAACTCTGAGAAATTTTGACATCGACCCCAGTGAAATTTCGAGAACCACAAATTACCTCTGTGGAATTTCAAAAAAACCCAATAATATTTCAAGACCGAACCTAATAAAAATAAACTTGCATATTTACAATTATAATTATATAAAGCATGTAAATAATCTATCTAATTAAATTTAAGATTAATACAAACAATTTTAATATAAATTTAAGCTCAAATGCTCATCAATCTATACCTAATTTTTAAGCCCAATTCCCAAACTACAAGTACCAACCCAATTTACAATTAATTTAATTAAAAAAAGTTATGATGACAAAAGTAATATGTCGAGTGAGTTTAGTGAATTAAGAGCTTTAACTTTGAAAGAAAATATTTCAACTTTCTATATACATTTTAGTCGCCAACTTTATTTGCGTTGGTATATCGTTGATTTAAGTTAGCTTTCGTATTACCCGTCACAACCGCAAACTTTAAAAGATGTTTTTCCGCTCGGAGTATGTGAAGTCCAATTTGTGTATCTTGATGGGTGATAAGAATTTAAACAATAGTTTTATTAACGTCTAACTTGATGACATTTTGGTTAGATTTCTAAAAATGAAAACCCGTAAAAAACAACTTTAGATATATTGTATTTTAATTATTCATTTCAAATGAAGTTTCACGTACTTTTTTAGGTTATATGATATTTTGTTTTGATTATCATTTTTTATATCTGACCCAGCCTGATTTGACCCGAGTGGAACGACTGCACTAGATCAAAAAAAAATCTATATATTGATTAACCGACCCGACCAACAGAACCAGGCCAACAGATCAATTATATAAGCATAGTCAACTGATTACCGATCCAAAAAATTTCTGACCCCTGTTAACAAATTTTGAATCCTCCACTGCTAGTTGGACAGAAGATATTTTTTACAAACTAACAAAATATGTGTTATGTGTATTACCTCATGCACATACTTTTATTAACACTTGGTCTCTGCACTGATCATTACTCTCCTTCCATATATATATGCAACATCCAACACACTCACACTAACTTGTACAAATGGATTCAAGAAACTTACTTCGATTCCTCTTCTTCACTTTCGTCATCGCCCTCCTCCTCCTACTCACTCTCACCAACATCCCTCACCCTCTTCCCCTCTCCAACGAAATCGAGTTACCTGGTTGCGCCACCAACAACCGCTTCATCAAACACCCATCCAAACCCAAAACCACCACCCGCCTCCACACCGCTGACGTTCCCCACCACCCACTCGACCCCCTCACCCTAACCGAACTCAATAAAGTCCGGTCCATCCTCTTATCCAACCCGTTGTTTCAAAACTCCAAAACCTACGCGCTTCACTCCGTGGTCCTGGAGGAGCCAGATAAGTCTGTGGTCCTGAAGTGGGACCACGAAGATGCACTGCCGCCTAGAAAGGCGTCAGTCATAGCACGTGTCAAAAGTGAGACTCATGTTCTCACTGTTGACATTAGTTCTGGTGATGTTATTAAAGTGGATGTAGGTGAGCACTCTGGCTACCCGACAATGACTATGGAAGACATGACCTCATCGACGTGGGCCCCACTTGCGAACGCGGAGTTCAACCGTACGATCATGGCGCGTGGGGTTGATTTAAAAGATCTCGCGTGTTTGCCGATCTCACTCGGGTGGTTCGGGAAGTCCGAGGAAGGACGGAGGTTGATTAAGGTACAATGTTATTCGATGGAAGGTACTGCTAACTTTTACATGCGACCCATCGAAGGGCTGACGGTTGTTCTAGATATGGATACTAAACAAGTGGTGGAGATTACGGACAAAGGGAAGTCCATCCCTATACCAAAGTCCGCGGGTACAGACTATCGGTTCTCCGCACAAAACACTAAAATAAATCTTGTTAACCCGATATCCATTGAGCAACAAAAGGGTCCGAGTTTTACAGTAGAAGACCATTTAGTGAAATGGGCAAATTGGGAATTCCACCTTAAACCTGACCCGAGAGCGGGTGTGGTGATTTCTCGGGCCAGGGTTAGGGACCCGGATACGGGGAAGATAAGGAATGTGATGTATAAAGGGTTCACTTCCGAGCTATTTGTTCCGTATATGGATCCAACCGACGCGTGGTATTTCAAGACTTATATGGACGCGGGCGAATACGGGTTCGGGCTTCAGGCGATGCCGCTTGACCCGCTTAACGATTGCCCGCGTAACGCATATTATATGGATGGTGTATTTGCGGCTGGGGATGGAAAGCCCTATGTTCGATCGAATATGGTTTGTGTTTATGAGAGTTACGCTGGAGATATAGGATGGCGGCACTCTGAGAGTCCGATTACCGGATTGGAGGTACGTTAAAGATCGGATCAAGATAGTATACTAGTCTAAAAGTGTACATCAACTTGCATGTTATTTTATACAGGTGGTGTGACAGTTTCCCTCTTAATCTCTTATCATACGGGCTGTATGATGTCATATGGTCCGTATGGTAGAGGAGAAAAGGGACACGCGACTTATAATATGGTCTTTGTCAATAGTTATATCAGTTGTTTCTCGTTGGTCGTACAATTTAGTTCTTGTATGACCCGTGTAATATTTTTCGCCTTATCATATATCCCGTGTCCCTTACAAAACAACCCATTTGATCAACTTTCACCCCACTGAAAGACTAGAATGATCATATATGTCGTATTACACGTCACTGGTATCGGATTAGGACATTAGTGGTGTTTCTGTAACAACAGTCTAAAAAAAAAAGAAAAAGCCTAAAATACCAATCACATATATTACTTTGGACGTGACGTATTTGAATTTTGGTGGAATCTTGGATTGATATGGTGGTGATGTTTGCTTTATTGGAAATGTCGCCTTGTTGGATCATTATTTGTTGGGTGGTTGTTTTTTGAAATATTAAGATAGTGACAGCCAATATTTGTGACTGAAATTTGCAGATACGAGAAGTGAGACCAAAGGTGACGCTTGTTGTAAGGATGGCAGCTTCCGTCGCTAATTATGATTATATTGTCGATTGGGAGTTTCAAGCCGATGGGTTGATCCGAGTCAAGGTTAGCCTATATATTATATTATATTATATTGTTTTATAACTTTGTTAAATGCCAACTTGTTTTCAAAAATAACAAAATTGATTCTGTAACCAAAAAAAAAATGTCTAAAAATCTTAATTATTTATTGTTTTTCTTCTTTTGTTATTTTAAGAAGATCCATTATCTACGTTCGTGCAGTCTTGTCTAAATATATTTTTATATGCAGTTTTTGTTTTATTTTGTATCAAATTTATGTTTTCAAAGTTATTAATTTTTGTTCTAAAATATTTTTGAGTTTAGATTCTATGTTTATTTATTAATAAATTTTTAGTAAATATTGTGGCGTTTTAAAACTCCCTTATATTTTGTAAAAACAAACATGATATATATTTTGCTCATATTTTTTTATTAGCAAACTAAACAGGGAAAATACATATTATACCAAACAATCAATCCTAATAAAAAACAAACCTCTAGCCCATGCACTGATAAAACATTTTGCTTCATTTTCTAACTTTAATCACTACCCTAACATCATATAGTGTCAATAATATATCTTTTGAGACTCATTCTATAAATTGATTTAACTTATTTTGTATCCCATATTTGTCTTTTTTTTTCTTTAAACTATTAGAGGACTAAATATAATGCTATGCTACGAACATTACTAGTGGAATCATTCTTTGATACCAACAGAATCCCCAAGACACCAACCGATCCGCTATATTTGTTGATTCCCTATCTTGCCTCTACATAAATATGTTACAGATATTTTTATAAACAAATTTAATTTACAAAACTAATAATAATTAAAGATACCCAAGTTGATTGTGTAGTGATCGTCTCTGTCACGAATTATTTATAAAATATCTTTGATGATGTAATCTTGATTTGAAGTTTGAAATTGACATTTTAAGGTTGGACTTAGTGGAATCTTGATGGTGAAAGGCACTTCCTATGACAACATGAACCAAGTAAACCAACCGGAAAATCTTCATGGCACGCTATTATCGGAAAACGTGGTCGGAGTCATCCACGACCACTATATCACCTTTTACCTTGACATGGACGTGGATGGGCCCGGCAACTCTTTTGTCAAAGTCAACATCAAGCGGGAAACAACCTCGCCCGGGGAGTCCCCTAGATTAAGTTACTTGAAAGCCGTTAGAAACGTCGTAAAGACAGAAAAAGATGCACAAGTAAAACTAAAACTCTATGACCCGTCTGAGTACCATATTGTTAACCCATCTAAGAAAACACGTGTGGGCAACCCGGTTGGGTACAAGTTGGTCCCAGGTGGCACTGCTGCTAGTTTATTGGATCTTGACGATCCGCCCCAAAAACGGGGTGCCTTCACAAATAATCAAATTTGGGTCACCCCGTATAACAAAAGTGAGGAGTGGGCCGGGGGATTGTTTACTTATCAAAGTCATGGGGATGACACGCTTGCGGTTTGGGCCGAAAGGTAAGTGTTTCCCTTTATTTGTTATTTTGTAAAAGACAGTTTAACAACAGGATTGGACGATCGGACCGAAACCAACCACATAACCGGTCTGCATGTGCACATTTTATGCAATCAAACCATGTGGTAAGACCAAACTTAAAAATAAAAAAAATAAAAACATTTTTACAAAATCTCATATAGTGTTAATTTACTCCTTAAGACTACATATTTTCTTTTTTCATGTTTTATATTCTATAAAATTACATACTTACATTTATGAAAAACTTGCCTGACCATTAAATTGGTAAGGTGACCGGTTTGATGGCCGGTCTAGTTATGAAAGCATTGGTTAATTCTATACCCAGAGTTAAATAAAGATGACCGGTTTGGTTTGGTTTGGTTTGGCTTATTTAAATAAATGTATTATACTCACGTATGGTTTCATGAATTTACATTTTATATCCCCCAATTGCCAATTACACTTTCTTTCAGGGACCGACCTATAGAGAACAAGGACATTGTAATGTGGTACACACTCGGGTTTCATCATGTACCATGCCAAGAGGACTACCCAATCATGCCAACCGTATCATCGAGTTTTGATTTGAAGCCCGTTAACTTTTACGAGAGCAATCCTATTCTCAACATCCCACCACATTTTGAGAAAGATTTGCCGGTTTGTAGCGCGGCTGCTACTGCTTAATTAGTTGCCTAGACCTTTAATTAGAATGATATTTGGTTCAAACTTGTATGAATTTGGGGAAGTAGGAAGTTGTAGAACCTTATCAATCGGTTCATATATAATAACGGTTTCAGGCACGTCTACGTCTTGGTTGTTCTCTTGTTCAATTTTCATATAATTTGGTTGGTGTTAGTTGATGATAACTAGTTACAGAGATGGATCAGAATCTTTTTTTTTTTTTAACCATGCTCACAGTTTTTTTTTATCATCATACATCTATCAAAAGATATTTTTTACTTTATTGAGTTTGAGCCACAAAAACATTCTATAATGGAATTCAATCCTGGTCCAAGGCATATGGTATTGGCATTGCAGATCAGTTTTGCTTTCTTTTTTTTAAAATTTTATCTTAATAATAACTTTAAAATTGAATTTTTTTTATTTTATAGTTTATAAAATCACTTCAAATATAGTAGTTTGTCCAAGAATATTTTTTAAAATATATTCTTATAGATACAAGATTGTTGATGTTTATTAGTTTTAAGTTGTCTCAGTCCTCTAATTTTTTTATTTTATTTTAAAAGTTTACCACTTCAAGTAGTTTTGATTTTGAACAATTATGTATATACTCCTAGATGCTTATGTCAGATTTGCGTCCATTGCTTCTATTTAATTATATGTAATTTTGAATTTTTGATGTTTGTTTGTGTTCCTTGTTATTTGTTTAGCATCTTAAGATGAACATGATTAAAATTTCACCACTCCAACCAGGAAATCCCTTCGAATAAGATACAAAACAGCGCTCCATACAATTTCTCAAAATGTTATTCGTTTATGCGTTTAACTTTGTTAATAGTTGCTCCTATGCCTCGTAAATTCAGAATATGTGAGAACATGTAACGTAGTCGAAGGAAGAGGTGTGACCATTGTTGATTGATTACCGTATGCACATATATGAGTTTCAAACAACCACTTTTACATACAGAGAAAATCATAAAACTAGTTATTCCATACTCACGCGATGGTGAGTTGCATATTATCCATTCTAGTCATGTATAATATCACGTACACTACCAATGTTGATATAAGGGCATCCCAATTGGTATTAGGTGACAAGTGTTTGTATTCCAAACAAAACCCATAAAGTGATCTTCACTATTGGAGGTTGCTAGCTTGGAAAAGAGAGACAGCAAAAGTTTGTGAATCCAAAATGGTTTGTAGGAGTATGACATGGCCCATCTTAACAATATATATACAAATTCAAGCAAGCAAAAAACAAATCAAATAAACATTCACACACCTCCAGATTATTTCCATTTTCTGAAGTCCTCCTACTTAGTTCATAGTGGTATATATTATTGGTGTTTTCAAATTTATATCTAAGGCAAAAAGGAATGGAATATTTAAAAATTATCAATAGTAAAGTAATCGCTTTTTATAATAATAACAAGATGATAAAATTTAATAGAGTAATTAAATTTATGTGTTATTTTATCTATTTAATATATATGAAATATAAAATTATTAGTTATCAAATATATATATTGTTATAGATTAAATAAAGAAAAAAAAAGTAGATGATGAGATGGATGGTAAGCTGATAGTTTGAAACAAGGACGGGTAAATAGCCACCGGAGGCAGGGCCGGCCCATAGGGGTGGCGGGGTGGTCGACGGCCACAGGCCCTACACCCCGTTAGGCCCGAAATTTTTTTTTTTAAAAATTATATTTATTTTTATTAAAAACAAGATAAAAGATCAAATAAGAAGTTTGATTTTCCTAAGAAGGCTAGGAAGGAGGGTATTTTAGTTTACTACCTTAATATTGAAACCCACTTAATTTAATTTCAAAAACTCACTTAATTAAAACCACTTAAATTTTCACTTATCTCATACAACCACCACCGCCCACCGCCACCACCTTCCTGGAAAAGTCTTCGAAAATTTCTCCCGAATATAAAACACTATGAAAAACACAATGAAAAAGACACAATGTAAAAACACAATGGAAAAAACACTATGAAAATAAAAACACAATGTAAAACACAATTAAATAACACAATGTAAAAAACACAATGCAAAAAGCACTATGAAAAAATAAAACACACTTGTATAACACAATTTTGTAAAACAAAATTTGGGTAAAACACACTTTGTAAAAAACCCACGAATTTTTTTTTATTTTTATATAGCAATATGGTACTTATATAAAAGATAAAAAAACACTCGTTATTATGGTGAAATTGTTTTGAAAAAAAATGTCGTATAAAAAAGTTATGGGGGTGTTTGACATGTGTCTTGCATGTAGAGAGAGAAAGTGCGTTATCCCTATTATGCCCTTACCCTTGTTTTGCACTTGATGATCTCTCTAATCTAATTTCAACCATTCAATTTTATAATGAATGGACAAGATTATTTCCTATCTTTCTTAGAAAAACTAATCTTCTTATTATAACTCAACCCTTAAAAACAATATGTATATTTAATGTTTAAACTTAATTACATGACCACTAGCTTGGTCTAGTGGTAAAGGGGTATTATTCTAATCCAAAAGGTTATGGGTTCAACACTCATTTGAGACATGTTTAATCTTATTTTTATACAAAAATTTTTTACACAACCCAAATTATAACCAAGTAAACCTATATAAAAATTTAATTGTTTAAACCAACAAAACACTCATTTTTAATTAAGGCCCAAAAAAAATTTCGCCTTCGGCCCAAATTGTTTTTTGTTTTTTCGGAGACGGGCCTGACTGGAGGAGAAACAAGGGCTTTTGTAGGTTGGTTTGAAATATGATGTGTAATGCTGAGTTGACGGTTTGAAACAAAAAAACATACATATATTGTACCGGAGATGCTTTAAGAGTGTATATACGCTATGTAGATGTGAATCTTTTTAAAATCATTCCTTTAAACTGATATTTATTCATACATCATATATATAGAGAACTCTTGATGTCTTTCTTCAAGAGGTTTGCTACAAAACCCATTTGTCGTAGAAGCTAAAAGAGCAATCACACAATTTCAGGCTTATTTAAGGTTTTTTTTTTCATACACCTCTATTTATTAATCATACACCTGTTTTATTTGTAAACTGCAGTTTATACAAAACTAAACGTCAATTTATCATGTCGGTTTTTTTGTCTTTTTCCTATAGAATGTATGAGAACCAGGACTTTTTTTTAATAACGCATAAACCCGACCTACAAACTAAAAACAAAAAAAATGTACTTTTGCATTGGTAATTGGAAAAATATGACGGCATAATAACATTGTTTTTGACACTAACATGAATCGTATTACGTATAGGCGTATAGCTAGTGTCAATAACTGAAGAAGCGTAGATCGACTTACTTGTATTCGATCTACGTTCCTCGGGTATGAGTGTGCTATATCACCGATGGTTTTCCGAGATACGAGTTCTTCCACCTACAAAACGAACAGCACCGTGAGCTTACCCCTCAGAAAGGGACAGAGGGGTCCTCTTTGGGGTAACCCTCCGGTGTGAGAATAAGATATTGCAGAAGATAAGAATGTGAAAATGAGTAAAGGATTCAGAATGTATTTCTTGCTTGCCACCAACTGTGGAGGTGGTGTGGTATTTATAGTATTAGAGTTTCCAATGATTGGGATCAGACCCAATTAGGGCCTTTTTGGCCTCCTCCTACTGCTGCGCGCCATGTGTACTTGGGACACCTGGTGCTTTTTCATTGATTATTCTCTGACCAAGGTATTTTACCTGACCCATGTGCCATCACGTGGTGGCACATGGGTTTTGCTGAGTTGTCCACCCTTCATTGGCAGCTGTCAACATCAGCACATTCTTTATTCCTTAAAAGATACCTTCTGGAAGGTTGTCTGGTGAGTACAATCATGATTGTCCTTATCCTGATTTGGATTAGACTATTGTCTCATTTGTTGTTTTGTCCTTTATTCGCCTATCCCGGGGATGCGCAAGGTCTTCTCTTTATTCTCACGCGCAGATGTTTCATGCGCAGATGTGATATGCGTGAGCATGTGATGCGCAAGCATATGTGATATGCGCCACGCGCAGATGTGATATGCGTGAGCATATGTGATGCGTGAGCATATGTGATATGCGTCACGCGCATAGGTTTTGGCTTTGTGTCTTCATGACATCCTGATTTCAAGCCTCTTGTCTATATCTTGTGGGTTGACCCGCCCCGCTCGATGTTAAGGCGGGTGCATACCCCTTCAAGCCCCCCAGTCTAATGTGTGTCTTGTCTCGCGCGAGCGAGGTAAGATAGATATTAGACTTAATAGTTTGCTCTTTTAACAGGGTCTGTCTTTTATTTTTCATTTCTCATATGTGTGTTGCGCGAAATTCTATCCCTTTGGTTAAAACGAATCGTCAATGCACGCGGTTGGTTGATGCTGACATGCATCAGAGATGGAGACGTTATGTGTCAGACCCTTCGCGTGCTCAAGGTGCTACAGTTGCCTTTCATGTCTCCTCATACAGTGTCAGGAACACGTGTCGCGCTTATGTTGGCCTACGCCTGCGAGTGGGGGCGCGTGAGTGTAGATCTGATTATTACTTTTTCCTCTCTCTCCCCTGGGCCTATAAAACCAAACCTTTTGAATGGTTTTTTCTTCATCTCCATTGTCATTTTCAGAGTTCTTGCCTCTTCAGTTTACAATCCGACTAAGAGCCTTCGTCTTTGTCCCTGAATTCCGTCCTTACAGTGACCATACTTGTTCAATTTGCAATTGTATGTCTGATAACCTAGACATCACAATTTCTCCTAGTAAACGCCGTGTAAAATCAGTGGTTATGTCTACTTTGAAGAAGACCGGCAAGGGTAAACGGGTTGCCGAGGCCTCGTCGGAGGAGGGAGGGAAAAACAAGGCAGTGAAGAGATGGGATGAGATTCCCTGTAAGCTGAAACAATCTGATTTTGATAGTCTCCTTGCTTCTCAGGGTTTTCTCCCTGAGTATGGTTGTCTGCTTCCGGCAGCCGGGCAGACGGCGGCAGATCCTCCTGCCGGCTACATCTCTCTATATTCTCATTTTTTTACTCACTGTAACCTTCGTCTTCCGATGACAAGGTTTATAGGTGCGTTCCTTCAGTTTTATGGGATTCACATATCCCAAGTCCATCCCTGTGGATTAGTGTGCATGACTCATTTTGAGTTAATGTGCAAAGCTCAGCGCGAGGAGCCCACCCCTCGGCGCTTTCAATATTTTTATAAGCCAAAGATCCAAGATTCTTGGTTCTCTCACACCGCGCAGTCAGAAGGTTAAGTGCTGCACTGTTTCTTTCAAAAGCCTTCATGACTGGGCTGAAAAATTCTATTTCATCAAGGCTGGTGTTATCCCAATTCGCAGATGATAATGTCCTTAGGAACCCAACGGGCGCGTGGGTTAAGAAGTTATCTGCTGAACCATCCCCCGCCAGGAAAATTTGCGAGGAAGCGTTGGTGGAGGTTGGCATGAGCAAGAGGTGGATTGACAGTGGGACTGAGCCTGTCATCCAAGTTGATGGCTCAGGTGGGTTGTTTGTTCATTGCGTTAATTTTGCGCGAGTATAATTCGTTTTGCTGATATCATTTGTCTTGTTTTATGCAGAAAGCAAGGAATACATCCACGCCGCCTATGATGAGCATATGGAGGGTGGCTCTGTCGCGCTGAGCGCCGGGGAAGTTGCTTTCCCTGATCGCTTCGATGATATGTTCATCCCTGTCGATTTAGAATTTCGTTTTGACAACGATGCGCCTGGTAAGCCTTTGTATTTGTGCTTAGGCCCTTAGAATACCTGCGTTTTTTTTTACCTTTTCTGTTGCGCGTATTGTAGATGCGCTCGAGAATTATGAGTTGGAGCTTGTGGAAGAGGAAGTGGAGGAAGAAGCTGAAGTGCCGCAACTCAAACGCAAGGCTAAAGGCAAAACTGGCGCAGGGGCCAGTAAAAAACAGAAAAAAGGTGATGCCTCTGTTGCCCAGGATCTTCCTCCTACTCAAGCGAAGGGACTTGAGAAAACCAAGGGTTTTACATCCAAGTTTTCCTCGTCTTCTTTGCCTCGAGGTGTGGGCAGTCCCCCCGTCCACACGAGGTATGGTGCCGCCACCTCATCTCTTCGCGCGGTGGACAAGGGAAGCGGCGCTGCACCTGCTGTTCCGTCTTCTCCAACAGGTATACTTTGTTTATATTTTGTGGTTTTATGAGCGTGATTCTGATAGTTATTAATAAAGCTTTGTTCACTCAAATGTTTGTAGAGCCGGCAACGTTGGTGGCTCAACCTCAGGCGCAACAAGGTGCCCAGGCTATGCCGAAGGTTGTCTTGAAGTCCTCTGCTTTGCCCTCAAAAAGGGGGAAAATGGACTACATGGCGATGCTTAATTCGCGGACTGCGGTGCGCCAAGGTATTTATTGCGCTTTGATTGTCTGATTTTTTCCTTTAGTTCAAGTCATGAATCACTTCTCCTTGTTGGTTTTTTCATAGGCATTATAGCTGGCACACAAGCTGCTGGTGGTACCACTAGCGCTGGCGCCGCTAGTTCTGCTCCTGCTCCCACAAGTACTGAATCTCCCCTCATTGGGATCACTAAGGAGCAGGAGACTATTTTTCGCGCTACTCTAACAGCGTCAAGACCTCCCTCACATCCTCCTGCGCGCAGCCCTCCTCATTAGACTATTTTTGATTCTTCCCAGTCGCAGGAGAAGAGACCTGTTGTAGAGGATGATGAGGAGGTTAATTCTGAAGGTTCTAATGGTGGCCGCGCAAGCCCTATAGCGCCACGAGATTTCGTGACGCAGCCTTCTTCTCGTGGGGCAGGCAGGAGCTCATCAGCTGGCGCTAATCTTTCCGCCGATTCTCCACAGGTATAAGTTTGCTTTGCTCCGCTGTGCAGACTTCCGAATTAGTGTTTAGATAACTAAAACGTTTCTTTGCGTTGCTTTGTGTTTGCAGGAAGCCGATCACATATACCGCCCGAGCTGGAATATTACTGAAGATAGCTCATTTCAATCCATGGGCGTATGTGAAGACTTCTGGGCTCACTCTGTTCCTCCGGCTGAAAGGAGGTTTCTAGAGGACCGCGCTCGCGTGGACTTGCTTAATGACCACCTTTTTGCTGGGTCTGCGTTCTTTGCTGCCTCCCAAGAGCTTCGTAATGATTATATAAAGGTACGTGATGCCCTTGCGGAGGCCAAGCAAAAGGCTAAGATTTCTGCTTGGAATCTTTCTGATGCCCGAGAGAGGGCTGAGAAACTCCAAGCAGAACTTAGCGAGAACCGGGCAAGTGCCAACGCTGCTTTTGTGAAGCGCAGGCTTGAGCTGCAAGCTGCGCGGGAGAAGCTGCAAGCGGCAGAGGCAGACGCGGCCAAGTACGCGCGTCGAGCGCGTGACCTGGAGTTGGAAGCAGAGGCGCGTGACCAAACTATTGCGCAGGTTAATACTGACAAATCCTTATTGGAGAGTGAGGTTGCGCGCCTGAAGAAAGAGCTCGATGCTGCGCGAGCGGAAAAGAATGAAGCCTTGGCGGCAGCGGCGTCTGACAAAGAAGAGCTAAAACAAGCCAAGGAAACTGTTGAGTTGTTAAACTCTCAGATCCCTGCTCTTGAGACGTCTGTTTCTTCCCTCGCGCAGGACCGTCAATGGCTGATTTCACAGGGTGTGACTCGTTGCGCTTATGCGATGAAATACTCAGACGAGTTTCAGACCCTTGTGATGGATTGTAATGCAGCGTCGCGCTTGGTGGGTCGAGCTGAAGGGTTTAAGGATGGCTATGAATATGGCATGCTAAAGAAGAATCCATCCGACTATCCTTATCAGCTTGACGTTGTCTGCGCTGACATGGCTGAGGTGGGGGAGAAGTACCTGAATACTCCAATTCCCATCCTTGAGTAGGTATTTTAACCTTAATGAGTTTACTTAACTTATTTTCATAATCTTTTGTACTCATACTTTTCCTTGTGACTTTGCAGATAGCCGCGCTTGCTGACCAGCCCGATCTTGGCGCTTTAAAGAAATTACTTGATGAATGTGAAGGGACTGGTGGCAATGATGATGGCGCGGGCAACGCTACCTCTGCTAGCGGCTCTGGCGTGGCCAAAGGACCTACTCCTGACGCTATCATAATAGAAGACGACTATATTCAAGACGAACAGCTTGATTATGGTAAGTTTGGAGATGAGGAGCGGGCTGCGCCAGATGCTGAGGGAGGAAGTAATGATGAGGACGATGAAGAGGCTGATATTGATATAGAGACTTGAAAAGCCCTTCTTGTTTTTTTTTTTTTTTTTTTTTTTTTTTTTTGTAGTTTTTACCTCATCATTTGTAAATTTGTAAACTTCTATGTTTATGGAATGAAATTTTGTTTTTCCCTTATTCGCATCTTGCGCATTCCCAATTCGTCTTTATATTGCATGTTTGTGCTCGTTGAATATAAGGTATGATATGCTGACACGTGCCTTAGCATTTCATTGTTCCTCTTTTGCGCGACGTTATCGTGCATTTATTATAGGGAATTATGAATGAGTTTTTTAGCCTTTACGTGTCAGTGTGTTACTCTGCTTATATCCATTATAACCCCATGCGCGGCCCCGACCTGAGACCTTAACAACTATGCTTTGCATGTGCTTTTGCCATAGTTGTGCTTAGGTATTTTTATGGTCCAGCTGCGCAATACGTAGGATGGATGCTATGAGTAATTTGAGCTAAGGCTCATATTATTGGGCTAAGGCCCTGACGTTTTAGAGTTAAAACTCGTTAACGCGTTTGAGCTTGAAGCTCGCGCATGTATGTTTTACTTCGTTTTATTTTTAGTTTGACGTCAATACAATGTTGTCATATTGCTCAAAATTAATAAAGGGAAGTGTGAAACATGTATGCAAAAGGTAATAAAACGCATATTAAGAGAAAATAGCGCGTATCATTATTCATAATGGCTTAAAAAGCCTTTATTACAAACTTGACAACTTTTACATGAAACATTTTCTAAGTTGTGCTGCGTTCCATGTGCGCGGGATCTTCTTTCCATTTAAATCTTTTAAAGCGTATGCGCCTTTTCCCAATTCTTCCGAGATTTGATAAGGTCCCTCCCAGTTGGGAGACATCTTTCCCGGGGGTATCGCGCGACTAGCTTCATTGTTTCGAAGGACAAAATCATTCTTCTTGAAGTGGCATTCTTTCACGCGCTGATTGTAATATTTTTCTAGTTTTTTCTTGTATTTGGCTTCACTGATGATAGCCGCCTCTCTGCGCCCTTCAAGTAAATTGAGATCCAACCTCCTTTCTTGCTCATTATCTGTCTTACTCATCATGAGCACTCTATAGGATGGGCATCCAATTTCTGCTGGAATCATAGCCTCCATTCCATAGGTTAGGCTGAACGGGGACTCGCCATTGCTGGTTTTGCTTAATGTCCTGTGCGCCCACAGGACATTAGGTAACTCCTCAACCCATGCATGGGACTCTCCCTCTAACCTTTTCTTCAGCCCATTTAGCAAGCTTTGGTTCGCGCGTTCCACTTGGCCATTCCCTTGAGGGTGGTATACTGAAGTGAAGACCTGGTTGATGCGCAATTCCTTGAGCCAACTGGACATCTTCCTGTCAGTGAATTGTTTGCCATTGTCGCTCACAATTTCCATGGGCAGGCCAAAACGGCATACGATGTGGCTCCAAATAAACTGCTTCATTGCCTCAGCTGTGATTTTTGCCAGTGGCTTGGCTTCAACCCATTTTGTGAAATAGTCTACTGCCACTACCAAAAACTTTACTCGCCCTGGCGCTTGCGGTAAGGGACCCACAATATCGATTGCCCACTTGTGGAAAGGCCATGCAGAGGTCACCGGAATCAAGTTGTTCTTTGGCCGCATGGTGTTTGGCGCATAGCTCTGACACACTTTGCATTTTTGGATTTCTTTTAACGCGTCCAAGTACATGCCTGGCCAGTAGTAACCTGCGTTCATTGCCTTGGCAACCACCATGCGCGGGCCAGCATATATTCCACAGATTCCTTCGTGTATCTCTCTGATCACATAGCTTGCTTCTTCAGCGTCTAGGCATTTCATGAGCGGTCCAAGATAAGAGCGTCGATATAACGTACCATCAAGCAGTTCGTAGTTCTGCGACTTATGTCTTATCTTCCTCGCCTGTGCGCGATCGTCTGGTACCTTTCCCTCCTTCAAGAATTCCATTATTGGAGTTATCCATGATGAAGGTGTTGTATGAATTACAAGGACAGACTTCGCTCCCACTGACGGGTTGCTCATTACTTCCACCCTGACATCTTTGCCAAAATGTTCGAAGCTGGTTGATGCCATTTTGCTTAGCGCGTCGGCGGACTTATTTTCACTTCGCGGAATGTGTATGATTCTGAAAAAGTCAAATTGTTCAGTGAGTTTCTTTGCCTGCTCTAGATACAGAGGCATGGTGTTCTCCTTGGCATCATAAAGGCCATTGACTTGTGCTGCTACCAGGTATGAATCTACATGAGCCTCTAGCTTTTTAACTCCGAACTTGTGCGCGATGCGCAAACCAGCCAGCAGGGCTTCATACTCAGCTTCATTGTTGGTGCTCTTGAAATCCAACCTGATTGCGTAGGTGTATTCATGATTTTCTGGATCCACCAGTTTGAGGCCTGCGCCGGACCCTTCGTTGTTTGAAGCTCATCAGTGAATAATCTCCAAACGTTTTCTTCATTATTGGCTTGCGGAGGGTCTACTTCGCACTGAGCCTCTTCAACTTTTCCTTCAGGGATTTCTGCGATGAAATCAGCTAAGACTTGTCCCTTGATTGCTGGATGAGGCTTATAGGTGATCGTGTGCTCCCCTAATTCCAGCGCCCATTTTGTCAGCCTTCCTGAGAGCGCGGGACGCCGCAAGACTTGCTGGATGTTGTAATCAGTCAGGACTTCAATAGGATGACCATTGAAATATCTGTGAAGCTTACGCGATGCATGCGTTAGTGATAAAACTAACTTTTCTATGATGGTGTAGCGCGTCTCAGGATCTGTCAGCACCCGACTTACATAATAAATTGGTGTTTGGATTCCCTTGCGATCCACCAACAATACTGCGCCAATGGCGCATTCTCCTGCTGACAGGTATAATGTTAAAGTTTCACCAGGTAGTGGAGCTGTGAGCGCAGACAGATTTATCAGACATTCTTTTATCTCACTGAAAGCTTGCTCGGCCTCAGTCGTCCACTTGAATTGGCTTTTCTTTAAGCAATTTCTCAATGTGTTAATGAATGGAGTAGATTTGCTTGCATGGTTTGCTAGGAACCTGTTAATTGATACCAATCTACCATTCAACTTCTGAGTTTCCTTCATGGTGGATGGTGAGGGCATGCTGAGGATAGCCTCCACCTTCTCTGGGTTCACCTTGAAACCATCCTTGGTGACCATTACGCCGAGAAATTTCCCTTCTTCCACGCCGAATGTGCATTTGCTCGGGTTGAGCTTCATGTTTACTTCCTTTAGGCGCCGAAGGGTTTCGTTGATGTCTTTGAGCATTTGTTTTTCCTCCCTGCTTTTAATCACCAAATCATCCACGTAGACTTCTAAGTTTTTCCTAATCTGCTCGTTGAAAATTGTATCCATGAGTCTTTGGTAAGTGGCTCCTGCATTCTTCAAACCAAAGGGCATTTTTGTGTAACAGAAAACACCCTTGTCAGTTCTGAAAGCAGTCTTGTCTTCATCCTGCGGTGCCATTTGAATTTGGTGATAGCCCTTATAGGCATCCATGAAACATTTGAGCTTAAATGGCGCCACAGAGTCCACATTTGCGTCAATGTTTGGGAGGGGGTAACAATCTTTTGGACACACTTTGTTGAGGTCTTTGAAATCAATGCACATTCTCCATGACCCATTGCTCTTCTTTACCATCACAGGATTGGCTACCCATGTTTGGTATCGTATTGGGCGAATGATATTCGCGCGCAGTAGATCTTCTACTTGCTCATTCATGGCCTTTGCCTTCTCGTCTCCCATGACTCTTTTCTTTTGAGCAATTGGCTCTACAGACTTGAATGTGTTGAGAAAGTGCTGAGCCAGGTCTCGCGGAACCCCAGTCGTATCAGAGTGTTGCCACGCGAAGACTGACGTATACGTTGTGAGCAATCTTTTCATTCTCACCCTTGTGTCATCTGATATCGTAGCTCCGATTGTGATTGTTTGTTCTGGGAATTTTGGGTTGAGAATCCATTTCTCTGGCGCGTTGTTTGCCATTGGAAGCTTCATTCTCCCTTCTCGAGGTATACTTGTTACTGCGCATAAATGATCTCGATACACAAATGTTACTCCTGTTGGTGTTGGGAACCCCAATGCGCCATGCGCTGGTGACGGTATGGCGTTGAATTGGGCAATCGTTCCTCTACCCAAGATCATACTATGGCATGAAGTAGTGGGCAAGACCAGAAAGTTGACAATTTCAGCTCGCTTGTGCTTCTCATCCCCCATAGTTAGTTCGAATTGTATCTGACCTATGGGGTGAATAATTTCGTTTGAGACACCTGAGATTGGTGCACTCACAACTTCGAGCCTTGCTTGGTCTTCTGGATCCAACTTCCTGAAACATTGCTCATACATGATGTCTGACTCACTACCGGTGTCCACCAGGACTCTTGACACCTCATAATGAGCGATGTGTGCAGTGATGACTAGAGGACTGCTGATAGACGGGCTTCCTCTGATTCTTGGAAAGATTACTTGTTGCTCGCGCCAATCCCCTTGGATTTGCGCGCTTCTCTTCCTCGATCTTTGCCCTTGCCTTCCTCCTTCAGCTACACAGATTCTTTTGAATTTTTTACTGGCTGAGGCTCCGTCTGGTTGCTCGTTCTCTGGTCTTGGGTTTTTTACTAGGTGAGCCAACCTGCCTGATTTTACATCTTTTTCGATCGCATCTTTCAAATGGTGGCATGCATCGGTGTTGTGCCCTGCGGATTTGTGAAACTCACAATATTTGCCACTGTTTGGTGGTCCCTTATGGTGGTCCCACGGATGGCGCCAATGAAGAAGCGCGGATCGACTTACTTGTATTCGATCTACGTTCCTCGGGTATGAGTGTGCTATATCACCGATGGTTTTCCGAGATACGAGTTCTTCCACCTACAAAACGAACAGCACCGTGAGCTTACCCCTCAGAAAGGGACAGAGGGGTCCTCTTTGGGGTAACCCTCCGGTGTGAGAATAAGATATTGCAGAAGATAAGAATGTGAAAATGAGTAAAGGATTCAGAATGTATTTCTTGCTTGCCACCAACCGTGGAGGTGGTGTGGTATTTATAGTATTAGGGTTTCCAATGATTGGGCTCAGACCCAATTAGGGCCTTTTTGGCCTCCTCCTACTGCTGCGCGCCACGTGTACTTGGGACACCTGGTGCTTTTTCATTGATTATTCTCAGACCAAGGTATTTTACCTGACCCATGTGCCATCACGTGGTGGCACATGGGTTTTGCTGAGTTGTTCACCCTTCATTGGTAGCTGTCAACATCAGCACATTCTTTATTCCTTAAAAGATACCTTCTGGAAGGTTGTCTGGTGAGTACAATCATGGTTGTCCTTATCCTGATTTGGATTAGACTATTGTCTCATTTGTTGTTTTGTCCTTTATGCGCCTATCCCGGGGATGCGCAAGGTCTTCTCTTTATTCTCACGCGCAGATGTTTCATGCGCAGATGTGATATGCGTGAGCATGTGATGCGCAAGCATATGTGATATGCGCCACGCGCAGATGTGATATGCGTGAGCATATGTGATGCGTGAGCATATGTGATATGCGTGAGCATATGTGATGCGTGAGCATATGTGATATGCGTCACGCGCATAGGTTTTGGCTTTGTACATCCTGATTTCAAGCCTCTTGTCTATATCTTGTGGGTTGACCCGCCCCGCTCGATGTTAAGGCGGGTGCATACCCCTTCAATAACATTAGTAGCGTGAATATGAAATGACGCAATTGGTTTATGCTCCAACACTCCAAAGTCCAACCCATCGATGACATGAACACAAGTCCATAAAGTAACCCAAACCTTTGATTTTAACTTTAGCCCATACAAAGGATGACTTCGAATTATTATGGACATTGTAGGTTCTAGCCTTCTAGGATTTCCATTCACTCGTATTGTTGTTATAAAATATATGAATAAATTAGTTTTTAGCCCGCGTGTTACGCGGTTTACATTTAGTTTTTTTAATAATTGTTTTTTAATTATTATTTATGTATATTTTCCATGTAAGATGTGTTTAGGTATCAAACCTAAATGTTACATAAACTTATAAAATATGTTATATTTATTAGTTGTAGTTAAAATATAGTTTGCTTTATTTTTTGTTTATATCTCAAATGGGTCTCATTGGCCTAGTAGTTACGTAATATAACATTTTGTTATTTAAGATGCGAATTTTCATTTTAATATACATGAATGCATAAAGAAATTTATATGGTTTGTGTTATTTTCATTTGTATTGAGTTGTTACGGTTCGTTGGTGATATAGAACGTATATGTTGTTTAATAGATCACCCAAAATGAGCTCTCTCATGTGTCTGTCAATTAATGTAGCCCAACATTTTGTTTTTTGTTGTTTAATTTTGTGCTTAATAGTGAATTGAGCTTTTAATAAATTGATTTATTTGAATTTCTATAGGCCAATTCTAATTCCACGTCTATCTGAAATGGTTACGTCATGTGTTATCATTTCATTTTTGGGTGAATTATTAATTTATTATATTTTTTCTAGTACGATGTTTTGTTTGTGATTTTCTTATTATTTTGTATGTATATGTTGTATTTATATATTTTGTAGTTTAGTTATTGTTGTGTATTAAAAGAACATTTAATTTGTTAATTAATTTTTATTATTATCAAATATAATAGAAGTTATATTAGTTTATGAATTATACTAACAAAATTTTTATAATCATATGTAAAAACTAAGTTTTTAAAAATTAATTTTTTATTAATAATGTACACATTTTTAATATTTTATACATAATTATTTGTATTATGAAGTTTTGTAGATTTATTTCATTTTTATATTTTAAAATGGGTAATAATTGGAAGCCATCATTTGAAAGTGACGCTATAATGATAATAAACCGTCTTGAGAAACTATTATCTCGCATTCTTTATCAAATCCTTCGTTTCATCTGACAATTAGAAACCCTAAGTTAATATTTCCCTTAATTATGACGAATTTTGTTGTTAAGTGGAAGTTTTGTAGGTTTTGAAGGGATTTGTATTTGTTCTTAGTTTATTTAATCAAACATTCTGTCAATAACAGTTTCAACCACTTTTAAAATAATATAAATTTTGAAGTGATCGTCCAAAATAAACGAAATAATTATTAAAGTAAAAATTTTTTTTTATAAATTTTTCGTACAAGGACTTTAAAGACAATTTATAGTTTATACAAAGGAAAATTTACTTGAAAAATTGAGGTGAAATTTATTATACAACCTTCTTAATATGATGAAATTTATATAATAAGATTTGTGTTTGTAAATAGTCTTAATGAAAATAAGTGGCATATTAAAAATCATTATGGATAGATCAAACTATACATGCACATATATTTATTAATTTATTTTCCTTTTTATAATGAAGAGATTTTAATGAACGAAATTGCAATAAAAATCCTTGTGAAATCAAAATGAGAAAATTGGTGTAAAACTTTACCATATAAAATTGGGATATAAAAGAATTGTTAACAATAAGAATAATATATCATTTATAAATGAAGACTTGTGATAAGAATTTATAACAATTGTTGAAACGTAATAATAATGTTTTAAGATTTAAAGGTGGAAAAATCGCGCATGAACCACCATGACTTGATATTCCGAAATTAAAACCTTTTTACAAAACTACCACGTTGGGGTCTAAACATGTGCACGTAATCACCGCGACTTTTTCATGTTTTAGACTCAAATAACAATGATAACACAATATATCGAGATACAACGTCATGCCAAAACACTAGTCCACGAAATCACCGTAGTCCTATTGTTTTAACACCAAAAATTAGGATGGCGAGCGGAACGCTCACATTTGACTACTTAAAGTGGTCATCTCATATGAGACAGTCTTTAAGGAGATTTGAAACAATGGGATCCAAGTTAAGCTCGTGATCCATAAAACAAAATAAAAACTATTTTTTTTGCGTTTTAAGGTAAGGATATCTTGAAATAATATGAAAGTGTGTGTGTATGTATATTTCTGATTTGACAAAATAAATAAGTATATAAATAAACAAGTGTATTGAACAATCAAGTAGGGTAAACACGTATAGGCAACACGTATAAGGACCCTAAAGTAAAGACTATACTAGGTCGTTATGTCTAACCACCTATCCTATAGTCTTGTGGCTCTGATACCAATCTGTCACACCCCGACTAAAGGCGGCGGAACATGCCGGGGTGCAACGTGATTGGACAAATACACAAGACACTATTTAAAGTGACAATATTTAATCAACTCATTTATTTCATAAATCAATAATCAACACATCTCGTTCACACAAACAATTTGAATACAAGTAACAATTATATTGTTCGTTTTACTAATACCCTAATGGTCTTGGTAACGTTTTCATCAAGTCCTCGAGTCAACAAAAGTCAAGCCTGTAACATTTCATAAAATAAAGTTTGTCAACACAAAGGTTGGTGAGTAATTCATAAGTTTGAGCATATAAGTATATAGTAATAAAAAGCCACAAAGCTTGTATACAAAACAATAAATAAAAGCTATAAACTTGGATAAAATGGTTATCGTTAATAAGAATACATTAACGACACCCTCCATAAGAGAATACCAAATGGACTCGGGATTTCGTGAAGTCGTTAATAAGAATACATTAATGGCACCGTGCTATAAGAGAATACCAAATAGTTCACGGATTTATGAATCAACCTTCCAAAAGCGGTAAACACATAAGCATATAATCATGTAAGCATATAACACCAAATCGAGCATTTATTTAAGTAAAGTATACAATCATGTTTGTGGGTTTAAAGATTCAAGTAAATAAAGCATTTAGTTTGATAAGTATGAAATGTCACCCCAAAACGGAAGATGGAGAAAGGGGTATGAAAGTACTCACCTCGATTGATGAACCGAGAAATAAATAGATAAATAAATGAAGCTCGAACGGTAAACGAACATATCCGACTTGAAACGATAAACACCTTAGCTAAAATAAATAATGTAATATATATTAATGAACTTGAAACCATAATGAAACTATATTGGAAACATTGAACGAGGAGGTTTGGTTGTTAAAATCGGGTTACCGGTTAGTTTGTTAATGATTAGAGACTCGTACTTAATTAATAATTAGAATAAAAGTAATATCATTTTATTGGGACTTTTAAATAACTAAACCAATATTAAATAAGAACAAGACGAGCTTAATTTAAGAGTTCGGTTTTATAAAAAATGAATGAATAATAAAGTTTATAATAATATTATTAATGATAAGATAGTAATGATAATAATAATTCTAAAAAGATATGTTATATACATACTTATATATATATAAGATAATAATAATAACAATAACTATTTCTAATAATATTAATATAGTATAATAATTATAACAATAATTATTATTAATAATACTAATATTGATAGTTATAGAATAAAATCTTGGTATTAAATTTTAAGTTGTTGTTGATAAAAAATAGTAATAATAGTAACTAATATTGATAATAAATAATGATATCATACCCGATGTTGGTTCGAGTTCTAAACGAGTTCACAAAATAAATATAATAATATTATTGCTAATGATAAATGATAAAAATATAATATTAATAAATAACAATAATTTGATCTTTTAATAATATTAATAACCACTTTAATATTTATAATAATGATAATAATAATAAAATTAATAATGAATATATATATTGGTAAGTTTAATATCATAATACTAATAACAATTTTTATGTAATAATATTAGTACTAATAATAACCGAAATTTGTTAAGTATAAAAACAACACCAAAACCGGTTTAGGATGAGACTCGAACCCAAGGTCTCTAGTTTAAATCACTAACGTACAACTCAACCGAAACCAAGGTAAACAATTGTTAATTTAAACCCGTTAGAAAATAACATAATCATTTCCCGGGTGTTTGTCTTTTACCCAAATCAAAAACAACACTATATCCAAACCAACTCGTTTCAAAATATATAACCAACAATATATCCGATTATTAACAATTTAAATCCGACAATTGATATATGAAAAATTAATAATAACAAAACCCAAATTATATTGTACCTATTAGTCGTACATGAGTCGTGGCTCTATACTAGGGAATGAAATGAGTCGCACATGCCGGAGACGGAAACCGCAACCGGAGGGAGAGGGGGAGAGAGAGAGCCGAGAAGAGAGAGTCGGAGAGGGAGAGGCCGAGAGAGAGAAAGAGAGCCGAGAAGAGAGAGAGTCGGAGAGGGAGAGGCTGAGAGAGAGAAAGAGATGGTGAGAGAGAGAACTGAGGGACGGGGAGATAGCAACACGGCGGCCGGAGTGTCGTCGCGGCTTCTCGCAGAAATCCGGGTTCGCCGGAAAAACGCAAGCAAAGGGGGGAAAGGGGTTGTGTGAAGTGGTGATGGTGCGGTGGGATGGTGGTGACGTGCATCGGGGGAGGGGGTGGCGTAGGAGGTGGGGTTGGCCGGAAATGGGCTCGACGGACCGCCGTCGCCAGAAAATGGCTCAAGGTGGCGGCTGGTTTGTTTGTGATAATAAGTTTAGGTTTAGGGTTTTATCTTATTTATATGGATGGGTATAAATGTTTCCCTTTGGCCTCTCAAGTTCTAATCAATGTTTAATGCAAGTTTAAAGGTTTCCAAAGCTTGTAACGAGTTTACGAAAATCATTTTAAACCCCTTATGTTTTTCTTAACGACTCTATAGTGTGACAAACATCGATTTATTGGTGATCGAGATATATAATAATATTATATAATAATTAAATAAGGTTTCTAAAATGTTGAGTTAGGTTTACGTATTAAAAGTTTACAAAAACGAGTACCACTCAAGACTTAAATTTGACGAATGTCACAATGAAGGCCCTTGTATTGTTTCAGCATAGCCTTAAGAAGGTCGGTGTCGTTCTTGCCGCTTCCTAAGCTTTTCTTAAGTTGAGTGTGAATTGTGGAGAAGTGGTTCATTTTTAAAACCATTGCCTTCCATTTGTTGGAGACGGAATCATCCCCGCGGTAGCGACCTCGACCCATTATTTCAAAGAAATTATCACGTATTTCTACCCAAAATATCGCGGTGCGTTTACCGTCACCTAAGACTTAGTCTTCGGATGAGTCGATCCACGCTTGCGCTAACGCCGCTTCCTCATCGTCTTCCCACTTTTTCCTGTCGTGCATTTCGGTTGGTGTTTGATCGGCAACAACTTTCTTTTTATGGCTTCGTTTGCGACGAACTTGGGTTTCGGGAACTTCGGTTTTGGGAACTTGGGTTTGGGGAACTTGGGTTTCGACAACTTGGGTTTCGGGTATTGGGGTTTGGGGTGTTTGGGTTTGGGGTGGCGGGGGCATAAACGGCATTGGCATTCAATAAAACATATCGTTGGGAAACGGTTGTACGTTTGGAGGCATGGCGGGTATATGTTGGTTGGCATAGAAAGGGTTGGTAGGGTCATTGTTGTTTGCGAGCATACTATCCCACCACCTTTGAGCCGAATCCCACGGGTTTGGGTTGGTGTTCGGGTTTTGGTTAGGGTTTTAGCTCGAGCTCGTGTTCGGGTTTGAGCTCGAGCTTGTGAAAATTGAGAAATGTCCATGGTATAGAATTGAGAGATTTTTTCAGTGAAATTTGATTGAAATTTGGTATTTGTTTGAGTAAAAATGATAAAATGGGTTAGTATTTATAAATAAAATAATTAGATTTTTTTTAAACTAGCCGTTACATGAACGTTGGAGGGGGGGGGGGGCACCAACATTTCAAAACTGCGCTGGCCTTTGAAACAAACCCACCTTCGTCGCCCCTCCCCCGTCCGCGCCCCACGCCTGTGTTCGGCGCCCACGGCGCCCAAAAAAAACCCCGAAGGGCGCCCCATAGCGATGGGTCTAAGTGTGTTATTACTTTCACATCCTTCTCATCAATTTTTATTTTTAAATTAATTTCCATCACCCAAATCTAAGACAAATGGATTGCATTCTTTCTCACCCTTCTCATTTTTGTTGTACTTTGTATTTTAACCCTACCCTATTATGAGTATTCAATAGTTTATATGTTTTTTTTAAATATGGTCAAATGTCCTATATCTAATAGTAAAATTAGATATAACGGGTTAGTAAAAGTTAGTTCGATTTAAATTACATTGAATACCTTTTTTTTCATATGAGTTACAATTAGTGGGCTATATCAATTAACCCATGACCCGTGGATAACATGGATTAAGGAGAGTAGAAATGTCCTTTCCATTGTGGTGTAGTGGTAAGAAGCTTGGATTTCTTCATGGAGACTTAAGTTCAAACCCCACTAACAACACTTTGAAGTGGGCATGGGTGGCTCAATGAAGGAAGACTGGGATCTTTGTGATCTCCAATTCGATCTTGAGGACGTCCGTGTTTGACCACCAGTAGGCCTTCGGGCGAGCGATTTTTACCTGGAACTGGAGATAACTTGAAGGCGCTTTAGGGCTCCGTACGGCTGGGTTGGGCCAGCTGGTGGTGGTCCTTTGCCATAGGGTTACCCGTACGAAGTACCTAGGCAATTCTTTTTGTTGTTTTTTTTTTAAAAAAGAAAAGAGTAGAGATTAGAAAATATGAGAGAAATTAAAGTTAGAATTGAATGTGTTTAAGACATATCATGTTTTTTTTTGTTTATTAGTGTATGTAGATAATAGAAATATGTGCTCTTAACATTTTATTATCATCAACACTTGGATGTTTCGGGCCTTATACTAGTAAGTGACTTCCCTATCACTTACGCTCTGTTCCCGAGTTCACTTAATGAGAGAAAAGAAAAGAAAAGAAAATTTTTGTTTTTATTTCTTTCCTATTTTATTTCTCCTTTCTTTTCTTTATATTTCTTTCCAAATTGGAAATAAAACTTATTCTTACAGTTTGCTATTTATTTCTTTTTGTTTTCCTTCCATTTGTTTTCTTTTTCTCTATTTAATGAACTCAGGAACACAATTTAATCTAAATTCCTTTCTTTTCTTTCTTTAAAAAAAATTCTCTATAGCACAATAATTTTTCTTTCTTTCTATTTTATTTCTTTTCCACTCTTAAATTAACTCGGGAACAGAGCGTTAATGTGTGTACATATCCAATGGTCCTCCAGATTGTATGTGTTATGAATGCACATCATATGATGATTATTTGATCATCACATCTAATCAAGTATGTTTATTTAACGTAAGTATGATTGATCAATTTCAAAAGTGTACGGATGATGACCTTTTGAATGAGTGTCACAGAAAACACACATTTAATAGTGTCAGAAACATGTCAATCCTATGATCATGATCCATTTATGGCAAAACCTAAACACACGAGACTTCATCTCTATCCATACCATGTCATAGCGTAATATGTTAAACGGATCAATAAGAGCTAGCAGCAAAGCACGTAGGCAGATCCTTTCGAAAGGTAGGTTTTGCATTAAGAATGGGATTTCGATCGAAGAAATTTACTGGTTTTAGTTCAAAACTTGAAGAAGCCGTCGGCATTATTGGAAAATCCTCTTGGCATGGTATATGATGAAAACCCAATGTGTACCATAACACGATGTCTTTGTTCTCAATCTCACGATTCCTGTTCAGTAAAAATAAGTCGTTATTAAGGGAGCTTATGGAGTTTACTAAACCAATATAAGAATGCTAAAGGTAAATAAACATGACAACAAAAAGGTGATGAGCATCAGTTTAACATGACCTACAATTGTTTTATGTGACATATTTATCTGGCAATCGAATTACAACATACATATTCGAATGATCATTTGAATAGTTCAAATGATGACACTTAAAAAAGAAGTTGATTACTGTTTTGTGTATTTATGTAAAAAAACATTTTTATGACCTGAATAAATTTTGGCCCGTCATTAACCAGCCCAATCCAACTTACCTAGCAGACCATACAGCAATTGTATCTTCTCCTTTGCTTTGAGATACCAAAAGACCACCAGCCCATTCTTCACTTTTATTATGTGGAGTCACCCAAATCTAACACATTAACAAAAAAACCATTTTACTCCATGCCCATCAAATTACACTACATTTAGTTATAAACCATTATTCAATACCTGATTATTCGTAACAGCGGCCCCGATTTGTGGTGGATCATCTAGATCAAGCAAGCTAGCCGGGGTCCCACCAGGCACAATCTTGTAACCCGTTGGGTTACCCAATCTTGACCTCCGAGCCGGATTAAAGACATGAAATTCAGACGGGTCGTATAGTTTTAGCTGAATCTTTGCATCGTCTTCCGTCTTTGCAACTTTTCTTTTAGCTTTTAAGTAACTTTTTCTAGGAGATTGACCCGGTAACGTTTTTTCTTTCACCAAGTTGACCTTGGCAAATGAATTGTTCACGCCATCGATGTCCATATCAAGGTGATATGAGATGTAGTGGTCATGAACAACACCAATCACATTTTCTGATACTAGTGCCCCGGTCATGTCTTCGGTGTTGGAGAAGTTGTATAGGTTTTCATATGGAGTTCCTTTCACCAAAAGCATTCCTGACAGCCCCGCCTACGATGTATAATGGTTAACTTAACTTCGCGTCAAGTTATCTCTGGTTAATAGGTCGTGAAAGAAATTGTTAGCTCTAAACAAAACTAGAAATACCTCAATATGGATTACACCGTCTGTTTGAAATTCCCAATCAAAGATATAATCATAGTTCCCAACGGATGCGACCATTCGAGCTACTAGTGTCACCTTTGGCCTTGATTCTCTAATCTGTTTGTTGCAATTCAATAAGAATATTTATGAAATAACTAATAACAATACTGACAAAAATAACAAATGGACTTACATCAAAACCCATGGCAGGAATTTCGGAATGCCTCCAACTAATATCTCCTGCGTAAAGTTCAAATATGCAAATCATATTGGGTCGAATGAACGGTCGACCATCCGCACTCGCAAACACCCCATCCATATAATACGCGTATCTCGGGCAGTCATTAAGTTCTACGAGGGCCATAGCCGTTGCACCAAGTCCATATTCACATGTATCCATATACGTCTTGAAGTAACAAGACTCATCTGGGTCCATATATGGTACAAACACTTCCGATGCAAACCCTTTGTACATCACACTCCTATACTCCTCGTTCTCAGCCCGAATCATGGCCTGGGATATTATCATCCCAGCCCGGATATCGGGCTTTAGGTGGAAAACCCAATTGGCCCACTTCACAATGTGCCCATTTTCTACTGTGAAACTGGGTCCTTTGGGTTGTTCCATAGACATAGGATTAGGATTCGTATATAGGCCTATATCCTAAGATGGGCTTCTTGTCATGTACCGGTAATCAGTATTAGTTTCCTTTGGTATAGGGATGTCACGACCTGTGTCGGTCAATTTAACGATCTCTCTTTTGTCTACATCCACCGTCACCGTTAGCCCTTCTATGGGCCTCATGTAATAGTTAGCAGTGTTTTGACTAGAATAACACTGGACTTTAACGATTCTTTTGCCCTCCTCGTCCTGGCCAAACCAGCCCGGTGACGAGGAGGCACAAACCAGATCGTTAAAGTCAACCCCTCTAGCCATAATGGACTTGTTAAACTCCAAGTCCAAATACATGACTTCTAAAGCCAATGCCTGGTCCTCATATGTTAGCATCGGGTAACCCGACCCGATGCTAACAACATCGCTTGTAACTAAGGGTGGCAAACCCAACCCAAATAGATTGTTTTGGGTCAAAATGGATAAACTTTAAAAGTAAAATGGGTTAGGATGGATCATAAAAATTCTTCAAGTGGGTCAGGATGGGTTGGAAATATACAAGTGAGTTTCATTCTTAGGTTAAAATGGGTCAAAACAAAATATCCAAGTTATCCAAAATTTATCTATATCAAAATACCCAAACTATCATGTGCGAAACAAAACTCATCTAAAACCCAAAAAACGATCAAAACGAAACAAAAACCCCGAACTGACTAAAACGAAACTGAACCGAAATAGAAAAATGATCAAATCGAAACAAAAAAAAAACGGGGATGAAACCGAAAAACTGACCAAGACGAAACAAAAAAAGCGAAATGCAGCCGAAAAGCTAACCAAAACTAAACAAAAACACCGAATCGACCAAACCAAAACAAAACTGAATCGAAATAGAAAAACGACCAAAACGAAACAAAAAAACCGATATGAAACCGAAAAGTTGACCAAAACGAAACAAAAAAAAAACGAAATGCAACTGAAAAGCGGACCAAAACAAAACAAATACACCGAACCGACCAAAACGAAACAAAAACACCGAATCAACCGAAACAAAACAAAAAAAACAAAACGAAATAGAAAAACGACCAAAACGAAACAAAAAAAAAGCGAAATGCAACTGAAACCTGACCAAAAAAACAAAAACACTGAACCGACCAAAGCGAAACAAAAAAAACCGAAACGAAACTGAACCGAAATAGAAAAACGACCGAAACGAAACAAAAAAAAACGAATTGAAACTGAAAAACTGACCAAAAGGAAACATAAAAAAAATAAATGAAATTTAAAAACCGGAACAAAACGAATCAAAAACACCGAACCGACCAAACAAAACAAAAAAACTGAAACGAAACTAAACCAAAATAGAAAAACGACCAAAACGATACAAAAAAACCGATATGAAACCGAAAAACTGACCAAAACGAAACAAAAAAAAGCGAAATGCAATCAAAAAGCTTACCAAAACGAAACAAAAAAACTGAAACTTATCCGACCAAAATAAAACAAATGAATCGAAACGAAACTGAAAAACGAAATGAAACCGAAAAAACTGACAAAAACAAAACAACACTTAAACCGAAAAAACCGAGAAATTGAAACCGAAATCATTGAAACCGAGCAGATACCGAAACCAACCGAAATGAAAAAAAAAACAAAACAGAACCGAAAAAAACCCGCGAAAAACTCGAAATTGAACAGGTACAAAAAGTGTTTTTTTTTATGAACGATGATGGGGGAAACATTTTAGTTATTTTACATTTTGCGTTTTTTATTTATATTTTGAGTTATTATTTTTTTAATAGTTTTTTTGAATATTTTTTTGAGTGGTTTTTAAAACCCTTTGTATGTCAACCTTCACTTGGGTCAAGATGAGTTAGTTTTACCCATCTTGACTCATATCCATCCTAACCCTTTATTTTAAAAATCCATCCTGACCCATACCCATCCTGACCCATCACCCAAATCCAACCCAACCCACTCCCATTGCCATTGCCACCTCTACTTGTAACTATGCCAAGGTCCAAATCAACGGTTAGAAGATGGCTTTGTCCGTCTAAAACCGACAAGACAGATGCTCTTCTAGGCGGAAATGGGTCGCCTGTTTTCCAACCAAGTACTTGACTTTTGTCGGGTTCATCTAAAGTGAGTGTGTTGATGGATGGGAAGGAGGATGAAAAGGGTTCATATGCTGAGAGAATGGATCGGATCTTGTTGATTTCGGGTACGGTTAATGGGTCCAGTGGGTGAAGTGGTTTGTCTGTGAAGTGGTGTTCTGGAGTGTTGATGAGTGAGCTTGATCGGAGATTGTTGCAGCCAGAGCTCTTAGGTGGGTATCTTGAATAGGTTAATATGAATACTACTATGGAGATTATGATGAAGAATTGGATACAAGAAGGATTCTCCATGTCTCTTTCTCTCTAGATACATAAGTAAAGTTATTGGTACTAGAATATATGCTTTAATTGGTTGCCACAAACATCCAAATAATTGGCACTGGAGCTCCACATTATTGGTACTAGAGATTATTTAATGTTTATAGGACAATATTGGGAACACGATCATCGTGTTAAATCGTATCAAGTAATATATACTTAAAATCATTATTATACACTCTTTATATGTGTGAACTAAGAGTAGATATAAAAGAATCATAATCAAATTATCTCCTACCTTTTAAAAACAAATGACAATAATATAATTAATCTAATAGTCTGCACAACGTGAGGAAAATCAGTGGTACAAGTCTACAGCCACAGTGACATCCAGTGGCAAGTTCCGGGGGGCCTCAAAATGTATTATAAAAATCATAAAATAGGGGGGACGGGATCAAATTTTCGGTCCAAAACAGGTAAATTTACACTACGTATACAAATTTTCGGACGAAAAAAGGGTCAAATTACACTACCGTGCAAAAAAAACGGGGGGTGGGTGGTTGGTGGGACCCCGGTCCTAAGTAAGCTTCGTCCATGGTGACATCGACATAAGTCATGACACAAATTTATTGTGATTGATGCTCCGGCCGCACGAAAAGAGAGCACTATTATTGCTACGACATGAGTTAAGACAATAGCAACAAGAGAAAAATATATTAGATCTAATCTATATATGTGTACCACGTGTGTACAATATATTACTCGAGCTTGACTGGAGAGAAGAAACGAATTACTCACCAACATAAGGTGGCAAAAGTGACATAGAGAGGTAGTATAGCATCCCATTTTGGTAATTATCATACGAAACATTATTGAAATATTATGGTTTGCATTAATTCAAGGATGTTTGGGTTAGTTCACATTATAATCATGTTGCCATCATTGTATATATTTGAGTAGGGTATGATCAAAACTAATCGAAGAGGTTTGTATTGTCGAGCGCCACTGTAGTGGCGTTTAAGGAGAGTGGCACCCCTTACCTTGGGTCGTAACGATGTTTGGCGCCTCCACCATAATGACATGGGGGGTGGGTGGCGCTCATAACACTTGGTCTAAGCGAACTAACCTTCAAGTTGGGTTGCCGATTACATTAGTTATCTAGATATCACTTTAGGATCTTTAAATATTTTATTAATATTTTAAAATTATACTTCCAAACACATAAACACATATATAGAAACCATATTCGTCATTTCTAAGTAGTAGTTTTATATAAAACAAGGTTAGACGGCTCAATGATGATTATGAATTATATAATGTTGTTAAGATATTTTAAATCCTTTATTTTCGTTGGCAATAATTTTTTTAGGGTATTTTAAATAATTCAAAAGCCACTACCATGTGATGCATAACACATGTATCACACGTTATATAGTTTTATTTAATTTTTGTATTCTTGCATAATGACAAATCTAACTTCTGAATTATTGTTACACATTTTTTTGAATAATGCAAAGACTTATCATATACGTACTACGTACCGCTTGGCCAACAACCATTTAATAATTTGTGTTATTAAAAAAGTTTTATTTTGCCCACCCAAACAAGATTTATGTACACTCCAGCTAAAAACCAGAGGTGTTCATGATTTACTTTAAAATTGTGAAACTCTAAACCGATTATCATTTTTGGTTTTGCCTGTCGACATATTTGAGAAAAATTGATATACCGGTTTTGAGAATAGTTTGTTTCGGTTTGCATTTCGACCATCAACGGATTAGGAAAAGAACCAAAAATCACCATAGATCAACTAGGTTCACTAGTAAGTCCAGCTATTTCAAGGTTCAATAAGATAGGAGAGATGAGTGCCTTGCCAACAAACAAAAGTTCACCTATGAAACCCGCTCGGTTTGTTACAATAATAGTACAGTACTGCACTCGCTATAGCATTCGCACTTGCTGTAACAATGGAATGAGAAAACCTGAAAAAAGAAAGTCTTGAAATACAAAATAAGACATCGACACTTATAGCGATCGAAAACCATGAAAACGAATACAAGGTTACCATCAATATATTAGACATACTGACCAAGTAAGGTTTGACCCGCTTTTGAAAGTGTTCAAACCAAAATTAAACATTTAGTAAATCGTTTTGCGAACATGAAGGAATTAGAAGACAGCTAATGGCTCCTGATACTCCGAAACAAAACAGAGTTGTGGAGCTTCGTAAATCGTAACCGTACGATTATCGACGCGACTAGAGCGATACTATCTAACATGAGCGTGCCAGAAACATTGTCGGGGGAGGCTGGTCGACATGCAATATATATTCTTAATCAGCTGCCAACTAGAAGGGTAAAGAATATGACACGGGCAAAGTTCTTCGCAGAAACAAAGTATATATAAAGCAAAGTTCATGGCAGCTACAACAATCGCTTAAGTGATTTAACAGGATAAGAACCTCAATAGGCAAAGCTGCTGGCTGACAACGAGTCGGCTAACAAATGAAAAGTCTTCGTATTCAACGGACGCAGCAAGCGTATAGACACTAAGTATCATTTTATTCGGGAGTGTATCAAACATATAGGGACAGATTCAAGTGCAACATGATAGTAGGCTAGCACGTTACAAAGGTGCTTTCTCGAGTCAAGTTAGGAGAGCTGAGAAAGTGAGAAAGAACGTAGAAAATAAATAACAATAACCAACTTTTTATTAACAAGGTAGAAAAGAAAGAACGTTGTCACAACACACAATAATCCTTGCAAGAAGCAAAATATAAGCTTGATGGTAGGGATTACCGAATAAGACAGAAATAAACAATAGTCAACTTTTTATTAATACATAAAAAAAAATTATGAATCATAAAAACTAGTTTTGTAGTTTGGACTATGCACTAGGAAGTTTAAGGAAGAAACAAGGGTGTCATACAAACAACATATTTTCTATCCCATGTAAAGACTTGCATTACCTAGTCTTTGAGATGGTATAGCTATTAGTGGTATCCTTTTCTTTGTAACAAACCCAAATTCATCTGAAAGGTCTAACTCTTCATCTTTAGGTAAACTCCACTTAAAAGAATGCATGAGCGATGCTAATATATACACCAACATCTTTTCCACAAGAGGGAAACCCGGGCATATTCTTCTCCCTGATCCAAATGGTAAAAACTTGAAGTTATTTCCATTATACTCCCATTTGAGGTTTAGAAATCTCTCGGGCTTAAACTCCAAGGGGTTTGTCCAGTTTTGTGGATCTCGTTGGATTGCCCAAACGTTCATGTAAACGATGGTTCCTTTTGGGATTGTGTAGCCAGCAAGGCAGCAAGATTCATCTGGACATCTATGGATTAGGAGAGGAAGTGGTGGATGTAATCTGAATGTCTCCTTTATCACTGCATCCAAATATGTTAATTCGGGTAGATGAGATTCTTCCACTATATTCTTTATACCAATTACATCTGTTAGTTCATCCTCAACCTTTCTCATCACATCTGGATTATGCAAAATCTCCACCATCACCCATTCAACCATCATCGATGTCGTGTCTGTTGCTGCAACTACTATGTCCTGATTTATAAAAAAATTTAGTATAACGAAAGGAATGTTTTTTTATTGTTATTATTTCATTTTGAACCTACTGGTTTAAGGACCGAAATCGTTTATATGTGGGTTTTAAAATATGTTTGGTCTGTGACTGTAGGTAGTCTGCTACGTACACCGGATAACATTAATTGTAAAAATGTTCAAGTTTGTTTGTTCCACAAAAGGACTTCATTTTTCTTTTTATTCAATATTTATGTTTACATATAGTTTGATTTTTCTTTAGTTGTCCCCCCCCCCCTAAAAACCGGCTTGTATTCAAAAGAAATACTCGTATTTTTTAGTCTCAATATTTTAAATATATTTTTTTATTTTCAGTCTAACTTGATCTTCGATAAAATTTATATCAAAATGTCTGGAAAAAAACTGTATTTTCAGATTCTTTTAAAAAAAATTAGCAAGCAAATATTATTATAAAAAAATTAAATTGTATATTAAATTAAATATTGAACGAAAAAAAATAAATGAATTGCGCAGTATGTTTGTAGTACAGGTGAACGTGCACTTTTTTTTTCTTTTGTTTTTACAAATTCCGCCACCTTTCGTAAACGCTTTTCGTTCTTCCAAATCATCTAAAAAAAAACTCAACGAAATAAAATATAGAGAAACAAATATAATACCATTAGTAAGGCCTTGATTTCAATGATGTAGGAGCATCTTTCTGGTCTTTAAGCTCTAATAAGATTTGCAAAAAATCCTTCCTTTCATGTTCCTCAACCTCTCCCTTGATTTTGCTTGAGTTCATTTTGATTCTCCCTTCGATTACATCATCAACAAATTCCAATTGCCTATGCATATCTCATTGCCTTCGTTGTAGATCGAACCATGATAGCATTGGGATAAAATCAGAGATGTTAGAAGCTCCTAATAACTCCATAATCTTAAACTCAACTTCTCGAAACCCGTCTCCTATATAGCTAGAATCCTTCCCTTCACCAGATTTAGTACAACCCCATAACATGCTTGTCACAACATTGACCTCAGTCTCGAAAGCAATTTTGTTGACATTCACTTTTGTCCCTATCTTAGCATATACCTCGCTTAACGTCTTTCGCACTTTATGTGTTCCAAAAGCCTGAGTAGCTTTAAGGTTCGCGTTGCTGAGCACTTGGCTGACTAAAAGCTTTCGCTTATTACGCCATTGTGCGTTATTGTTGGACCATGCAATATCAGACCCACCATAAGTGATGGCTAAGGCTGTGAGTGGAGGGCAGCGGTTAGCAAACGTCTGGTCCATGTCTCGAGCCACAGCCTTCACTAGGTCCATTGAGTTCACCACAACGTGTAGCTTGCTTCCAAGCCGGAGGCTGAAGATGGGGCCATATTTGCGAGCCATCTCGGTGAATCTTTCATGAACGGTGTAGCCTAGAGAAACGGGAGGTAACCTACGATTGGTAACCCGTAAGGGCCTGGCAGCAAACGATTTGAACCCTTCGAATACGATATTGTCCATTTGTACCATGCAAGTACTAGTGTTGGAACGGAAATCGTGTGAATTATGCGAGCAAGCTCGTCTTGTTTGTTGCTGATATCCCACCACCATGACCAAACGGTGATGATTTTAAGATAAATATTGTATCCAACTTGTGATAACATGTTTGCTACGTACAAATGATTTGTGAATTGTGAAAAGTCTGGTTCTTATCTAGTACCGATTGCTTGCTTCGGTGGGATTAATCAAAATGTAATTTTACCAAAAGGACAATGAGAAGGCTTATTAAACAATACCCATATTGTGTTCTGCTTGACACGTAGCATCGTGTAAACCACAAACAAAAAAAAAACAAACAGGCTAATATTTTCATGCTCTTTTCCGATCAAATTGCTTTGAAATTGTTGGGCCGCCTTAACCAGGCTAACATGATTTTTATATGGTTCTGGTTTAACGTGCCCCATTGAAAGACTTATGTAGTTGTGTGTCTGGTGTCCCCACACACAGACTCTTGTGCCCCAAACCAAATTCTCTAGTTCTCTTTGAACTTTTTTGTAATTGCGTATCGCATCCGCGACTCACAGGGTAACTTATTATGTTAGCTGTTGTACTTTAAATATCTAAATAAATAAATGAATATAGTTAAACATATATGTGTTTATAATTGTGTACACACAATTTTTTTAATACATTATGAGAATTATAATTTCGTGAGCTACAATATATTCGTGGTGAGGGTGGGTGCGGTGGTGATGGTGGTCCAGTGATAGTGTCAAGTAAATAAAGTAAATGAGAAATGTAATGAAAAGAAAAAAGAAGGGGTATGAATGAGTGATTTTGATGGAAAAAAGAAAGGGGTATTAATGAATTGTTGATTCCATTCTATTGACCAAGCAAATACCCATTTTTCATTCCCTCTTAATGATCCATTCTATTCTCATTTCTTCCTACCACATGCTACCTTAAGTTTTTACAATCCAGGGTATTGCATAACTGTTATTGTAACTGGAACGTGGCCAGGGCTCTTCATCTCAGTTGAACATATTAGCAATTCCTTTGTTCATGGTGGCAATAGTTTTAGTATTACTAGTTCAAAAGAAAGAACATAAATAACCTCTGTAAGCTCTCTGATGGCATGAGGTTACTGAATTAGGCTGACTACAAATAAACAATAGTCTTAAGTTTTTATTTATATCATACTATAAAAATACATCAACTTCCCTGGTTTTGACACTACACTTACAAAGTTTATAAAAAGAGAAAAACACTTATATATAACAACATATTTTTAACCCATGTAAAGGAGATGATCAGATAACCTTGGAGAAGGTATAGCTATTAGTGGTTTCCTTTTCTTTGTAACCAATCCAAATTGATCTGAAAGCTCAAACTCTTCATCTTTAGGCAACCGCCACTCAAAAGAGTGCAAAAGCGATGCTAATATATACACCAACATCTTCTCGCCAAGGGGGATTCCGGGGCAAATTCTTCTCCCTGATCCGAATGGTAAAAATTTCAAATTGTTTCCATTGTAATCCCAATTGTTGTTCAAGAACCTCTCAGGTTTGAACTCTAATGGATCGGTCCAGTTCTTGGGATCCCGGTGGATGGCCCAAACATTCATATAGACGATACAACCCTTTGGAATACTGTACCCCGCCACCTGGCAAGATTCATCTGGGCATCTCTGGATTAGAAGAGGAAGTGGAGGGTGTAGTCTGAATGTCTCCTTGATCACTGCGTCCAAATATGTCAACTTGGGCAGATGATATTCTTCCAAAATGTTTTTCAAACCAATTACCTCTTTTAACTCATCTTGAACCTTTTTCATTACATTTGGGTTTCGCAGAATTTCTGCCATCACCCATTCAACCATTGTTGATGTGGTGTCAGTTGCTGCGACTATTATGTCCTGATTTATGACATTTTCATCAGTATAAGCTAGTCCAATAGTAATTATAAAGCACAAAAACAATTAAGAATAGAAAGATTATATGTATACATACCATTAACAAGGCTTTGATTTGAATGATGCTAAATGATGCTGGAGCATCTTTTTGGTCTTTTAGCTCTAATAAGATCTGCAGAAAATCCTTGCTTTCATCTTCCTTAATAAATTCACCCTTCAATTTGATTCTACTTTCAATCATATTTTCAAAAATGTCGTCAACAAATTTCAGTTGCCTCTGCATATCTCGCACTCTCCCTTGTAGATCGAACCTTGATAGCATCGGGATAAAATCAGAGATGTTAGGAGCTCCTACTAACTCCATAATCTTAAACTCAACTTCTCGGAACCCATCTCCTATATAACTAGAATCCTTCCCTTCACCAGATTTGCTACAACCCCATAACATGCTAGTCACAACATTAACCTCGGTTTCGAAAGCAATTTTGTTAATATCCACCTTTGTACCTATCATACCATAAACTTCATTCACCGTCTTTCTCACTTCATGTCTTCTAAAAGCCTGAGTAGCTTTTAGATTCGCGTTGCTGAGCACTTGGCTGAATAAAAGCTTACGCATGTTACGCCAGTGTGGATTGTTGTTAGACCATTCGATATCAGCCCCACCATAAGTGACGGCTAAGACTGCGAGGGGAGGGGACCGGTTAGCAAAGGTCTGGTCCATGTCACGAGCCACAACCTTTACTAGGTCCATGGAGTTCACTACTACGTAAAGCTTGCTTCTAAGCCACAGGCTGAAGATGGGGCCATATTTGTGAGCCATCTCGGTGAATCTTTCATGCAAGTTGTTGCCGAGAAACAGGAGGTAGCCTACAATTGGTAAGCCGTAAGGGCCTGGCGGCAAAGGAATTGTGCCCTTTGTAGAACATGATAATGTCCACTTGTACCATGCAAGTACTAGTGTTGGAACAGAAATCGTGAGAATAGTGCAAGCAAGCTGGTCTTGGTGGTTTTGGATTTCCCACCACCATGACCAGATGGTGATGATTTTCAGAGAAATATGATACCCAACTTCTTATATCATTTTTCGCTATAGATGAATGTGAGAAGTGTGCTTCTTATACACTAGCATTGTTGACTAAATTTGGATGGATCATGGGTCATGGTCATAATCCATACATAGCTAGTTACGTCAAAAACACTAATAGTATTTAAACGTAATCCATATATAGTTATTCAACCAATTAATAAATGATATGGAAATTGGACAATGACATTGAAGGGGAAAGTTAAAATGCAGATTGAGACAAAAATAAGAGGTGTGAGAAAGAATTGTGGTAACAACAATTTTTAAAAGAAATATCAAAAAATAATAAAAAAATCATAATTCAGAATATAAATAAAAAACAAAAAAATTAAAAACTAAAATGTTTCCCTAGTTATTACCGTTAAAAAAAACGACGAAAAGACACAACCGAGGAAAATCACAATAACGAAAATAAACATAAAGACACAATGATAAATAGAAAATCACAATAAATAACAAAATATAATACAATATCAAGAAAAAAAGACACAATGTTAAGATGAAAATACACAATTAATAACGAAAACAAAACAAAACACACAATAATAAATAAAAAGACAATGACATGTTTTCCTCAACATTTTTTTTATATCGAGGAAGAAAGTGGAAGCATTTTTGTGTATTTTACGTTTTTTTATTAAATTTGAGTTAAGATTTTTTTTAATTAACTTTTTTTATTTTTAAGGGTTTTTTTTTACTACAGAATTTTCTCATTGATCTCATTTTTGTCTCTCCTTATAGAATAACCTGACGTAACACGATTGATGTTTGTGGCCCAAACATAAGCGTAATTTTACTCTACACCAAATATAAACAATTTCAAAAAATGTCATATTATGTTAATTAAGGTTAGAGACTTATGTATTGATGTGTGTGAGATGATATAGAAAAAGTGTTAAGTTTTTCAAAGGTTTTGAATACACATTGTCTAGTTTTATATTTATAAAAATGATTATTATTTTAACTAAAGCACACAAAAATAGGCGAGCGTACCTATCGTATATGTAGTAAAGCATAGGTAAGAACCAAGTATCGATCCATGGACACACTTGTTTGATCTTTACTACTAAATCGTTGTGTATATTTTAACCGGAAGTGAATTTCATATTGATTTCGGTTTGACAAGTAAGTTTTCTTAATAAAAATTAAATACATAAATTAAAAGACAATATTTTTGGATTTTATATTTTTAGATGGAAGATAAAAGAAAAAGTGTATGATTTTGGTTCAAACTCCTCTTAACATTGGTTTAACAATGAATTAGTAAATATGTGATATGAGCTTGTTATGGTGATTAAATATAGGAATAACACCTTATTTCTAGTCATGCTATTCCATGATAATTAAAGAAAGAGATATGCATAACTTCATGATCTCCACTAAAACACCATTTTATGTAAGCAAGTGGTTCATGATAAATATTTATAAAATAACTCACCTTGAAGATGAGACATCCCCTTAAATTACTAAGTGAATTATCCTTGATACTTAAGTAAAATTAACCTTTGTATTATACATAAAATATTAATTAAGATTAGTTGAGTTGTAAATGATTAACCTTGAATTACCGAGTATTAATCCACACAATTCTTGAGCAATTATAGAACTAATGTGATTACCACTCAAGAGTTGTTAATATAAGTTATGTTGCACACTCACTTAACTAGTAATTAACCGATTTTAGTGGATGAATATCAACAATCCGTTTTCACAAACATTGTTGATATTTCCCATTTAAAAAGACTAATTACTAATAATATTCCACTTGGTCCATGTCAATATTAAGATTCACATTTTCCCCGACCAAGCCCTTACAAGAATGACAATTCCTCGGCTTATCATCAAGCTCGAAACTTGGCTTCTCATTTAAAGATTCTTAATTAAATAACCAACCCCTTACCAAGAGTGGTAGTTCCCATGGTTATCATAAAGCTCGGAACTTGGTGTCTATTTTAAGGTTCGCTAAGGCCTCACAAGACTAGAAATTTCTCGGCTTATCGTCAAGCTTGGCACTTGGGGTATCTTTTAAGAGTATTTTAACATTCCTCATCGAGTGATAATTGCAACATAACCATTACTTATTAAAAACCGATCACATGTTTAACTAACATTATTAAACTTTAATTAAGATTTATTATAAACGAAGATGATACTATGAAAGTTTAGCCAATAATAAACATAATGTTAACCATCAATGTAATTGATGCAAATTTGATCAAATTGTAACAATCTAATACACACACACACAATCTCACACACACACACACACACACACACATATATATATATACACACTTGACGAGTTTGTAAGGACATTCAACGAAGAGGAACGTGAATTTTAAAGTGTCGGGTTTTAATAAGTTTTATTATAAATATATACTTTTAATACAAACATATACATACATACATACATACATACACGTACAATAGCTTGAAACGAGGTTAATTGTCAAGAAACATACTTAATAGTGCCGGTTTGATAGATTAACATTTATTTAATATATAATATAAATTATTATTTGATTTAATTATTTAAAATCACTAAAAATATTAAAAACAACAAAAACTAAGTCACTGGGACTTGCACCCGGGTGGCAGCTGGCACAAATGCTTAACACATCCACACCAGCCAACTGGGCTGTTGTGCCAGATGATTAAGATCCATACCAATATTTTAAATACAAGACTGCTAATAACCACAAAACCCATAAGAACCATAGAATTTCAATTCGTTTAATCCGTTAACAGTTCATCGAATTAAAGTTAGGGTTAATGTTGTTGAATAAAAACGATCAAGTTACATGGATGAATTACCATAAATGTGGCTGAAGTGAATGCGAACGGCTTAAAGGACCCTACGGCCTCTTCTTGATCCCGATACGGGTCTGGACGACAACAATGGATGAAATTGCGTTAGGGTTTTAGGCCACCTAGTTGTGAAGAAGGTGCAGGTGTGTTTACTTGCATTCTTGTTAAATTTAGAGGGTATAAACAGTAGGTGATATATGACGGGTTACTTGGTTTGTCTATACTTATATTATTGATCGTGTTTTCCTAATTAAAAACGTCGGTAGAGTCGATTATATGTAAAGAATATAAAGCATAGACCAATTCCAATAATAAACGAAGATTAGGGCTCAATAAAATCAATTCGAGTCTTGATTAAGCATAGATACAGGTTGGACTTGGATCCAAGTTTGGGTTAAACGGGTTAAATGGGTATTATAACATAATTATCTCAGTTTTGCAAATAGGCTCCTATTATTTCAAGATGGATACATAAATGGGTTATAGTATTGATTAGAGTATAAAGTGTATAAATTTCAAAGTTATAAGTATATACTAAACAAATAATTAAACAATAATATTTTAATAACCAATTTACTCAATAAGTGCGGTAATCTTATCGATAAAATTTCCCGAATATAATACAGGTCGGGTAATGGATATATTATATTAGTTTGAAAACCCGAGTGGTTACATCAAATGTGGACAAAGCTTCTTGAGAGAAGTTGAGACGAACGGGTGCAACCATATATGGAGCATTAGGTTGCGAAAAAAACGTTTGGTGGGTATTGTTGGCCATCAAATTTTGGCGGAGGTTGTGTATGATAATTTTGTGGCGGTCGTTGTGGGTCGGTATGGTCTATAATCTTCAAAACATAAAATGGCTGCTCGTGTGTTCGTACCGCCCATTCGTGTGTTCAAACCATCACCTCATGTGGTTAAACGACCCCATTGTGTGGTTGAACACCCCCAAGGTAATTTTTGCTTGAACCACCGATAATTGTTTGTTTATCCATGGAAAAAGTGAGAAAAGCAGTTGATTTCATAACTGTAATTCGAAGTGAACTGGGTTGGGGAAGAATAGTTAAGAGGATTCGAGGCACATGTGTGGGTAAGATTCATGGGTTCCAACCTACAAAGCAAACCCACAGCCATTTATGTGGGTAGCTTGCCAAATTACAATTCATGAAAAATGTTACCGTAATAATATGACCGTTGGAAACTATTTGGAGAATTAAAAACACCCATGAATAATTAATTTATTACACATAAATATCACTATCTCTTCACCATTATTATTCACTTAAACATTTCACCATTTTTATTCACTCAAAACTTCACCATTTTTATCCACTCAATTTCAATGGCTAATTTCAAACAATAATCTTGGGGTATTCATGTCGTTGAAAGATTCGAATAACGATATTTTTTTCAAATCATAGTAGCATACAATTTTTAAAAGATCGCATAGAGCAAGCCGAAGAGAAAGACAGGGCAACTTCATTGAACATTCCTAAAAAAATTGTTCGAAGTGATCGTGAAAACGTAGTGAAGTTCTTATGAATGATTATCTTTTGGAGGAACCAAAATACGATGATGATGTTTTCCTTACCGGTTTCGTATGCCAAAATGATTGTTCTTAAAATTTGTTGGCGATGTGGAAGCACAGTATCCAAGGTTTCAAGAGGGATACGACGGGGGATGAGAAAAGAGGTTTACGGCAATACAAAAGGTCACGACACCATGAAACAACTTGCGACCGGTAGTATCATGACGAGAGTGACGAGTATTGATGTATGTTTAAAAGGACTTCGTGAGAATGCCTACATTTTTTCTGCAACATCGTGAATAAACTGTACGTCGATGAGTTCTTGCATAAACCGACAAGCCTCGATGTAGCGAATTTGTACCACAACACGAAGAAAGACATCACATTTCTTGGATGTTAGGTGGCATCGATTATACATCTCTTGATTGGAGGATGTGTCCGAAAATGTTACGAGGCCAATATAAGAGAGGCGATCATGAATACCTAATTGCGCAGTTGAAGCGGTCTCTTCACAAGAATTATGGTTTTGGCATGCATATTATGGCCCCCCCAATTCAATCGATGACATATATTTTCTCTAGACATATCCAATATATCTCGCTCAACAGAATGGGGCTACACCTAAGTGTTCATTTCAAGTGAATGGGCATACATACAAACGTGGATACTATCTAACCAACGAGATCTATCAAAAGTGGTCAATGTATGTGGAAATGTTACCATTTCCGACTGATTAGGGTGAAAAAAGAGTTTATGAAATTGCGCAAAGGGGCAAGAAAAGATGCGGAGCATGCTTTTGGTGTTCTAAAAATAAAATGGGGCATATTTAGGTGACCAATGCGTGTTATGACTGTAGACAAGATTATGAGCATGGCGTACATGCGCATGATACTGCACAACATGATCTTTAAGGACGACGAAACTGCTTTCTCACTAGTCCACATCCCGGATCCTGTCGTGCTACCCGTATATGACAATGATGTCCTTCACGAGTTGAAGGGTTCAGATACGAATTATCAACTTCTATTGATCTTGTGACACATCTTGCAACTCAAGATCTACCATACCTCGAAGAGCAAGACGAGGAATAGTTTCAGTTATATCTTTTTTAATTTTTTTAGAACGAAGACTTTTTATATTTAGGCTACCGCACTCTCCATATTTGGAGAGCCTCGATGTCTCTGTGTGGCTAGACTATGTTGTCTTTACTAGGCCCACGCTAACTTTAGAATTTGTCTTGGGCGTTCCCCAGAGAAACTGTCACACCCCGACTTAGGGCCTAGAAGTGTGACCACAATTGGTACCCATTTTGTAAATATATCAGAGTTGCGAGTTGCAGATTTATTTTAGCAGAAGACTTTAAGTTTATAAATATTAATTTATTTCAAATATTTTCAGATAATAAATACCCAAAGGTTTGTGCTACAAATTCTTATATGATCTGTGAACAATATTAAAAATATCTTCATATATCTAGCGTCTAACTCCATGAGTGACTCTAATTCCTTACTACCTGTGCTAGAACTGATTCCTGAAATGTTTGGGAAAAATACGTCAGCGATACGATGGTGAATCATTGACTCTAAAAACATTTAATAAGTCTTTATGATTATTATACAAATATAGTTTTCTTGACAAGCTCAACGGAAATATCTTTTATTTCCGGTAATTGTACCACAGTCCTACACACACAAAGTTCTTTGAGCCACGTAGCCCCTATTGAAGAATTGGTTATAATTGTTAGCCCACGGCCACGTTGTCACACCCCAACCTACGGCGGAACATGCTGGGGCGCGACATTGATTGTATCATAGCTCAGAAGACACTAAGTAAAATACACGTGTCAATATCTAAATTATTCATTCATATATCAAGATTCAAAAGCACAACATTGTCTCAAAAGAAATACCGTTACATTTAAATATTTGAAACATAAATAACTTAAAATAAAAATGTTCTTCATTCATCAAGCAACCTAAGGTCTCATCTAACTTCCAATACTTGATTCATCCGATAAAGCTACCTGCGTCATGCGTGAAAATATATATTTTCGTCAACATAAAGTTGAGCAAGTAAACCACGGTTTTTGAGTATATATAATAATAAAAGACAATTCCATGCGATAATCGTACATTACTACAACTAGTAAACAATAAATAAAAGTTATCTTTTCAATTGGATCACAATGATAACGGTTTACTTCGACGTCATATGATCATACAAATGAGGATGAGGATGAGGTACCAACCAACAAAGAAAATAAACACATAGTCATATTCGCACATAACAATTAATCGAGCAATTACAATTATGCATATAACGGAATTGTAGTGAAAACAATAAATTGATTTTGAACGCATAACACCCCCAAAATTGTAAAGCGGTAAAAAAGTGGATGTGAATTTACTTAATTTTAATGAGTGGATAAACGAATACAAGATAATAAAAGAAAAGAGCTAGGATGGAGAACGGTCAAGCTCCTCGAGGTTTGCCGACAATTATTCCTAGTTGTTGATGATAACAAGAATTAGATAAAATCATAGAGAAATACTAAGATTTATGATGGGTTTTGAGATTCGAGAAGATTGTGTAAGATTAAAATATTATTTAGTACATTTTCGTAAATTATAAGGGTATTTATTAATGTTATTGTTGTTATTTTATCCTCATTATTATTAATAATATTAATAATAATAATAATTGTGATAATAATGATAATAATTTATAAGTAATAATAGTGATATTAATAATAATTGTAATAATAAATAAAAGTTAGCAAAACCGGTTTTAGAATGACGGAATGAATGGCTCAAAGTCTCGGTTTATAACATTAAAAAGTTTAATTGTGTAGAGGATAATTAATCTTAAAAGGTTCAAAAACCCTTAAATAAAGTTAACAAAAAGAAAAAGGAAAAATAATAACCAAAAACCGGCTGCGAACCCGAGACCTAGCCTTTGTTAATCAAAGCGCCAGCCAACTGAGCCAATATGGCCAGTTGTTAAAAGTTGCAGATCTGCAAATATAAACGAGGTTTAAAAAGGACATGAACCCTAGATTATCCAATTGGATAATCTGGTCCATGTTTGATCAAACGAGTTTAGGGTTATTGTTTGGTAATAGATCACGATTCATTTCATACATGTTAATCGATTTATAACAGCCGGTAAGATGGTGAATTTGCTCGAAGGAGTTGCGGCCAAGGAGAGGTTAATTTGGGTGACGTTATGCGATTGTAAAGGGAATTGAGTTTAGGGGAATCGCTGGCGATGAGGAGGAGGAGGTTTCTGCAAGTTTAATTGGTATGATGCGAAGGGATTATATAAGATCACAAATTAGGGTTTGTTTAGGCTTAAAAATGGTTAATTGATCAAATTACGGACGAATTAACACGCGTTTACTATAATGGAGTGTCAGTTAAGAGTTTATTCGATGGAATATGCCAAATGTATAAATTAATCGATCATAAACGAGCGGGAAATGGAGATTTTAAAGGATTTCGGGTGCGCCGGGTCGGGTTGGGCCCATGGGTGGTCTTGTTGGACTGATTAGATGGGTTAGGGGTTAATTTTGAATATAATATATTAATTTATAATATCAGAATTTACATAATAGGTCCCTGGAGTTTATAGGTGGAAACGAGAATGGGGTTAAAGTTTGAGTTTGGGTGAAGATTGCAAATTCTTGAAAGTTTAGATATTTAAACTATTAAATAATAAAACTAAAACAAATAAAATACTCAGTAAATGCGTCGATTTTTATTAAAAGGAGTGGCCTGAACCCTTAAACGGGTCGGTATAATTATAAGGATATATAAACGAAAACCCGAAATGTTACACACGTAGCCTTAGATTGTTTAGGCTTGTCTGGATCCGTACACATGTGTAATCGGTCTAAGTTGTTTTTATTTTATATATTGTATTATAACGTTTTAGAGATCACATAATCTCATATAAAAGTTTGACTGACTCTTTAAGACAAACAACTCGTTCATCTTATTGAGTATAAATATGTTTTGACTGTTTGTAATGTTTTAACGTATTCACATGCAATTTTCAGTTTTGTATGATGAGGTGATCTCGTTTGAAAACCTTTGTGAATGAATGATGATTAACCTATATTAAAATAGGTTTATATAAATATCCGGATCGTCACTTGATCCGGCTACAGACTTTTAGTCTGGTTCTGATAGCTTTAAACTTTGATTGATCATTTGTTTGAATAAAATATTGAGATTTGTAGTCTTATGTTTATTTACCAATCATATGCTGAGTTTCTTATTCATGAAGTAATATCTATAATCTGTTTCTTCTTTAGGAAGACACATTCATTGACTGCTAACTTGTATGTAAAATCTTGTGTTTCTTAATTATTAAGAAACAATATTTTAACTATATTCCTTGTATATAAAATGTTACTTCTCTTAATCATGAAGAAACTATCTTTTGACTATATCCTTATGTATGTAAAATTCTGTGTTTCTTAATTGTAAAGAAACATTACTATAACCTTTGTATGTATAAATCTTACATAAATATGATCAAGGTTTGGGCTATACCTCTGACTATGATCTAAGCCATATAATATAATAATAAAATAATGAGTTAGGCAGATGCCCTATCTTACACGGGTATTCGGAGTTTATATGTCTAAGCTTGTACGAGCGGTACTTATACTCTATGTCACGTATTGGGGCTTAAACTGTTGGAACCTCAGAATTTGATACGCAAAACGAGGCTAGTGTGTGTGAATGAATGTGTTTTGGTGTGCGGGGAATGAGGTGACGTGACCCCCCCCCCTTAGCAAAATTGAGTTTCATTGTGTATCGCGATGGACCCTTCCTTCAGGCCGTCACGTATCGTGATGGCAGATGAATGACGCGTCTCATGCTGACTCAGCCCTAACGTCTGCCACGTGTCACCCTGGTGCGACACGTATCGCTGATTCATCATGGTCCATCGCGTATCACAATGGGTTCCTGGATTCAAATTTTCACTTTTGTTCCCTTATCTTTGGTAACTTGTCACGTCTTGGTCTTGCTTCCATTTTCCAAAAATACTAAGGTGGCTCTCAAGAGGCTAGCAGCGATGCGAGCGTGCGAAGTGCAAAGTGCTCCATCAAAACGCCACATTGCGACCATCGCCCGAGTTCGTGCGTGTCGGGTGCTTCGCACCCTTTTTATAAAGAGTTTCTAAATTTTTCTTACTTTATATGTGGGATGGATTCCTTTTTCCCATTTCCTTAATATGGGATGGAACTTCCTTACGGAATATTTTTATTTCCTTATTTTAATAACATGAAATGCTTTTATTTCCTTATTTAAATTTCCCATTACTTGTCTTGAGAATATTTTTTATCCTTCAACTTTACTAAGTTGTCAAATTTGGATCAAAATTTTGGGGATGTTACAGAAACCATACCGTCGGCTGCCACTTGACAGTCGTCGTGCCGCCACAAGAGTATAACTCTCTGGCATAACACACTGTGGGACGAAAATCCGGGTGGGCTCAGAATCCGAACTGACAACCTTGTACAAGGCCTAGCTCAAATCCTTCATTGCCAATATCCACGCAAAATGACACAAATGGGGATCGAACTTAGGTCACCACTGAAGAAACAAGCCTTCCTACCACTAGGCAAGAAGTTGGGGATTTCACTTAATATCTATGTTTTGGTTTTCTATTTTGTTTTTCCTATTTGAATTATTTTTGTTTATTGAAAAGTTGGATTTTTATAATCCAAGCTATGGAGTGTTGGCCAATAATAATTCCAACTAACAATGTTAATAGTAGAAATCCCAACTTTTAGTTTTGTTAACAATCTAAATCTAACAGACCGTTAACTCTGTTAATTTTTTAATGAGGTGGCGTAATACATGTCAATTCTTGACTATTTAATAATTAAATTTTATTTTATAATTAATAAAACAACCATTTACTTCATCTTCTTCAACCTACAATCCCATTAAATTTAAACACAAGAATGTCCGCTGGTCGGGGAGTAGACCTTCCTTCACGCGGATCCGACAAAAAATTCACAAGAGCCTCTTTTTTTTCCGAGTTCCCGCCCATTTTAACGCATCACAAAGGACAACCTTGACCAAATCATGTCATTATTTAAACCCCGAGAGTTCTTTGCAATGAACCACATGTTCACCAAAGTTATCTAAAAAACTATAGACAGACCGGACAGGGCTCATCAAATGGGAACAGTGAGATCATTAAACGATATTTAAGAATGGTCTGGTCCTCCACTGCTGACATGTGCTGGCCTAACCAATCGATGGAGATGACAGTCAAAAAGTCTTGAACATGAGGAGCTTAAAGACATTCTAATACCGCTCTCTGACGAGGGGACATGCCAAACTTTTCTCCCAAACTTTGGATGGTTTTACTATAAAGAGAACTCGTCAAAGCATTTTGGGCTTTAGGTGGGGTGTCCTTATTAGTGAATCCGTCATGTCCAATTAAATAATATTTTTTATACTTTTATTATTACAGTTTTCTGTCTCCTATATTCACAACCAATTCAACAAATATCAAAAAATAAACAGAGGCAAACTGTGTTTCCCCAAATTAAAAAAAAATAAATACATTTTCTCTCTCCATCCTATAATTTATACTCACAACCCTCAAAAACTCACCTTGTAATTTACAAACTTCCCTCACATAATTTTGGGGGAAAGAGTGTTCACATTCAATCTCATATCTCAAATCTAAAATTACACTAAAAATCACTACATGTTCTCTCATTTCAATTAAATAATACTTCCTTTATACCTTTATTATTAACATTTCTCTTTCCCTCACTCACAACCACTTAGTGTAAACAGTAACTTTTCAAATATACAGAAAAATCACTGCACTTCTCTCTAGTTTACTGATAACACTTTAAACCACTCCTTACATTATAAAAACTTCACTCATATTATGTTGTTTATTGAATGTGAATGCACTAAGATATTTTTATTTTCTAAACTGATCATTTTTGTGACAAATGATACGCAACTTGATTTTTTTATTTAGCGGCCGCAATAGCTGATTTGACCGTTATGCTAGTATATATATATATATATATATATTTTTTTTCTTTTTATTTCCTGAACGGCTAATCTATATTATATATAAAGGAGGAGTGATGGGCACAAAAGTAATTTCATAATTGCATGGCAAGGGTAAACTCGACATTTCATAATAGGGCAAGAAAAGTAATTTGTCAACGTATATATCAATTCTTATAGCTTCTGGTACAACATCATGAAGCTTCACATTTTGTGACATTACTTTTCCATCCTTTAGAAAACAAAAGGTTATGGTTTAAATATGTTATTATTATTATGGTGACTATTCACATTCTTAACTCTCATGTGTCATTATGTGTCTATTACCTTTGTTAGCCTATATATAGTGGCTTCTTGTGTATACATGCATACATACCAATGAAGAACAAACGCTCTTTTCTCTACTTATTATGCTCTCTATACACTATTCAAAACGACAACGACAACTAACGTAAAGCAAGGCCCGGCTTTGGATTTAGAAGGGTGGACTAATCGTTGTTGGTTCTCATTTCGGGGAATGTTGTGTAGAAATTAGAATGTTTAATGTTTATGCTACTTTAAATCAAACTTGTATTTGATGTATATGGTTGATGAAAGTGATAATAATGTTTTATGTGAAACTGAGTAATGTAACAGAAATTAGAAATCAAATAGTTTTACATATAAGTGTCATATATACATGTGTGTGTACACTAGAGAGAGAGAGAGAGAGAGGGGCACTTACCTAAGCTCCTTTTTTAAAGGGTCATAAAGCTTAAAGAAAACTAGGATCTCCTTAGTTTTCGCAGGTGGGGAAGCTGGCTGTGAATTCTACATTAATAAAATAATCAGTGAAATTAATAAAATATTGTTTTTAATATTACCATATAATAAAGAGGTGAAGATGTATAATTTACATATGAATCCATATCAATAAATGATACCTGTCCTTCTACCTCCAAAAACAACTTAACCTCAGCATTGTTATCCTTATTTGATACCTCTCTCAAATGTCCAACCTAAACATAAATTAAAATAAAAAAAAAAAACAGATTCAGCAATATTAAGGATCACCAACCAATTAAAAATATTAAATGTACATACAAATTGAGCTTCTTCTAAAAGAGTCAATGGACGATTTGGACGGTAAGTATGATTTCGGCGTTTTGCCAAAAGCCAGAAATGTTGATGTTGTACTGGTATACCCAATTCTTTGGCTACTTCCTGCTGGAAAAGTAACATATCGAGCTTGATAAAATAAAATCTATGAAAATGAAAAATAAAATAATTTATAAATAACAAAGTTGGTCAGTGATAATACCTTGAAAAGAGCAAAAGATATCTGCTTTTGAATAAGGAAACTATGTATGTTATCATGATCCACTAAGTCAAAAAATATAGTTTCCCCTATGTGTTAATGAAAATTCTCATCACGGGCAACCTGCTCACATTAAATGAAGACCACCGCAGCACCACTCTTATTATCAGCCGTGTGCCTACTTCTGCTACAGTTATGAACTCGGTGTACTTATGACTGAGACATGGTTCTCTTTTATCATTTGCTTTACTACTTTTTTTAATTATTAACGTATAAAAGATATTAGCCATGTCAAGACCACCCATCCTTAAAATCATATTAAATTAAATTAAATAACCTATCATTTTATATTCATGCAATGAAACTCCCACTCCATAAAGTTACCAATTAATACCTATTTATGTATGGATTGAACTTGAACATTTCAATTGCCAATTAAATGACAATTAAGTTACAAAAATACCTCCCCTTATTTAATCTACACTATGTAAATTATTATCCTTACTTTCTTCTAACATCTATGTTCCTTTCTTGCACCACTATAGCCCACGGATATGGCTTACTTACCTCTCGACATCATAATGTTCTACATACTAACACGCTTGGATGCCATTGAAGTTGTTAAATGTAGGTCTGTGTGCAAGCAATGGCGTGACATGATATCAACACCGGAGTTTGAGTCCGCTCACTACTCCTGCTCGCGTATTGCACCAAAGCAAAGAACCATTTTAATACATGATTCCAACTACTCAACTTATTCGATGAACCTGAAACATAACACTTATGGTCCAGAGAAAATAATTTCATTATTATTAAGCAGAAGTGATGGAAAAAAGAGTCATTTCACAATTGAAGGCCAAGGACAAAGATGACACTTCATAATAGGGCAGGAAAATTAATTTGTCATTCCATCGTTTCACCCTTCAAGCATCTCGTACAAGTTTACGAAGCGTCATGTCTTATGTATTTACTCTTCTACCATTTGTGCCTTTCCATGATCCAAATATGTATGTATTATATGTAATAATAATAAAATAAAATAATATCTATAATAATATATACTCTGTAATACATACATACGTTTACTGGATCCACCATTATTATTCTACTAGATCCACCATATTATTCTAATAATAATATACTCCTTAATACATGCATACTTGTTTGCCTATCCCCTTCTTCCTAAGGTTGGGGTTAGGGTTTACTGCCACTACATAAGACATGGCAGCTCCTGCTCAACCCTACCTCTTTGCCGCTCCAACCACTGCACCGCCAGCTCCCGGTCACATCGAAGCACTCAAAAGACTTCTCAAGACTTGTTTACCAGAGGCACTCCAAAGGTTAATTAATTAACCAGTTTGTTATTCTATAATAATTATTACATTTATTATATAATAATAAGAGAAAAGATCCAATACACTAATGCTTATCGTACAAATACGTACGCGAAATTCCGTTTTTTCACGAATCGATCCATGAAATCACATCAAAACATCTTGGAATCATGAATACATATCCAATCAATCATTTCTTCACCGAAAAAAACAGTTTTTGATGGTTAATCGATCAATTTTTAACTTTTATTCACAAAGACGGTTTTTGAGAGTTTAACGAGCGTTTAAGGTTTTGTGAGCATTTTCTGAGCGTTTTAGGTTTTTACCTTTGTTTTTTGCCTTTGAGTGTCTCGCGTACCTACCGTACGTTAAGCATTAGCGTACAGTAACTGCACCATTAATTAACCAGTTTGTTATTCTATAATAATTATTACATTTATTATATAATAATACATACATACATACGGTTTATACACTGGAAAAGCAATCACAATACATTTATACTTATATTAATTAGGAGTAATAACCCTCTAATGACTCGTAATTGAATATTATTCAATGCCCAAATTAATTGACATGATGAGCCATATGCTATAAGTATTGCAGTTGTGAGTTCCATCCCTCCAACCATAGCACCACGAAATCAGATACGGTATGCTCTGCTTCAATATGTTTTGCTTCGTCGGAATTTTGTGCTTTCTCACCTACGCGAAACACAGTCTAGAAAATCAAGCTTTGATAGGATGTGCTGTCGCTGGTGATTTGGTTCAAACGGAATATTTTTTGGCCATTGATGACGGAGGTGGAGATGAGGAAGGTCACCTTGAGACTGAAAAGATTCTAGAACCTTCTAGCCCATGTCCCAGCTCCATTTAGAAAAACGAAGGTCTCCTCGTATTCTTTCTAGGTATGACGTGTATGATTATAAATTTGGTATACATGTATATGCATGTATTCTCACTAATTTGAGATGTACATATTATTTTTAGGAATACCTGGTTGTGCTAAATCTGCACTCTGTAAGCACATAAAAAGTGCTACAGAAGGTTTAGGGGATGATCGCCCGAGTCATATGATGGGTGATCACATAAAAGGTGTCGGTCTTTAGCAAAGTTTAAAAATATCAAGTTATCGCCTTTTTTAAGTTAATAGTATTATATGAAATATTCAAATATGCTTTTGGTTAATTATTTTTGTTCAATATTTATTCAACGGGCAAATATAGGGAAACGGTTGCTGATGATAGGTGGAAGAAACCTTATTTTATTCTGCTTGCTGACAAGCATGCACCCGATGAAGAAGTTTGAATGCTGGTAACATAGTACTGTGTGTGCGCGTATTATGTTATAGAGGACGGTAGGACTTTATGGTGTTTTTCCCCTCTTTTGCAGATTGATGATATCTCCCATCGCACTAAAGTATCTGCAGTGCCAATTGTGCCTGACTCTGAAGGTTTACATAAATCCTTTATGCATTATATGAATTATATTTTTCCCACAAATACCTTGTACTGCTGTTAAGGGGTGAATTGATAAATTAGGATTTAAATTTTAACATGCTATTTTTGTTGTGGTTAACATTCAGGAATTGAATCAAATCCGTTCTCTCTTGATGCATTAGCAATTTTCATGTGACAACGATTACAAGACAATGTTATCAGTAGCCTCTGGTGTTCTTGAAAACCCGATAAGTTTAAAACCGTTAGAAGAATGGAAAGGATATCAAGAGCTTTCAGTAATCTCTTCAAGTTATTGTAGTGGTCAGTTGGATGCTAAAACTGTAGCATTTTATGCCAAATCATCAAAGTAGATACAAGGTACCCTTCAAGCTATTATTGCTTATTGAAGTTTTTTTCTTTTTAAAAAGTCAAAAGGTCAACTTTTTTGTTTTGTTATATTTTCCAGTTGGTAAATCTCAGGGTTTTAAGTTATGCATCAAGTAGGTGATTAGTATTTGTATAATTTGTTGTTCATATGCTTATTATGTTATGCGTTGATGTTCTTAATAAATTGCACCATGTGTTACAAATAATGTGCATGTATTTCAGTTAGTTGCATATAAATGTTTTTGTATAATTCATCTATCAAAAGATTATTTATCAGAAAAAAAATTGTGTGATGTTTTGTTTGGTTGGAGGTTTGGACCACCTTAGTGAATTGGTTTGTGAGATTGATTAGATTTCCTCTCGCATGCTGATTTGAGATTGTATATGAAGGTGTAAATGAGTCGAGCTGCTTATGAATGACTTGAGATTGGCTCACTAAAAGCTCAATTGAGTCGAACATAAACAAGAGTACTATTTATAGAAATATGATAGTTTTAATATAAATTAATAATGTAATATTACATACTACGGACATAAGTGAGTGTAAACGAGCGTACATGAACGAACGTTCACGTACATAAATGAATGAATTAGACATGTGTTCATGTTTTCGTTTAACTAAATGAACTTCTTGCCGAATAGTTCACAACGATTCACCAAACTCTCGGTTCGTTTACGGGGCCTACTTTTAGCCAATTTGATGCATTTCCCTTTTAGGTAATATTGTTGTGTCTTAGATAAAACATTAACCTGAATCAAGTCATTCGTAAGTAAACAGGTCAGAATTGCCACCTCTAAATGGAGAATGATTCAAACTACAAACAAGACGATTAAATTCTTATTTCATATAATTAGAAACGAAAACATGTGTTTTTTAACATAGTACTGAATTCGAATTAAAAAATAATACCATCAATAAATACCAACAAGTTTTACTTTCGATTTCCAAAAGAATCTAAACTCTAAGCCTTATGCAAATTCATTAATCGGAGTCAGAATCGCTTCAAGTTTGTACCATTCTTCTAAAGGAAGATGGCGAAAATATCTAAGATGGGCCGATTACACTATGATACACCTCTACTACCGCTACAGTGGTTAGTTTTTATTAATAACATAAACATTATTATCTCATAAACATAAAATTCAAGATTTTAATAAATTTATTGCATATTTTCAGTGCTTATCGAGGGTTCTTAGAGACGAAACCCTAAGCTTCTAATGGTTGCATCCGCTTTGTGTCTTCCTATTCAACCACTCATGGTTTCACTTGTTTATACCGGGATGATGGAGGTATGCAGTATTGCAGTATGGCCATTTTACACTTTTTTTTTCCAGAAATTAGTTATAATACTAAATTGACCTATTTTGTAAAATTATTCAAGAAATGACCATTTTACCCTTGTCATAAACTATAAAGTTTCATATTTACCTATATTAACATTAGAATTTTATATTTACCCGTTATCAATATTTTTCTCAAAATGTGAGGTTTACTCATTTCATAAAAAACAAGTAAAATTGCCATTTTACACTCTTTTACTAAAGTCAGTTATAAAGTTGTGATTTCAACTGCAAATAACACAAAAAATTTCAGAATGTTTTTGACAAAGAGAAATAGTTTGAATGCCTTAATCGGCAAGAGTAATTACATGATGTCTTGCAATTAAATATGATGAACAAAGAGACTGCTATACCCTTATTTGGGTGAATGAGTAGTTTTAGATTAATTACCTAATCACCTACACCAATTTCGATGATTTAGCATATGGCTCAAATCCTTCTAATATTGTCAACTCGCTACCAATACTTTATAAGAAAAATACTATTAACTAAACTCCACACGAGCTCTTTTAACCTTAACTAGATCGATTTTTTAATGAGCAAGCATCGAGTATTTCATGACTATTCGGCTCGCCCAAGCATGTCAAACAGCTTTAGCATCCTTCTAACAAATTAAATGGTATAATTGTTGGAGGATGGGATAAATATGAAGGTGAGAAAATTTATGGCATTCCTCATGGTGGAACAATTATTGAGCAGCCATTTGCAATTGGAGGTTTGTTTTCATTATTTTTTTAAAATAGTTTGCCGATTTTTAGACATTTTTGGGCAATTTTTAACAAAAATCTAACTAACTAATTAGTAAGACCCGGGTTTTTTTTGAAACACTAATTAATAACAAATAATAATGAAAAAATTAACTACTTTGTTGGACTTGATTTATAATTCATTAAGTCAGGTGTGAAATAAAAAGAATGAAAATCTGAAAGATTTTGATTTTTTGATTAAGTAAAAAAGTTCAGTAAATTGAAGAGCTTATGAGTTTTTAATAGAAAAATAATGTAGACTTAGTTAGATAACTAAAAATGATTTCAATAAATAACATTTATATTTATTTTAAAATGGACCATAGCAATCCATCGTCTTCATGGTTGTGCAATCCAACATGAAATTGCCGAGAAAAATATGGCCGGCTAAGCTTCATTTTAAAACATAACTAAATTTAGTTTGTTAAAATCGTTTTAGACGTCTAAGCAAAAGTCAATATTCATTTTCTTTAAATATTCATAAACTCCTGAATTTTTTTTTATTTTTTTTACTTAATTTGAACTATTTAAGTATGATATAATTTTTTATTTGGTGTTATCGATACATTGCAATTTATTTGGTGTTATCGATATTAATTTTTTGGTGTGAATACTGCACGTTTTATCATCCAACCTCTTTTTATTTATTATTTTTTTATTGCATGACCTTTCTTTACCCAATTTCACTCATATAACTGGTAGCATACCACTCCAAAATGATAAATTGGTTTCTTATCCTACTTAGATATGTCGGTTCAAGGCTCCATGAAAGCCTCCCACCTCGTGTTTACGGTGTCTCCAGACGCACTTGTCTTGAGATACATATTACACATGGATGGGTACATATTACACATGAATTGTTCTTGTGGAATCTAACCACTACTGCCTACAAGACATTATCAAACTCTACTGGCCGAGGCATATTTGTAGACTCCACAGATACAGTTGCTTTGTTCAAGGACCATTTGAACGACTACAAAGTCATGCACGTGATCCGAAAATCAAATGCCTTCGAAGCCCATGTATACTCCCGTTTACTAGCATCTTGGACGGAAATACCATTCCCAGCAAAAGTAGAGTACCTAGATCGCAAATTCTGTTGGTCCATCGGGACTCAATGCGGTACGACCATGTACTACACAATTACCCAACCCATGATACAAGGTAAAAATGTCGTCACTGCATTCGATGCCTTCTTTGGGCATGTGACAGAGCTATGGTTCCCACCAGTCCAAACAACTGGTGTTCTCGAAACCAACATACTTACTATTCATGATGATCTTTACATGATTGTTACAAATGAGCTACAGAATCGGACGCTCCAACTATGGATCCTAAGACAAGACCATTGGATCAATCTCTTCACCCCTCCTACACCATAGCGTTTATGGTGCTCAATCACACACTACATGACAAATGGGAAGTGGTTTGTCATGAGTAACTCACGGACACTTTATGAAATTGATATTGATATGAGACCCCTTCAATATTACCACAACGTCAACTCACCTGATGGTGGTGTAGGTGTCGTGTACTTGGAAACCGTTGTTGCACCGTCTATAAAATGTCACTTTCTTCCCATGTTTAATGTACGCCATGTGGTTTATGTTAAGATTGAAAACAAAACATGCATGAATTGTGAGGTCAGTTATTTTGCATTATTTGCACGTTATATATTATTTTTCTATCATTGGACTTCTCACCTCATGTATATTTGTTTGAACGACTTTTCAACCTCATATTAGTTCTAACACTATATGAGATTGCGGTCATCACCAACCCGTTAGGACGCATTCAATCCTGTATGTTGCTTAATAATCACTAAACCCATGAACCTACTTCCTTAACAAATATTTCACAAAACATGATACATCCAATATATATGCATAGGTCAATATTTTAGTGCGCACCCCCACGTAAAAGAATCCAACAAACCATATGCACATGCGGCAACATGTTCTCACTCATAACCCATTACGCAACACACCAGACACTACAAACCGTACGAAGGGATAATTTGCGCGAACCCGCAGCAACGCGCGGGCACTTTTGCTAGTATGTATTTAGATGCAAGATGCCAATAATATATAAATGTCATAATAATTGTATATACCGAAAAATACAAATGATGATATAAGACCGAAAAATACGTTGACCTGTTTGTTTTCTACAATTTCGTCGTTTACGTTGTACATATTTTGTAACGATAAGATATGGGAAGCAGGAACTTGTTGATTATGTTGAAACAAACAAATAACGCTTGATAAACTTGATCGGCCCCTTTCATTCATAAACAAACCATCTTTAAATATACTTGAGTGATAAATTTGAATTACAAGAGATAAAGATAATTGACAATCAAACTACGACTCAACCAACAAATAGTGATCAATTTGAATTGTTCTTCTTTCATTCATAATCAAACCATCTTCAAATATACTTGAGTGATAAATTTGAAATACAAGAGAGAAAGATAACTGACAATCAAACTAGGACTCAACCAACAAATAGTGATAAATTTGAATTCCTATTACAGGACAATTTCAAATTATAGTAACGAAGTTCAAAAGTGTCTTAATTAGGTCACTTAAATTTAAAAGTGTTTTCATTAATCCACTCAACTTCATATTTTATTTAAATTATAGGTTTTAGCTTGTTTTTTTTAGCATTTTCTTTTTTGTATCACATATAAAATATTTTTAACTTTTTATTGATGTTGACGTGGAGCGGGTGACGTGAATTTTAGTTTTAATTTTTATTTTAATAAACGCTTTTTTATTTTTTTTAAATATAACTATATATATTGCAAATCCCGACCCCTACATCTTCTCCTCCATTGCTTTTTGACGCACAAAAAATTCGGTGTGGCTCGATTTGAAGTTTTAGTGACCCAATTTGAGGAAAATTTGCATGAGTGACTTATTGAAACACATTTGAAATTTGATTACTATTCTATGTGGCAAACTCACTCTATTCTTAAGAAGATGTGCACAAACTGGTTTAAAACTCAAAACCAGCTTGAGTAGAAACCGGTTCGGTTTGGTAAATAAAAGTCAAAACCGGTTTACGACCGGTTATGGTTCTGGTTGAAACCGGTTTCTTGACCTGTTACGATCGGTTTTGGTTTGGGTTTTGATTGATTTCGGTTTAGGTTTTGACTGGTTATTACCTCGTTTTGGCCGGTTTCGGTTCGTTTAATCGGTTTGGAACCGGTTTTGGTGAAGAAAATTACAAACCAGCTCTGAACCTATGGTTTCAATAGGTTCCAAACCGGTTTCTTCATAATCGGTTTCAAACCAGTTCGGTTAACAAGTTTATGCAAGAACGACATACGTGACGAAATGGACCATAAGAGAATAAAAGGACGGTTTTTGGTCTGTTAATGAAATGAAATTATTGGTTCTAAAAGAATTCATCTCTCAAAACACATCAGAATCATTCATCTGAACCCCATGTTTTTGTTTTCTTTTCATTATCTATTTCACACTAATTTTGCAACACCACCACCTAACCATCACCACCACCCTCTCAACCACTTGACCACCATCATCACAGTTGCCACAACCAGTACCATGACCTTCGCAACCACACTGCCACAGTCGCCGACACCTTCGTACATCACTGCTACCATCACCACCCTCGCTATTGCCACCACTGTTGCCGCCGTCATTGTTTTTTAATTTTGTAAATTTACCTTATTATGAGACAATGGTATTATTGTCATGTGCATTTTATTAATGTGTTTTTTCATGCATACCAAAAAACAACAAAAATGATTATATTCAATCATATAGGTTAGAACAACCAAATAATGTAATGATAATGTAATCATAATGATTTATTTAATTACTAGGTTATGTACCCGTGTCTTACACGGGTTGGACAATTTAAATTTTGTAAGTGATAACTTTTGATAAATAAAGTTGGGTAATACATTAAGTAAGTACGAAGCTAAATTACAACTACTATTCACAAACTTAAAAATAAGTAACCGTGTCTTACACGGGTTAGACAACTTAAATTTTGTAAGTGATAATTTTTTATAAATAAAGTTGAATAATACATTAAGTATGAAGTTATATTATAACTACTATTCACAAACTTAAAAATATATCATAAATCTCCGAATACTTCTTCCGATACAACATTAGATAATACACTAAAAATATGGTAGCAACTAAAGTAAAATATTATTATGAGAACATAAACGGTACATTCAAAACAATGCGAACCAACCATTAATAGAAGAGAACGTCCGATTATTGAAGAATGTACAGTAAAGGAGAATCAACAAGGTTTTGATTGACAAAATATGGATAGGACAAAATATGGATAAAAAGAAAGAAATTACGGTTAAATGTGAAAAGAAGGCGGGTCGGGTTTAATTAAAAAAAACCACGTGTTTCTAACAATGAACCCGTTGAATAATGAAAGTGTTCAGTTTATAAAATGTTTTATAAATAAACCTAACGTTTTTTTTAAATATAAAATACGTTTTGTAAAAGCAATTAGAGAAATCATTAAACAAAAAATATATAAAAAGAACTTTAAAAAGTATGTATAATTAATAGAAGAGATAGACGGGAAAAATAAATAATAATGCATAAAAGAATTACATGTGTCATGAGAAAACTTGTATTTATTATATACATTATATACTCTCATACCAAACATGCTCTAAACTTATAACAACCGGAGCCATCAATTTATTTGGGTATCTAGCCTTGAGCTATGTGGTGCAACCACACCCATCAATTTATTTTATTAATTTATTGTTTGTTTTTATATGTCTAGCAATCTCGAGTACCCTTAGATTTACCCCGTATCTAAAGAAAATTTTATTTAAAATTTTAAAATTATACCAATACATTTATTTAAACTAATTTTCAAATATAAAACAACTAAGCACATTGTAACAGTGACTATGGGCTCGTTTTTTGTTTCAAAACAAACCAAAAACCACAAATTCAGGTTAAGTAACCGTTCATAAATACAAATTTAAAACCATTACTTTGATAGTCGTAATAGAAAGATGTCTCAAAATAATAGTTTTATGAAAACTTGCTTTATCTTTATATTGTGTGACACGACCTGATCTCGACCTGAATCAATAAATTAATATTTTATGTGACCCTAAAAATTTTCTAACCCCTTGAACAAGGTTTCCGGGTCCACTACTGACCTTTAATATCTTCTTGTAACTCAATTCCGAATAACTCCAAGCTTCTTTGAATTATGTGCTTGTAGCGACCCCATAAATTGAAAAAAAATCGATAAGCTGGTAAGAAGATCCTTGATTCTATTGTTATGACAACTTGATGCTAACGCCTAACGGGTTGGAAGACTTCAGTGCCGGCCCAAGCTTTTTGGGGACCTAAAGCAGACACTAAAATTGGGGCCCTTTTTGTATTGTGTTCTTTTCAACAATTACAAAAAATGCTAAACCACGAAATAGGTGAAGTAAAACTTACCAAGAACTGTTGTTATTCTAGGTACTTCTAATTAAATCATTCTAAGTTTAACCAAAATTGTTGTTGGCTTTGTCTTCGTTTCTTGAGAGTTTTAATATGCAACATGTTTGAAAGCAACAAACATGATAAAGTTAGCTTAATTTAAATTAAAAACAAAAGCTTAAAATTAGAGAAACCTACTGAAAATAATATGAGAAGTACAAGTATGATTGATTATTGCAATGCCTGTTGAGTGTTGACATATTGTTGCATGGATTGATAGTTACTCACCTGTGTATTACTTCATTCATTTTAATTAAATAAAGAAGCATTGAATATATGCATATAAAGAAAAAGAATAAATCCCCAAACAAATTTGGATGTCTAAAACAGTAAAACACAGTATATCATAAGTCATAACAAAATCAGGGGTTCATAAAAGCACATTTGTCTCATATACAAATGAGTTGAGTATAAGCAATTATAATGAATAATAAAATACATATGGCCCTACTAAACTTGAAACAAGAATGATAGAATGAGATGAATGCAAACAACTTGCTTAATTAAACATGAAAAAAAAAGAATAAAACTGGAAGAATGAATCAACGTTAAAAATCAACATTAGAAAAGTTAAAAATTAACATAGGGCAATCAAAAAATCAAGGTGTGAAAGAACAAACCTAGAATCAAATTTAAACATGAATAATTGATGGTTGATCTCCGTAGCCGATTGTGTTTAATCTCCCGAGTCCGTATTTGATTTCCCGAGTAGCTCATTCCCAAGTTCCAATGGTGATTAATGTTTACTACTCATAAATAAAATAACCAAGGCCCAAATGAATATACAATATAATATTTTTTAATTGGGGCCCTAACTTTCTGGGGGCCTCAAGTCCAAGCAGCTTGAGTTCATTCCACTATAGGGTCGGCACCGAAAGACTTCAAAGCAATGTATTAAAAACGGGTATTTTACTCATATCATATTTAGTTTAAAAATTGTGCAACCGGTTGATCCGGAATGTACCCGGAGGTTCAACATGGTTTAATAATTTACCTTGTAATTTCATATAATTACAATTTCAAATAAAAAATAACCAAAAATTACATTAATAAAAATCACACATGAATAATGGTCGAGTGAGATAGAAAGTTTGTACTTTGTATACGAAATTATTCAATTACAAAATATGTAAATAAGCCAACATTGGATTTGCATGATAAAAAATTGGTTGATTAACAAATCGTTGTTTACCATGTTACTCATTTCAATTTTATCTTCTATGTTAAACGTCATTTTTAATAAATACGGCCACAAAATATCACAAATCTCTTGTATTTAAAACCAGTTTGTCGGTTTAAACCGTTGGTACGATGTCCTAGCAAACGCCTTAAAATATAGTGCTCTAAATATTGGTTGCCTTACGAAAATCCGGTATGACTGGTTCAACCGGGCGATATGTACCGATTTATTAAAACATTTCTTCAAAGAATGTTTTCCACCATAATCTGTAATACGCACAATTCTATGTTATGAATGCATCATAATGTATTGGCTCTCTACATTTCATGATGTTTGTATTAATGTTGTAGCTCCATAAATAGTGGCTCTTGTATATTGTATTGGATGCACATCTAAATGAATAAGAATTCTCTCATTTTCTCTACTTTACATTCTTAATAGATCGTTGTTTCACAACACATTATCATCACGATTTGCTTTTGAAACGGGTCATATTTTCATATTGTTGATCAAATTGTCCAACAAGTGAATTTTATATTAATTTTTGTTTTTATTATATCCTTGAATAACTTGTTAAAATCTATTTTTATTGTTCAAAAACCATTGTATGTATCACCACAAAAAAAAATTCAGATAACATGAAGTAAATCTTTTTTGATCGTTAAGTTTGAAATTTATAAGATTTTATTTAATTATGTTAACTAATGTAGTTTTCATGGGAGAAACGCAATGGTTCCTAGAACAGTTCTGGTTGCAGCACTAAGAATTGATTTTGAGATAAATACTATTTTGTTTTTTATTACAAACTGCACTTGGAATGATTTTAAAATTAGATTTATCACAACCTTAATATATACTTGGGGGAATGATTATCACACGACAAATATTATTTGTTTATGTTAATATATATTTAGCTTTGTATGCTTCAACTAATAATTATAACTAAAAAGAAGAACGACCTTATCTGGGGAAGATTCTGATCTTATTTGTGTATTAAACAGTCGGACAAATCACCGGTATAAGTCCCATACGAAATGACACATCCAATTTGAGATTTTATTTTTCAGGTTTTTTAAATCTTTCACTTACTAGTTTGGCGATTTGGCCTATTGAATAAGTGAGGCCCTTGACTAAATCTACGGTGAGTTAATAGAAAATTGAGTAGAAATTGATTGCTATAATTAAATCACTTAAAATGATGATAAATCATTTAAACAGGTAGTTTTGGTTCAATTTTGTTTTAAACATTTCTAACAATTTCTTTTGAATAAATGAAGTTTATGTTTTAAATGAAACATTTAACTTAATTTAGTACTTCATGAAAATCAAAGGTACATGTTTTCGTTTCAATTCAACTACTAGGTTTAACATAGAAGTATATATTTATAAATGGGTCAAGTTATTCTACAAAAGAAAACAAAAATAAGAAGGATAAAAAAGATTTGTAGCCACACTAAAAACTCTTAAAGAAAATTTAAAAAATCAAATAAAAAAATCATAATTCAAAATTTAATAATAAACGAAAAAACTAAAAATACAAAAATGTTCAACCGTCTTTCTCGTTCTAAAAAAGACACAATGGTGAGTGAAAATGATCATTGTGTATTTTTGTTTATTGTTGTGTTTTGTGTTTATTTTCGTCATTGATCATGTCTTTTTTTCCTTGACATTGTGTCTTTTTTTCTTTATATTGTGTTATATTATTCAACATTGTGTTATATTTGCGATGTATTGTGTTTTTTAGTTATAATTATGACTTTTGTTCATTTTAAGTGTCTTTGATCTTGGCATTGTGTCTTTTCGTCAATTTGTTTTTATTTTTTTGAAGTTTTTTTTAATTTTTTTTAACATGAATGATGACGAAACATTTTAGTTTTTAAATTTTTTTTGTATTTTATTTATATTTTGAGTTATAAATTTTTATTATTTTTTTAATTTATTTTTAAGACGTTTTTTGTGTAATCACAAATCTTTCTCACACTTCTTATTGTTGTCTTCCTTTGTATTTTAACTTTACCTTTTATAAATAGTGTAACTACACACGTATCGGTCTAAACTTTGAAAATTTCGTATTGCAAATGTAGACGAAGGCATAATGGAATCTTTAGCTTTTGAATCCTATTGTTGGCATAGTTATTTGAAGTTGAGGTGTTAAAACCATATTTGTTATTGTTGATTATTATATACTAGTTTAAGTGCTCGTATAATATACGGGTGGTTCTTGAAAATACAATATTTAATAAATAATCAATATACAAGAAACAATAAACTCGTTAAACACTGTTAATACAGTCGTTGTATAATAGTCTTTAAAACAATTTTAAAGTAATAGATAATTATAAATATCAAATGTTTGAAAAAAAATAGGAAGTAAATAGAAAATTAATAAATTTTGAAGCATAAATTTTAAGAATGATAACTATTATTTTACTATTATAAATTTGTTAAAAAAATGTAATGTTTAATGTAGGAGTGACAAGTGGCAAAAACTTGTAGCCTTTTATTAGAGAGTATAAATAGGGAAAATTATTAAAATAAGCCAAATTAGGAGAGATAACTCTAAAATAAGCCAAAACCTTTTCAAATTCCGATAACAGTCCATAGAAATCCATCGGCGTCGATACATTTGGATTCCCGTTGATGGATTTCGGCACCCAATAAGAGAGATACACGTGCGAAACATCTTACCGAGCCCGATTGTTTTGTAATCAAATCTATCTGCGCCGATTGTTTTGGTCTGAAAATCATCTCCCCGAAAACCATCTCCTCCGTGATGTTTAGTCGTGTTTTCATCTCCATTTTGACTTTTCAAAAATCATCGAAATCCGTGTTTTTTTGAAATTCATCTTAGCAGATAAATTTCAAGTGATTTTTATCTTTTGACATAAATCCCACAACAATCTTTATCTTCATCTTCATCTTCATCTTCATCTTCCGACCATGAACATAAAATTCACTTTCCACCACAAACAAAAACCCACCACCACTACATCAGTCGTCAAAAACCCACCACTACCACTCTACCGTCGACAAAACCGACCTAAAAATATCATCTTTTTCATCATCATCTTTTACATGTTCATCACCATCATCCTCATGATCATGTTTCACCACCATAACCTTCTCATCTAATTTCTCCTCATCCAGTTGCATGTTTTTTTAGAAAACTGTCACCGAAGACGAAATTCACTTAAAATTCATTTGGTCAGATGAATTTGAAAAAAACACGAAGTTCAACTTTTTTTTTTGAAAACTCACGGCGGAGACGAAAACATGACCAAACATCATGGAGGAGATGGTTTTCGGACATATGATTTTCAGACCAAAGTTATCGGCTCAGATAGATTTCCTTGTAAAACCATCAAGGTAGGTGAAAGGCTTTCCACGTGTCACTATCATATTGGTGGTCCAAATCCAACAGCGGGAATCCCAATCTCACGCCGACGATGGATTTGATGGGATTATTTCTGGAAGTGATAATCTTTTTTGTCCTATTTTCATAATCTTTCTCCTCCAAAAGTCTATTTTGAGAATTTTCCCCTTATATATAATATATAACTAAAAAAATAGACGTGTGATATATTTCATTTATATAACTGAAAAACTTATGAAATCTAATGAAACGTATAAGAAGTTAAGTTTACTTATCGAGAAGGTTAATTCAAGTCCCAAAATAAAGAACAAATTACATACATATTGTCAATACATCATAAACACATTTTATATATTCACTCATTGATAAAAACTTTTGATGCGCAATATACATATTAAAATTGTATGATTTCAACTGTAACATTGTCATTGTTGTGACTACATTATAGACATTAGATGATTTGATTTATGATGTATGTTATCATGTTTAGAATTACATGATTTAACTTCGCATTAAATGTTATAATTTATCTTTAAAGGGTGTTGAATACATCCATTTAATGACCGATTGATGTTTATTATCATTTTCATGATAAGACACTGCACAAAAATGGGACCTTAAATAAGATTGGGATTATACATTATATCTGAACAAGTATTGTTACTAATTTCTTATAGCCATTAAAAATGGGATTTGTTTATGACTAAATTTTTCAATATAAAATCACATATATCATTAATACTGAAAAAAATAATCCGATTATAAACAAGTTACGCCACCACCTCCTTTTAAATGACTATATTGATTTTTTTGTCTTAAATGAGGGGGAGATAAAAACAATTGAAAAAAAGGTTGAAATGAAATGTCATTATGTTATATTGATCCTCAAAATAAAAAGTATGAATCGAAAGTTTAAAGGATAATTCATTTATAGGAATATGTGAATTAATTACCAGACACATTCACTGACTTATATAAAGTGATTAGCCAAGTCACATATACGAACTACTAGTGCTCCGATTAAGATTAGTGTCTCAAAATGACAAAATACATTGGTGATGAGTCTATGGCACGCTTGAAGCATGTTAGACTATTTGGTTCCAAGTTTAAAAGTCCTTAAAAATGGAGCAAGTAAGAAAAATGATCAAGTCAAGGTATAGTAAAAGGGTCTCCCGAAGAGACATTAGACATGATGGTTCTAGAAGAACCTAATGTACCTATGGTTCTAGAAGAACCTAATGTACCTAAATATTGATATCTCAGTAAATAATATCATGTTTGATAATATGTGGGACCGACACAAAATCGATGTCTTCAATAATTTTGTAAATAATTTAGTGCTTAAAATAATAAGAATGATGAGGATAAATAACTAAATTCTACTGATAAATGAAATATTGGCCATAATGAAAAGATGCATATAACACATTATTAAGTACTCTTACAAATATATTAGTCTTTGAACAAGTGGTCCATACAATTGAAAGTTGAAAAATATATTAGATACAAATGAGACTCTTGAAAGCACACCCAAAAAAGTGAAATTAAGAAAGTCAAGGTGCAATTGGGGGCACAAGGTTTTTTTTTTTTTTTTTTATGTAAAACAGGGAGATATGTTCTTCGGTGGTGATGGATGCAACAACTTTTTAATTTGGTAATACAATAGAGTGCTAATATGAATCTAATGGATATCATGATATCCTAAAAATATGATAATGAATTTTATATGAAATCCTTGAGGGATTATTAAAATCATTTAAAGTAAGTTCTCGAAAACGATATGATTGCAATATACCAATTTAAGGTTTAATGCTTTAAAGTAAACATTTTAAAGATGAAATTCTTATGCATCAATAAGCATATGTTGATATTCAATAAACTGTGTATAAGAATGATGTAACATTCGTTACTTTTCAAACCCGAAAACCCGACCCATTTTAAATTTTTTGTTTTTGTTCTATTTATATATATATATATATATATATATATATATATATATATATATATATATCAAATTCGTTTATGTATTTTTATATTGAATTCGTTTAACCGAACCGTTTTGTCAGTTCAATGTATTTGTTTTTGAAAGTATTCAATTTATATCATGTTCAATGATTTATAGTTCGTAGTTTACTCTATATTCGTATTGTTCAATTAACGAATCTTCGAATCTTAAAATTTTATAAAATAATCAAGTTCAAAGAATTCGGGTATAAAACGCAAACAATCCAAAGATATTAAAAATATAACAAGTTTTAAGCTAGTTATGTATATCGACAAAGTTCAAGGTTCAAGAAATAAATAAAGTTTAAAACCAAATTACAAAGTCATTGATAGTTCAAGGGGCTAATATGTAAATAGAATATAATAATAAAAATACACAGCAGCCCAGCCCCACCCTTGCCTCCCTTACCCACGTTTTTCCGGCGCCAACTCCGGCAACCGGAAAACGTCTCCGGCGACTCCAAACACCCTCAAAGCTCATTTTATAACACGATTAAATGCTTGTAAATTCGTTAGACTATAACGGAAAACCATAATCAACAATAATAATTCATAATAACATGTAATTACATGCGAATTAAAGCTATTAACGGCTGGAAAATAATAAACATCGATTAACAACCATTAACGCCTATACGACTCAATTGAAACTATAAATACAACCTACTCGTTCATCTAAACTCGCTCACGTATTCATCTCCATCTAATATACACTCTAAATCCCATAAACCGTTCGTCAAAGACCCGATTCCGGCCACCTTCGCGCATCGTCGATTATCAGCGCTACCAGGTAATTAATACATGTTTTTGAATCATTTCAATCCTATTAACAAAACCCCCTATCAAATATTGAACAAACAAAGAGTGGATTAAAGGAATTGAAATCCTAGGGTTTTGATGAAGAAGATGGACCCGTAACTTGTTTATATATTTTTTTTGATCTGAGATCCTAACAAACAAACGATCTGGTCCAACTGGTTAGTCCTTTAACGTGTCAATCGGGGCACCCGGGTTTGAACTCGGGTCATAGCAGTTTTTGTTGTTTTGTTCTTTTATTTTTAAAACCTTTCTTTACCAAATAAAATTTATAAAAATTATATAAATCAAATAAAAGTTATTTTAAGATTGAGAAAATTAGTTTTATCATTTTTTTCAACTAAAACTGACTTTCATTTCCGTTAAGCTTTCGTTAGAAACCCGATTAATATTTATAACTATTATTTCGTTAAACTTTATAATACTTGAGCATAATTATTTTCAAAACTAAAATTTCGTTAAGATCATAATTCATAAACATTATAAATCTCAAACCCGTCAGGTTCGTTTAAAACTAGCTTAACTTATATATGTGTATACATATTTCCGTTCGTTCAACATTAACGTTAGTTAATATATAAAATAATATTATAATATCCAACTCCATAATAAAATGTACATTCAACACTTCTAAAACCCGACAGCCCGATTTATCTACTTTTTATAAGTCGTTAGTTAATATTGATTTTGTACTTTTAATTCTAGTTTGTGACGTTCAATTGCTTTGGTTTCATTTACACACTTTCGGTTTTATTGCAAGTTTGTCTTCAACTTCAAGGTGAGTTTCTCACACCCCTTTTTTACCCATTTTTAACAATTTTGGGGGTAGCATATATCTCCTATAAAAAATTCAATTTATTTTATTTATTATTTACAAACTACAATTCGTATCATGGACCTGTGTGTTTACTTGTTACTTGCTCAATTATTACGTGCATGGATTTCTTCGATAAGTATGATCATACGCCCCCCCTTTGCACTCATGGGCCATTGTTTCTAGTGGAAAAGAGACTCCGATCTGAGTACGTTGGTGCATAATCCCAACTGGAAAAGACCTTCATTTATTCTTTACACTCATGGACCATTGATTCTAGTGTAAAGAACCCTTATGTGTTTTTCACAAGTTTTCATGGAATTGTATGGTTTTTATATATTATTTAAACTGTGTGAACTCACCAACTATTAAGTTAGTTACCATTATTTTATATATATGTTACAAGTACCTTTATTAGAGGATGAAACAGATGAAGTCACTAGAAGTTAGCTTATTTAAATAGTAAACAAGAAGACGTTTGTTTTGTTCCTTTCTCTTTGTATTTGTTCATTTGATAAATTTGTGTACTTGGGATTTGAATGAATTAATGATAATATTGTCACTTAATAGTGTCACATGTGTTTTGAGCAATCTGTATGTCACACTCGGGCGTATTCCGCTTTAGCCAGGGTGTTACAATTGGTGTTGGAAGTTTTAAAGTAAAAGTGTGTGAATGAAGTCTAAATAAGGAAGTGTTAAAAGGTTGTCCCACATCGGATTGGGAACAAAATAATGAGTGGTATATAAGGTAGAGACTTTACCACTCATTTGAATCTTTATGACATGTTTTACCACAAGTCCTACGTGCACGCAAGGGGGGTGCAAATTTGGGTTTCTAGACTAGAAATTCATCGAACTCGTGCGTGCCCCCACGTCCCGCGAACACGAATGCAACTCCGAAAACCCGAGCCCGCGTGAGGTATAATCTGCACTAATAGCCATTATTTGAAATTATTATTATTTAATGGTCATTAACAATATTGATTATCATTGTAATTGTATGGCTATATAAACAAGACCAGCTCTTCAGTTTAGACACAAAAAAAAACACATTTCATCTTCTTCCTCTTTGCTGCAACAATATTATTTCCATTTCCGTTTCAGGCAAGTGTTCAAGTCCGGCAGAGCTACGATTCTGTTTCGAACCGGAGTACCCTGGGAACAGACCGCGAATCGGTTTAAGGGAGTTGTGTTAAACACAAGCCCGGTTTACTGTGTCGTTTATTTCTTTTAATTTTCTGGATATTATTAATACAAGATTTCTAACAAACTTAAACAGATTACTTATTATTCTTGTATTTTTGTTTCCAGGTATGGAATCCCAACCCATGAGTACTGTCGTTTCTGCAATCGTGACTTCCGTTGTTGCTGTCACAACCGGTTTGGTTGCTCCACTGCCTAGTGTAGTCACGTCTCATGCTGAGAAACCATAGAAGTTCACCGGTGGGATTTCAAACAGTGGCAACAAAAGATGTTCTTTTATTTAACCACTATGAACCTTGCGAGATTCTTAACTGAAACCGTTCCCCAAATTGATGAAGGGGCAACGGATGCGCAGTCGGTGAGCACGGTTCAGGCTTGGAATCATTCTGATTTCTTGTGCCGGAACTATGTCTTGAATGGCATGGTGGATGCACTTTATAACGTGTATAGTAAGGCCAAGACTGCCAAAGAATTATGGGAGCCTTTGGACCGCAAATACAAAACGGAAGATGCCGGTACTAAGAAATTCGTGGTGGCTAAGTTCTTGGACTTTAAAATGATACTCTAAAACTGTTATGAGTCAAGTCCAAGATTTGCTAGTTATTCTTCATGATGTTCATGCGGAAGGGATGTCGCTTAGTGAGACATTCCAAGTTTCTTGTATTATTGAAAAGCTACCACCAAGTTAGGTCAATTTCAAGAAATATCTCAAGCATAAGCGAAAGAAGATGACCATTGAAGATCTTGTTGTTCATCTTCGTATTGAAGAAGATAACAAAACTGCATTAAAAAGAATTGATGGCCCCGGAACAACAAACGCAAATGTTGTTGAGCATGACCAATCTTTAAAGGTTAATAAAAACGGTGGAAAGAAGAATCATGGGAAAGGCTTCAACCTTGGTCCTAAGGGGGGAGTTGGGAAGAAAAAGAAGTTACAAGGAACGTGTTATAATTGTGGAAAGCAAGGCCATAGGGCCAATGAATGCAAGCTTCCAAAGAAAGAAAATGCTCGACAAGTGAACATGGTTCGTGAGGTTGAGAACCTTGTTGCGGTGGTCACGGACCTCTCGATTATGGTCACCGAAGTTAACTTGGTTGGGCAAAATAACAAAGATTGGTGGGTCGATACGGGGGCTACCCATCATGTGTGCTTTGGCAAAAGTCTCTTTAGCACTTTCAAAGAGGTGACTAATGGAGAAAATGTGTTTATGGGAAACTCCGCTACGGCCGAAGTCAAAGGTGAGGGGAATGTGGTTTTGAAGATGACTTCGGGAAAGGAACTCACTTTGTCAAATGTGTTGTATGTTCCCGAAATTCGTAAGAATCTTGTGTCAGGGTGGTAGTTGAACAAGTTTGGGTTCAAAATTGTAACACCCCGACCAAAGGCGGATTATACATCGGGGCGCCACATATTGTTTCATTACTCGTGACACTATTGGGTGTCAATATTTAATAAATACATTCATTCGCGCACGCGCAAAGCAAACACAAATATAAATCAACATAAATCAATATATATAAATCATAATATCCGAACAGCAATAACTTGTCTTGATACATTTTAATCTAGGTCAAAAATAAAGAAAACTTCCTACGTGTCCACAAGCTCCAAAACAGCTACTGCAAACCTGAACATGTGTTAAAATAAACGTCAAACACTTGCGTGTTGGTGAGAAATCAAGTTTAATACAATACATAGATAACAATAAATCTGCGCGCAACACGTGTATGTCTGGTGTTTAACAAGGGTGCAATCAGATTGTGATCAAGCCTAGATAGATCATAGCTCATAGTTCATAGTTCAATCCGTGCTCCCAATTGAGCACAAAAACGAGAAAACATCTGTGCAAGTGTAAACAAAGAAAACCGTAAACGATAGGTCTCCCGTGTTCATCTAATGGATCCATGAAAACTGCGGAATAGGCCGAACAAAGCGGTTAATGATACACACATACAAATAAACAGCCAAGTAAACGTCCTCAACACATGGGATACTGCGCGACTAAAGCTCATAAACAAGTTTAAGACTCTAAGTTTGTATGAACACATGAACATCCCAAAACATTAAAAGCAAAAAGGGATTAGGTACGAGATTACTCACTTGATAAAGATGCGATGATAGATAAAGCAAGAACCAACTTTAAACAAGCACAAGTTAACCTATAAATAAGATTATTGTTTTAATGATTTGTTTTAAGTCTTGATTATAAGTTAGCATAATTAATAAGTAAATTATTATATATAACATATATACATTACCGGAAAAGCAGGGCAGAACGGAGGGGAAGACGGAGGCAGAGAGGGAGGCGGCAGAGAGCAAGGAAAACAGGAGAGAGTAAGTGTTTGTGTGTGTAGTGTTAAGAAAAATAATACTATATATAGGCAAACCCTAGGGGACACAAACCCTAGAAAAGATCTCCAAAAGTAAAAGAAAAGATATCAACAGTAAAAAGTTCTGAAAAGTAAAGATATCAAAAGATATGGTAGCAGGGAAAAAGAGAAAAAGGCTGACAGGATTCAGAAAAAGGCAAGGGAGAGGACAGATAAAGTACTGGTCAAGCATGGCAAAAGCAGATTCTCAAAAGATTATGTCAGTCACTTTATCTGTCAACCAATGGGGTTGGTGCGCATGCTGCGCCGAAAGTAACTTTTCAGACATAAAGCAGATTAGGTCAACAGCTCAAAAGATAAGACAACTCAAAAGCAACGGCTAGATTAAACAGAAGAAAACTCAAAAGGTTTAGCGCCAGAAGGCTCGAGCGCGAAGGCAAAAGTGCGCGAGCGCGAAGGCAGACAGAACCAACCTTAACGCGTCGCGGGAAGAATCACATTTCTTAGCGCGCCGCGGGAGGAACTAAAATTCCTAGCGCGCCGCGGGAAGAACTATAATTCTTCGCGCGTCGAGGGATGAACTACGATTCTTAGCGCGCCGCGAGAAGAACTACAAATCCTTAGCGCGTCGCGGGAAGAACTACCGTTCTTAGCGCGCTGCGAGAAGAATTACAATTCTTAGCGCGCTGCGAGAAGAGTTCGTCTCGCGAATCGCTGTACAGGTGGTCTTCACGCAGGATTCCTTGTAAGGGAGTCTGGCGCGTGGAGCTGCGCAGACAACCTTAGGCGGGAAGGAACAAAGGACAAGCAAAGAGTTAGAAGAAAAAGAGGGAATCAAGGCGTAAGGGCGGGACGGCGACAAGAGGGAAAAGAAGGCGGAAAGAGAGAAGGAGAGGGACGGGACGGCGGAGGGGAAGAGGCGGGAAGGAAAATATGTATATTATTTTTAAAAGTAAAATAAAAGAAAGAGATCGGGTCAGAGAAACGGGTACCTGGGTCGGGTCGGATCGGGGCAGATGTCACAGTCTCCCCTACTTTAAGAAATTTCGTCCCGAAATTTATCTCGAAGTAGGTTGCGCAGAGAACAGGTGCGGGTACTTGATCTTCATTTGATCTTCCCTTTCCCATGTAAACTCGGCTCCGCGCTTGGACTCCCAGCGAACTTTCACGATAGGGATACGACTGCGCTTGGTTTGCTTAACCTCGCGATCCATAATCTCAACAGGCTTCTCAACGAAATGCATAGTTTCATCAACTTGAACTTCATCAAGTGGAATGTGAAGGTTCTCGTCAGCTAAACACTTCTTGAGATTGGATACATGGAACGTTGGATGCACATTACTGAGCGCGGGCGGCAGGTCAAGTCTGTAGGCAACTTTTCCCACACGCGCGAGAATCTTAAATGGACCAACATAACGAGGAGCAAGCTTACCTTTCTTCCCAAAGCGGACAACACCTTTCCAAGGCGACACTTTGAGGAGAACAAGATCACTAACTTGAAATTCGAGAGGCTTTCGCCTACGATCTGCGTAACTCTTCTGTCGGCTTCTGGCAGTCAGCAGATGATCACGGATCTTGGCGATTTTATCGGTTGTCTCTTGAACAAGTTCGGGTCCTGTGATTTGAGCTTCTCCCACTTCGCTCCAACAAATCGGGGAGCGGCACTTACGACCGTAAAGTGCTTCAAATGGGGCCATACCGATACTGGAATGATAGCTGTTATTATAAGAGAACTCGATCAAAGGCAGGTGCGAATCCCAATTACCTCCAAAATCAAGAACACAAGATCGGAGCATATCCTCAAGAGTTTGAATAGTTCGCTCAGACTGACCGTCAGTCTGAGGATGATATGCCGTACTCATGTCCAAGCGAGTTCCTAGCGCAGATTGGAGAGATTTCCAAAAGCGAGATATAAAACGGCCATCGCGATCGGATATGATGCTCAAAGGAGTACCATGGCGGCAGACAATTTCCTTGACATAAAGCTGCGCGAGTTGCTCAACACGGTAGTTTTCACGAATGGGCAGGAAGTGAGCAGACTTAGTCAATCGATCCACTATTACCCAAATGCTATCATGTTTGCTTGCTGTCAAAGGTAACTTGGTAATAAAGTCCATCGCTACACATTCCCATTTCCACGTAGGAATTTCTGGTTGTTCGAGCAAACCAGATGGGCGTTGGTGTTCAGCTTTTACTTTAGAACAAGTCAGGCATCTAGCTACGAACACAGCAATATCCTTCTTCATACCGGGCCACCAATAAGTAATGCGCAAATCCTTGTACATCTTATCAGCGCCAGGATGAATAGAATACCGAGATTTGTGCGCTTCACTCAGGATATCAGCACGAAGATTCTCATCAAAGGGAATCCAGATGCGATTGAGATAGCAGAGAATTCCACTCAGATTGGGCACAAAATGCGCTTCCGCGCCACACGCTAACTCGGCGCGAAGGTTACCATTTCTGATGGATGCGCGCTGCGCGTCACGAATACGCGATTCAAGGTTGCTTTGAATCGGCGCGAAGTGAAGCTGCGTGCGCGGCAAAATACAGTTAAGCTGGCAGGGTTTTCGGCTGAGCGCATCGGCTACCACATTAGCCTTACCAGGATGATACCGGATCTCACAATCGTAATCGCTGATGAGTTCGTTCCATCGGCGTTGCCTCATGTTAAGTTCCTTTTGATCAAAGATATGCTGAAGGCTTTTATGGTCAGTGTAGAGGATACACTTAGTACCATAAAGGTAGTGTCTCCAGATCTTCAAGGCAAAAACAACTGCACCAAGTTCGAGATCGTGAGTTGTATAATTCTTTTCGTGAACCTTGAGTTGCCTTGATGCGTAAGCGATAACCTTGCCTCGTTGCATAAGAACACAACCGAGACCTTGGTTGGATGCATCGCAATACACGACAAAATCATCATTACCCTCAGGTAGCGCAAGAACAGGAGCTTCACACAACAAACGCTTGAGCGTTAGAAAGGCTTCTTCTTGCTTCGAGCCCCAAATATATGGTTTACCTTTGTGCGTTAGAGCTGTTAAAGGCAAAGCGATCTTCGAGAAGTTCGAAATGAAGCGCCGGTAATAACCAGCTAAGCCCAGAAAGGAACGGATTTCGGAAGGAGAGGATGGCGTAATCCAGTTCTTGATTGCTTCAATCTTGGATGGGTCGACATGAATACCCATCTTGTTTACAACATGACCAAGAAACTGTACTTCATCAGACCAGAATTCACACTTGGAAAGCTTAGCATAGAGTTGCTCAGCTCTAAGCTTTTGCAACACCAACCGAAGATGTTGCTCGTGCTCGGCCTTGGTCTTAGAATACACCAGAACATCATCGATAAACACAATCACGAATTTATCCAAGAAAGGCCTACACACCCGATTCATTAGATCCATGAAAACGGCGGGTGCGTTGGTTAAACCGAAGGACATGACCAAGAATTCAAAATGGCCATAACGAGTTCGAAAAGCAGTCTTCGGAACATCTTCATCGCGGATGCGCAACTGGTGATAACCAGAGCGGAGATCAATCTTCGAGAAACAAGAGGCACCTTGGAGTTGGTCAAAGAGGTCGTCAATACGCGGTAAGGGATACCGGTTTTTAATGGTGAGTTTGTTCAACTCGCGGTAATCAATACACATGCGAAACGATCCATCTTTCTTTTTAACGAACAACACCGGAGCACCCCAGGGCGAAGAGCTAGGGCGAATGAATCCTTTAGCGGTCAACTCTTGAAGTTGACTTGCCAATTCTTGCATCTCAGCGGGTGCAAGACGATAAGGAGATTTAGCTACGGGGGAAGCACCAGGGACAAGATCAATACGGAACTCGACTTCACGAGCGGGAGGGATACCAGGAAGATCATCAGGAAAAACTTCAGGGAAATCACGCACAACAGGGATATCGCGAAGCTTCTTCTCTTCAGCAGGTTTAACCACATGGGCTAAGAATGCAACACACTTCTTCCGCATGAGTCTTTGGGCTTCGGCGCAAGACATAAGTTTAAGACCGCGGGAGGGTTTCTCGCCGTAGATATGAAGATCACCATTTTCTCGAGGTATGCGAATCATTTTCTTGGCGCAAATAACTTCGGCGCGATTCTTCGAGAGCCAGTCCATACCAATGATAACATCAAAGCTTCCAAGAGGCATAGGGATGAGGTCGATTAGAAAATCGTTTTCGTTAAGGTTAAGCGTGCAATCTTTTATCACCGAGTTAATTAAAACAGTTTCACCGTTAGCCAATTCAACTGAAAAATTTTCTTTTAAATCGTTGCGCGGTCGCGCAAGCTTCTGCTCGAAGGCGCGAGAGATAAAACTTCGATCGGCGCCAGTATCAAAAAGTATAGAAGCATAAAATCCGTTAAGCAAAAATGTACCATTAACTACGTCATTATTCGCTTGCGCTTGGTGCGCGGTTATGTTAAAAGCTCGTCCACGCGTCACTTGGTTCGAAATCTGGTTCACCGGATTCGCTTGTGTGATTTGCACTTGTAGTCTCGGGCACGCGTTCCGGAAATGACTGGGATCACCGCAGTTATAGCACGACCTGGGTCGTGGGTTTTGGTATGTTGGTTGTGGATTCTGCGGGTAGACTGGTGGTGTTGGCGCAATTGGGTTGGCGGAAGGGACTCTACAGTATTCGGCAGAGTGACCAACGCGGCCACATCGGTTACATTGTCGACACGGGGTTTGGGTTGGGTGGTGAAGTCTACAGGTTGGGCAAAAGGGTTGATTTCCTGTGTAAGGTTTCTTAGGTGGCGGGGCAGGGAGTGCTGGATTGGTTAGGGCATAGTTGTGAACTACAGGGGGAGTTGGGTAGGCTGACAGAGGGTTAGGCGTGTAAACTGGAGGTTGGTATGCGGGTTGCTGGACAATGGGCGGGTTGGTAAGCGCATAGGCCTTGCGCCTGCGCTTGAGGTTGTTACGGTTCGAGGGTTCAGGTTTGGTTTCTGTTGGTTCAGGGACAGTCTTGGTGAGTTTGGTCTTCTCAGTTCCCCGCAGGAACAGGGTTCCTGCTCTGACATGGTTGTCGCTGAGCACAGCGGCCAACTCAATGGCGTCAGAGAGGGTAACTGGGTTTCTGGCCCATACAGAATCTTGAATTTCCATGGGGAGACCCCCAAGGAATTTCTCTATGGCTCGGCGGGAAGGGGTAACAAGGTGAGGGACCAGTAAGCTTAGCTCGTGGAAGCGCGTCGCGTACTCGCGCGCTTCACCGCTGTATTGCTTAAGATTCCAAAATTCCTCCTCCAGGCGCTTAACTTCGTTGGGAGGGCAGAATTCTCGCGTAAGAATTTCCTTGAATTCCTCCCATGTCATGCTAGAAGCAGCCTCTGCGCCACGCGCATGAGCTACTCCATTCCACCATGTAAGCGCTCTGGATTCCAGGACACTGGAAGCATATAGGGTTCGTCTGTCTGAGGGGCATTGGGTGTGAAGGAAAGTGTTTTCTATTTTCTCAAGCCACTGGAGCATCACGGTGGCTCCTTCAAGACCTGTGAACTTTGGAGGGTTACCCGCGTTAAAGGACTTAATGTTATAACTCGAGGTATTGTTTTGGCTCAAGGCTTGGGCTATCGCGGCGGCCATTTCCTGGGAACGTTGCTGTCTACGCATGCGCGAGGCTTCTCTTCTCTGAAATCGGCGAGATAGCGGAGGCATTCTATAAGAATTTTAATTTTAGTTAATATCTTGGTTTTAGCGCAAAGTTTTAATCTTATAAAGCTTGGTTTCACGGAGTCAGTTACAGTCAAAAGTTAAAGTAAAATAAATGACCCTAAATGCAGACTTAATAAAGGTAACGAATTCGAATCAAGAATCGACAATTCATGTATCACCATGACTTTCCGAATTCCCAATTTAAAATATACGAGCAAACGAGTATTGGAGATTGACGATTCATGTATCACCATGACTTTTCAATCTTCAATATAAAACATACAAGAAAATGAGTATTGGAAGTTGACAATTCATGTATCACCATGACTTTTCAATCTTCAATATAAAACATACAAGAAAATGAGTATTGGAGGTTGACAATTCATGTATCACCATGACTTTTCAAGTCTCCAACCTCAGAACATAATCGTAAATGGAAATTGAAAATCAACTATTCATGTATCACCATGACTTTTCGGATTTTCAATCCCAACAAACGAATATGTAAGTAAAATCAATAAAAATCGAAATTCAGCAAAAATCGAAATATCGCGAAATAAAACATAAAATCATATACTGCGCAAGCGCGAGCATATTCATAAATAACGAGTAATTAACAATAAGCGCGCAAACATGAGATTTCTCTCATGCGCGAGAGGGGACTCTTAGGTATTCTAGGCCGTTACGTCTAACCACCTATCCTAAAGTCAACGAGCTCTGATACCAATCTGTAACACCCCGACCAAAGGCGGATTATACATCGGGGCGCCACATATTGTTTCATTACTCGTGACACTATTGGGTGTCAATATTTAATAAATACATTCATTCGCGCACGCGCAAAGCAAACACAAATATAAATCAACATAAATCAATATATTATAAATCATAATATCCGAACAGCAATAACTTGTCTTGATACATTTTAATCTAGGTCAAAAATAAAGAAAACTTCCTACGTGTCCACAAGCTCCAAAACAGCTACTGCAAACCTGAACATGTGTTAAAATAAACGTCAAACACTTGCGTGTTGGTGAGAAATCAAGTTTAATACAATACATAGATAACAATAAATCTGCGCGCAACACGTGTATGTCTGGTGTTTAACAAGGGTGCAATCAGATTGTGATCAAGCCTAGATAGATCATAGCTCATAGTTCATAGTTCAATCCGTGCTCCCAATTGAGCACAAAAACGAGAAAACATCTGTGCAAGTGTAAACAAAGAAAACCGTAAACGATAGGTCTCCCGTGTTCATCTAATGGATCCATGAAAACTGCGGAATAGGCCGAACAAAGCGGTTAATGATACACACATACAAATAAACAGCCAAGTAAACGTCCTCAACACATGGGATACTGCGCGACTAAAGCTCATAAACAAGTTTAAGACTCTAAGTTTGTATGAACACATGAACATCCCAAAACATTAAAAGCAAAAAGGGATTAGGTACGAGATTACTCACTTGATAAAGATGCGATGATAGATAAAGCAAGAACCAACTTTAAACAAGCACAAGTTAACCTATAAATAAGATTATTGTTTTAATGATTTGTTTTAAGTCTTGATTATAAGTTAGCATAATTAATAAGTAAATTATTATATATAACATATATACATTACCGGAAAAGCAGGGCAGAACGGAGGGGAAGACGGAGGCAGAGAGGGAGGCGGCAGAGAGCAAGGAAAACAGGAGAGAGTAAGTGTTTGTGTGTGTAGTGTTAAGAAAAATAATACTATATATAGGCAAACCCTAGGGGACACAAACCCTAGAAAAGATCTCCAAAAGTAAAAGAAAAGATATCAACAGTAAAAAGTTCTGAAAAGTAAAGATATCAAAAGATATGGTAGCAGGGAAAAAGAGAAAAAGGCTGACAGGATTCAGAAAAAGGCAAGGGAGAGGACAGATAAAGTACTGGTCAAGCATGGCAAAAGCAGATTCTCAAAAGATTATGTCAGTCACTTTATCTGTCAACCAATGGGGTTGGTGCGCATGCTGCGCCGAAAGTAACTTTTCAGACATAAAGCAGATTAGGTCAACAGCTCAAAAGATAAGACAACTCAAAAGCAACGGCTAGATTAAACAGAAGAAAACTCAAAAGGTTTAGCGCGAGAAGGCTCGAGCGCGAAGGCAAAAGTGCGCGAGCGCGAAGGCAGACAGAACCAACCTTAACGCGTCGCGGGAAGAATCACATTTCTTAGCGCGCCGCGGGAGGAACTAAAATTCCTAGCGCGCCGCGGGAAGAACTATAATTCTTCGCGCGTCGAGGGATGAACTACGATTCTTAGCGCGCCGCGAGAAGAACTACAAATCCTTAGCGCGTCGCGGGAAGAACTACCGTTCTTAGCGCGCTGCGAGAAGAATTACAATTCTTAGCGCGCTGCGAGAAGAGTTCGTCTCGCGAATCGCTGTACAGGTGGTCTTCACGCAGGATTCCTTGTAAGGGAGTCTGGCGCGTGGAGCTGCGCAGACAACCTTAGGCGGGAAGGAACAAAGGACAAGCAAAGAGTTAGAAGAAAAAGAGGGAATCAAGGCGTAAGGGCGGGACGGCGACAAGAGGGAAAAGAAGGCGGAAAGAGAGAAGGAGAGGGACGGGACGGCGGAGGGGAAGAGGCGGGAAGGAAAATATGTATATTATTTTTAAAAGTAAAATAAAAGAAAGAGATCGGGTCAGAGAAACGGGTACCTGGGTCGGGTCGGATCGGGGCAGATGTCACAAAAATGCTGATTGAGTCTGATAAGGTCGTGTTAACCAAAAATGGTGTGTATGTTGGTAAAGGCTATGCCCGCAATGGTATGTTCAAGTTGAATGTAACCGTGTTTAATGAAATGAATGAGAATGCTACTAGTTCTACTTATATGCTTGAGTCTTTTAATGTTTGGCATTGTAGACTAGGTCATGTTAATTTTAATTCCATTCGGTGTTTGATTAAAGTTAATTGCATACCAACATTCGATATCGACTCAAATAATATATGTGAAACTTGCGTCGAAGCAAAACATACGAGATCGTTATTCAAAAAATTGAACGATTTACCGAACCCCTCGAAATGATTCACACCGATGTGTGTAATTTAAAAGCAATTCCTACTCGTGGTGGGAACAAGTACTTCATCACGTTCATCGATGATAGTACAAGGTATTGTTATTTTTACTTACCTAAGCAATAAGGACGAGGCTATTGATAAGTTTATCTTATTTAAAGCCGAAGTTGAAAATCAACTAAATCGGAAAATTAAAAGAGTAAGGAGTGACCGAGGAAGTGAATATGTTTCACCTTTTGTTGACTTGTGTGAAAAAGAAGGAATCATACATGAAGTCAAACCTCTTTACTCCCCTCAATCAAATGGCATAGCGGAACGTAAAAACCGAACCTTGAAAGAAATAATGAATACCATGATGATAAGTTCTGGGGTAAGCCCGGACATGTGGGGGGGGGAAGCAATTTTATCGGCAAATTATGTCTTAAACATGATACCAAATAAGAAGAAAGATCTAACGCTATGAGTTATGGACGGGAATTAAACCATCATATAAATACTTGCGAGTGTGGGGGTGCCTAGCCAAGGTAGTGGTGACTCCACCAAAACGCCTACTAATACGACCCAAAACCGTGGATTGTGTATTTATAGGATATACCCGTCCTTGTGGTGCATTTCGATTTCTTGTGCATGATTCCAAGAACCCTGGAATTAACAATGGCACCATAATAGAATCAAAGAATGCATCATGGTTTGAACATATGTTCCCATGTTTGGATAAAGAAAAACCGAGCTATTCTAGACCGGTTGAGGAAGGTATTCAAAATGAGGGTACTCGAGATGAACCTCGGGAACAATCTGAGACAGAGGAGGTTAAAATCAGAAAGAGTAAACGTCAAAGGACTGAAAAATCCTTCGGCCCTGATTTCCTTACCTACATGGTAGAAGAGGAACCTCAAACGTATCAACAAGCGGTGAATTCCGCTGAAGGACCTCGATGGAGGGAGGCCATCAAATGTGAGATAGATTCTATCTTACAAAATCATACGTGGGAATTAGTGGATCTTCCTCAAGGGTGTAAACCACTAGGATATCGATGGATCTTCAAGAAGAAGATGAAACCTGATGGCACCATCGATAAGTATAAGGCAAGGTTGTTGATCAAAGGATATAAACAACGAGAAGGCGTAGATTACTTTGATACTTATTCGCCAGTTACTCGAGTAACATCTATCAAGTTGGTGCTTGCCATTGCCGCCATTAGAAATTTGAAAGTTCACCAAATAGATGTAAAAACAGCTTTCTTGGATGGAAATCTGGAGGAAGAAATTTACATGGAACAACCTGAAGGCTTCATAGCCGTTAGGCAAGAAAAGAAATTGTGTAAACTTGTGAAATCCTTGTATGGATTGAATCAAGCTCCTAAACAATGGCACCAAAATTTTGATCATGTCATGCTTGATGTTCGGTTCAAAATCAATGAATGTGACAAATATGTATACGTGAAGGAAACATCCGATGGATATGTCATTTTGTGTCTATACGTAGATGATATGCTCATTGCTGGAAGTGATGACAAAATCAAAACGTCCACAAAGAAATGCTAAAAGCAAGATTTGACATGAAGGACATGGGGTTTGCAGATGTGATTTTGGGAGTTAAAATCACACGAACCCAAAATGGACTTGTTTTAAGTCAATCCCATTACGTGAGAAAAATTCTTAAAAAGTTTAATGCAAATGACTCTAATGTAGCTAGAACTCCCATTGACACAAGTCAACATCTAGCTAAGAATAGAGGTGAACCTGTTAACCAGTTGGAATACTCAAGAATTATTGGCAGCTTGATGTATCTTATGAGTTGCACTAGACCCGACTTAGCATATGCTGTGAGCAAGCTAAGTAGATACACAAGCAACCCAAGTTCAAGTCATTGGAACTGTGTGATTCGATTACTTCGGTACCTAACATACACTAGGGAATACGGGTTACATTATAACAGATATCCAGCAGCTGTCGAAGGACATTGTGATGCAAATTGGATATCTGACATGAATGATTCTAGAGCAACAAGTGGGTATGTATTCACACTTGGAGGTGTTGCTATATCGTGGAAATTGTCAAAACAAATGGTTATAGCTAGATCTACGATGGAATCAAAATTCATCGCCCTAGATAAAGCGGGCGAGGAGGTAGAATGGTTACGTCAATTTGTTGAGGTTATACCAAGATGGCCTAAGCCGGCATCGGCCATCTGTATACATTGTGATAGCCAATCGGCAATTGGCAGAGCTCATAGCACAATGTATAATGGTAAGAATAGACATATTAGACATAGACATAATACGATACGACAACTAATATCTACTGGAACTATCACTGTTGACTACGTGAAGTCAAAGGATAATATTGCGGATCCGCTAACAAAAGGCCTAAGTAGAAGTTAGTTCAGAAGTCGTTCATGGGAATGGGGCTGAAGCCCATGAAAAATTAAAGTTCATACGAAGGAAACCTAACTCAACAGATTGGAGATCCCAAGAATTGAGTTCCATAGGAAAACCTAATTATATGAATTAGTGTGGTCACTGTGGGAGATAACCCTACAACGTTAAGAGGGAGTTTACCACATAGCTAGGTAACCTTCCTAGTCCATTCCTAAAGTGACAAGTGTGAGGCTAAGCACATGGCTTTTAATGATTCGACCAACGTAGTCATACATGGTGAATCACCTATGTGAGAGAGAAGTGAGGTCGCTTCGAAGGGTGTTGTTGGGCACAATACTTAATAGCTCTTGCAGAACCAGGCGCATGTTCATGACCATAACGAACATAACTATGAGGACTTGACTTTGTCAGGGAGAGTCTTGTGTGAAGTGTATTGTCGTCTACACAGACGGCAGACGAGTTCAAAGACATCACTGTCTACTCAGAGCCAGTGGGCTAAATATGCTTCATAAGCAAAGGTTCAAAGAATAACACCTACCTATTGTATGCAAGATTCAACTGCTGAAATCTAATCGGAATAATGTTGTTTCGACCTCCATTCATGTGGGGGATTGTTGGAAGTTTTAAAGTAAAAGCGTGTGAACGAAGTCTAAATAAGGAAGTGGTAAAAGGTTGTCCCACATCGAATTGAGAACAAAATAATGAGTGGTATATAAGGTAGAGCCTTTACCACTCATTTGAATCTTTATGACATGTTTTACCACAAGTCCTACACGCGCGCATGGGGGGGGGGTGCAAATTTGGGTTTCTGGACTAGAAATTCATCGAACTTGTGCGTGCCCGCACGTCCCGCGGACACGAATGCAACTTCGAAAACCCGAGCCCGCGTGAGGCAATTTTTTGAATTTGTTTTTGAAATTCAAAATCTGGTCAATACCATTAATAATCATTATGAGAATGATTATTATAACGATTATTATTTACAGTTTTATAATCTGCATTAATGGCCATTATTTGATATTATTATTATTTAATGGTCATTAACAATATTGATTATCATTGTAATTGTATGGCCATATAAACAAGACCAGCTCTTTAGTTTAGACACAAAAAAAACATACTTCATCATCTTCCTCTTTGCTGCAACAATATTGTTATATTTTCCGTTTCAGGCAAGTGTTCCAGTCCGGCAGAGCTACGATTCTGTTTCGAACCAGAGTATCCTGGGAACAGACCGCGAATTTGTTTAAGGGAATTGTGTTAAACACAAGCCCGGTTTACTGTGTCGTTTATTTCTTTTAATTTTCTGGATATTATTAATTCAAGATTTCTAACAAATGGTACATTATGAAATGATAATGATATAATTGTGACGATATATTTGAATATCATATGCTAAATGATGTGGTAAATACTAAATAGATGAAGTTTGTGTACTAAACTCTTGAAGAGGAAAGTTGTATACATGATTGGTCAACATGGAATAAAGTCCATGACGAATTGTAAAAATTCTTAAATTGTATATTGTATATATGATTGGTCAACATGGAAGAAAGACAACAATATTAACTCATGGATCGGGATTGAAACAAAATAAGACAATGGGCCATCTCCTAGCAATTGGGCTTGGAAAACATGAAACAAAAGAATTAGAAAGCCAACATTATGAAAAGAAGGGCAACGGATACAAAAATTTGGCACATCAGGGAGTTTTGACGGCAATTGTGAATAACCTTTTTGGGCACACAACAAGCCTTTCTCTCTTTGAATGATTTTTATGTTAATGAAGATACAAGGCTAAAACACTTAGTAATCACTTCCGGGTGAACGGTTGATGTTTTGTATTAGGTTTTGTTCAATTCTTGGTATTGAGTTTTGTAACATTTTGATTCATTTGAACTCAACTTGTGATTTACCAGTTAAACAATTTAGTTTTTATATGTTCAGTAAATTAGTATTATTCTGTTTGTGATTAGTACTTCATGACCAGATGCTAGTTTGTGCTATTCTTATTGGATTGGCGGTTTTTTTAATAGAACAAATTAAGCTCGGTTTCTTAATTGTCACTGTAAGTTAATTTACACATAGTGTCCCTGTTAAAATGACCCATTAAACTAGATCGAATTTAATAATATTTGAATAATCTGAAACACGGGGTGACCACTTATTTTTACAATTGTTTACAAAATCAATATGAATTCGTTTTGCAAACTTGCTTTTATAAATCAATCTATTTAACACCGTTTGACATCATTTGCCCGTCTTAGTTAATTATTTAGTATGCAATGAATTTTATTAGCACTTTCCATTAATTCTCTGTGGAGACGACGTAACTTTCCCTTACTAGTAAAACTAGATAAGAACTCAATTTTATAAATATTTTTTATTGACCTTTTGGCATTGATCGGCTGCAACCAATATGTTTTGTAATTAAACTAGTAACTTTACCAGCATGTTGCGCCGGTAGAGTTCGGTAAAACCCAGGGGTGGTAAAACTCAAGCGTTGTCGGTCCTAAGCGATGATATGGTAAGTCGACCTAAATTAAGTTGGTTTCGGTTACATGTGTTACTGTATCGGAACTAAAACAAATAATAAAACCAAAAAATTATAAAAATCGAGGTGGAGCAATGGAGTGGTGTCGGCCGGTATAACTCGAGTGTTGGTAAAACCCGATCGTTGTCAATCACGGGACTTGAGGAGGTGAGTCTACGCAAGTTCGGTTGGTTTCCGACACGTTCGTTACGGTACCAGAATTATAAAAAAACAAAATCGACAATCGGTTGGTTTTCGTTATGTTCGTTAAGACAACGGTGGATCAGTGAAACCCAGGTGTTGTAAATTAGGAGCTTTGTCGGTCCTGGTCGTGCAGTGGTGTGTCAGCGTGAACTTGGTCATTTTAGGTTACATTCGTTACCGTAACGAAACTAAAACCCAAGTGTTGGTAAACCCAAGTGTTGTAGGTACCAGGTTTCGCGGCGGTGAGTCGGCAAAACGATAACATTTTCAGTCCTCGTCGTTGCGACGGCGAGTCGACTCAAATTCGGTTGATTTCGTTTACAATCTTTACGGTAATGGAACTAAAACAAAAAAGGTCGGTTAAACCCGGGTGTTGGTAAAACCGAGCGTTGTCGATACTAGGCGTTGCGAAGGTGAGTTGGTAAAACCCGAACGTTTTCGGTCTCGTGCATTACGGTGGTGAATCGACACGAATAACCATTTAATTATTTAAATAAAAAAATTACTTAGCCAATCTCGCGATGCCAAATGCACCAGTAATATTCTTGCGTCGCCAAACTCTTCTTTTATATTTAATAATATTTCTTTGTTATTATAAGTTGTGTTCTGTTCCAAGCCATGTTTATAGGTTATAATGAACAAAGAAAAAACAACTATGTAATTAAAGACTTAGGTAGAATTTGGTATGCATGAATGAGAGAAAAAATGGAATGGATCATCATGATGGAATGAAAAAAATTGTGTTTGGTTTGTCAATGGAATGGAATCATCCATTACCACGTCTATTTCATTCCCTCTAAAACAACTCAAATTCATTCCATCCGCCCCCTTTTATTTTTCATTCCATCTCCCTTTCACACTACATCACCTCCACCACCCTCCCACCACTACTACCCATTGTCCTTTCACCACCACCGCCTTAGTCGCTTGCCACCACCCACCACCGCCTCCGCAGCCGGCCATCACCACCACCCACCTCCGCCGACGGCCGCCACCACCACCCACCTTTGCTGTAACCACCTACCATCGCCGCGCACAACTGCCACAACCAACCATCGCTTCCTGCCATCACCACCAACGCCCACCGCATACCACCGCCACTGCCACCGCCACCACCACCCAATATCACCAACACCTGCCACCACCAGCAATCGCTCCCGCCCATCGCCACCGTCGCTACAATTACTACTCGTCGTCCACTGCCACTCACTATCATTTTTATTTTATTCCAGATTTTTCTAACTTACCAAAAAATAAAAACTAATAATTCATGTAATTCCCACATAGTAACCAAACATGTCAATGGAATGGTAATACATTCACTCACTATCATTTTTATTTTATTCCAGCTTTTTCTAACTTACCAAAAAATAAAAACTAATAATTCATGTAATTCCCGCATAGTAACCAAACATGTCAATGGAATGGTAATACATTCCATTACCTCGTCCATTCCATTCTCTCGCTCATTCCATTCCATCGTCCATTCCATTACATAATACCAAACTGATCCTTCCTATTAATATAACCTTAATATGAATGTTAAATGATTTCAGATCCATTTTCTGGTCTTTGAGCTCTAAGAGAATTCTCAATCTATCCCTCATCCAATCTCTATTATTATACTAAAAATATTATATTTCTCTCTCATATTTAATTAAAGGAAAATTGGTTTTTATTGGTCCCAACTATCGTGTTTTAGTCACTGCCGGTCCCAACTAACGAATTGGCTGCTGACGGTCCCAACTTTTAAGGTATTTGTTCCTAATGGTTCGCGACTAACAGAATTCTAACGTCGTTAGTTTCAGGTCGCCGGAAAACACACGTTTTTCCGAAAACTCACAATTTTGTCCCAAACTTGGTATCGTACCTTTAGGAACCTTTTTCTAGTAAAAGCCCCAATTATTGAGGTCGCCGGAACCCTAGAACCATCTTCGAAATTAGTTGATGGTGCTAAAGTGATGGTGGTTGGTTGGCGGTGAGTCAATTGGTGATAGTGGCGGTGTTCAGGAGATGTTTTCCAGCAAAAAAATTGACTTTCCTGGCCAAAAACATTTTTCCGGCGACCTGAAACTAATGACGTTAGGATTCTGTTAGCCGTGGACCGTTATGAACAAATACATTAAGAGTTGGGACCGTTAACAGACAATTCGTTAGTTGGGACCGGCAGTGACCAAAAGACGATAGTTGAGACCAATTATAACCAATTTTCCTTAATTAAATAATAATTTTTATAATTAAAGTTTTCTTTCTTCTCTAATCACAACCAATTCAACAAATATTAAAAAAAATATATGGGCAATCTTTGTTTCCCCAAATTTACATAAAATAACTACATTTTCTCTCTCCGCCCTATAATTTACACTCACAACCACTTAATACCCCACCTTATAATTTTGCAAACTTTCCTTATATAAATTTGAGGATAGAATGAGAATGCTCTAACAAGATCTGAAGAAAGTCCTTCATTCCATCTTTCTCTTTTATTTCATCGATATTTTTGGAGTTCCTTTTGATCCTTCCTTCAATAATATGGTCAAAAACTCGACCAACATATGCCAGTTGCCTCATCATTTTTACCTGCATTCCCTGTAGATCAAATCATGACAAAACTTGTATAAAATCAGAAATGTTTGGTCTTCCCATTAGCTCGTTAATCTTAAACTCAACTTCTCGAAATCCATCTAAAATATCACCAAAATCACCCCCTTCATTAGATTGGCTACAACCCCATAACATGTTCGTTACAACATTTAAGTAGCGTTTGGTATGCAGGAATGACATGGGGAATGGAATGATTCATTACGTGGGAATGAAATAAGTGGTGTTTGGTTGCTTAATGGAATAAAATCATCCACTACACATGGAATCTCATTCCATCAAAATCATTCATTCCCAGCCCTTTTTTTTTTCATTTCATTCCTCCTTCAACCTACTTACTCAACACCACCACCACCACCACTACCATAGCCATCACCACCACCTAACTGCCACCATCAACGTCCCCACCACCTCTGCCACCATCACCATCCCCACCACCTCTGCCACCACCACCTGACCGCCACCATCGTTGTAACATATTAAAATTTTCGTTCTAAAAATCGTCCAGTATTCAAAGTCAATGATTGGTAATGAAACATCTGATTCTTGACTCATCGCGATACGTGATGGATCAAAAGACAACCCATCGCTTATCGCGATGGGTATGTCACAGAAACCCAAAATTGGCGGTGTCGCGATAAGCGATCCTCCAAACCCACTCGTCATCGCGTATCGCGATGACGATGCCTGATAAGCAGTGACACGTGCCCCGCCACGTGTCCCCACATGTCTGGCCACGTGGCAGAGCTAGTTATAACGCGACAAAGCTAGTCGCGATACGCGATGACCACCGAATGGTCGATCGTGTATTGAGATGCAATATTATATTTTGAAAAATGGTCTTCGACCCATCGCGATACGCGATGGATCCAGGGCCAAGACCCATCGCGTATCGCAATGCATCAAGTAGATCAACCCTATAAATAGGGCAACCAGCCCTTCCATTTTGATCACAACATCCCACTCTCTCACTAGAAACCTTTCTCTCGCTACCCTCGTTTTGTGTGCCACCGACTCGACGATCATACCTCAAAACACGCACAAACACGACGTTGCCTCGAAGTTCGTGCCATCATGATGTGAACCGAAGTCTGGCCTCGAAGTGCGTGCCGACGAGTCTCGACTACTGACGTACCTCGATTGGTGTGCAAGAAAGTGTTGATCAAGATTTCCTCGATAAACATGCAAGCGTGGAAGTGCTGCCCGAGAGTCTAGAAAATTATAAGCGAATCAAGGAAGGGTTCTGCCCAAGTAAAATATTATTATAATATTGAAATAGGCTTAGACTCTAGTCGAGAATATACTCGATACATTGGAAATATAAACAAAGAAAATATTAATAAAAGATATTGATATAGAAATAATTCTTTGTTATTAATTTAAATATTATTTAAGATTCTTAAATAATAAATAAAGAAATAAAAGTATACGTTTCTTCGAGAAGAAGAAACGTAGTGTTTAAAAAATATAAATGATCAAACTAAAGGTTTGAGTACATATAATTAGGAAATGATATTTTGAACTAAAGGTTCGAAAAGGAAATTTAATCGAGGTAAAGATTATACAAAAAGGACTAAAGGTCTAAAGCTAGATTATTAATCTAGTAGTAACAAATGGTTATACTCGTACTATAGGTCCGAGATAGCAAGAAAAGGAAACTCGATCAGTGAAGTGAAGCTGATCATTTTAAAAGGTGAATACACCCAAAACTTTTATAACTAGTTTAATCGAGTCAGTTAAATTGATTCCATGAGATAACGTATCTCTAAAACATTATGAATAAAAGTATTCGCTGGCCCTCAGGCTGTCGTGTACGTTTGTTTGGATCCTTACATATGTGGTTAGATGGTGGGCACACCACGCCACACCTGGTTATGCCTCTGCCATGACGGGCCGGACTCAAGTTATGTCCGAGAGAGGGTAATCATATGTATAATGATGGTAGCTAGGTAACCTCGAACGATGCGGTGTTTGCTGAGCGGTTTCGAGTTGAGCTTAAGTTTGTAATTGTGTTTTAAGTTTTTAACTTATTATTCTTAAGCTACGATGGGCCGAGACTTAAGTTATGTCTCGAGGGTTAATTAAGTAAATAAAATATTTTGTGCGTCAGCTTATTCACCAGCATGTGTTGCTGACGTATTTTTAAACTGTTTTACAGGTAACGAAGAATAGGCGCTTGGGGAATCGAAGTGGCCACTAGGCGATCTGATGGCTCAGATCTTTTTGTTAATCTTAAATATAAAATGGTGGTTTGTATAAACAATGAATCTTTTTTAAACATTAACGGGTATTTTATCACCCCGTGTTTTGATGATATGTAAATATTAATATTTTAATCCACGCCAATATTTCCGCAATTAAACCGTAACTCTGATTTAGTTACAAAAATGGTACCAACTACGAGTCACGCACCTAGGCCTAAGATGGGGTGTGATAGTCGTCTTCGCCATATCCACCGCCACCAGCGCTACCACCGCCACCGTCGTCGCCATATCCACCACAACCATTGTCACCGTCACCACCTGACCATCAACGCCACCACCACTGTTGTTGCCTGACCACCACCACCGTCTTCGTCACCTTACCATCACCATCACTGCTAATGCTGCCATCGGTTGACCACCACCGCCCCTACCGCCTGATCGCCACCACCGCCGCCACCATTTTCGTCTTCAGAGTTACCACCACCATCGCCAACTCGCCATTGTAGTATTTTTTTATTTTGGTAAAAAAATATTTTGAGATATGAGTGTTTTATTATTTCTATTTCATTTGTACAATTTTTTTTGGATACCAAACAATATAAAGTAATAATTCATTTCAATTCCATAGGTTAATCAAACAAGACAAAGGAATGGTATTTGTCAATTTCATTTCTTTGTCCATTCCATTCATTCTCTCGTTACATTTCCCCTTCATTTCATTAATTTCAACCAATCATACCCTTAATTCCGTATCAAAAGCAATTTTGTTAATATCAATCTTTATTCGCGTAAACTTCATTCACCGTCTTTCTAACTTCGTGTGTTTTGAAACCCTGACACGCGTACGTTGAGGTTTGTGTTGCTTAGCACTTGGCTAACTAAAAGCTTACGCATGCTGCGCCAGTGTGTGTTGTTCGCCCATACAAGATCCATCCCACCATGAGTGATGGTGAGTCCTGCCAGTGGGGGGTTGTGATTAGCAAAGGTGTGGTCTATTTCACGAGCCACAACCTTTGCTAGATCCATGGAGTTAATAACAACACGGAGCTTACTTCCAAGCTGAAGGCTGAAGATGGAACCATATTTGTGTGCCAACTCAGTGAAATATACTATTACCAAATTTAATTTAAATAACCTATGAATAAAGGATTCATATCCAATGTTTGATGTGAACTTTTGAAAGTATAATAGATTTTCTTCTACATTTGGCATTCTAATCTAATGGCATGGGATTGATGGTTAAAGCTTGGATCTTAAGGTCTCAAGGTCAAAACCTGACTCAAGAGGTGTTTTTTCACAGTGGTGGATTTCCTCGTTGATGGTGTTCTTGGGTGAGTAGGCTTTGAACGTCAAATCAGTACTGAAGGTTGGCATCCCGTTTTAGGAAGACTCGTCCGAGTATTGAGGTTGGTTTCAAACACGTTAAAAAAATAGATTTTCTTCTATATTGATTTATTTTAACGTTTTGTAGAATGTATCGAGTATTGAGCGCCTTTTTATCTCTTCCATCCCGTGTTAGTTGTAGAAAAAATTCAGCTATTGTTCAGTCAAGCTTAAATGCAGGCTATCTATCACATATTAAACAAGTTTCCTGTTCTCATTCAGCGTATGTGTAGCTTGCTAATCAGTCTTATATTAATTTATTCAATATGTACCACCTTACATGTTGAATTAGCTCTTCGGATGTGGTAAATATATATGTGGTGTTTGTTACTTTGTTATGAATATGTTTAATTACATGATAAAAGACTAAAAGATGGAGATTAGGTGTGTGATGCAAGGGTAGATTGTAGACCAGACATATATGATTTCTGGTTGGATGCCCCAATATAAATGTTACCTTTATTGAATAATGAAATAAAATGCATCACCATTTTATTTTACATACAAGCGGAAGAACATATTGTCTTCAAAAATAAAAGTACAAATAAGAGTTGTGGATGAACCTCCCACTTGCCAAGTTCAACGGAAAGGAGAAAACAACTATTTTTCTATCAGAAGTAGAGGCTTGCATCAGACAATAATCTTTGAGAGGGTATAGCAATTAATGGGTTCCTTTTCTTCGTCACAAATCCAAATTCATCAGAAAGCTCAAACTCTTCATCTTTAGGCAAGCTCCAATCAAAAGAGTGCAAGAGGGACGCTAATATATACACCAACATCTTCTCCCCAAGGGGGAGTCCGGGGCATATTCTTCTCCCTGATCCAAATGGTAAAAATTTGAAGTTATTTCCATTGTAATCCCATTTGCCGTTTAAGAATCTCTCGGGCTTGAACTCCAATGGCTTGACCCAGTTTTCTGGATCTCGTTGGATTGCCCAAACATTAATGTACACGATGGTACCCTTTGGGATTGTGTAGCCACCTACTATGCAAGGCTCGTCAGGGCATCTCTGGATCAGGAAAGGAAGGGGAGGATGTAATCGGAATGTCTCCTTAACCACTGCATCCAAATACGTTAATTTTGGCAAATGGGATTCTTCCACAATACTATTCATACCAATAACCTCAGTTAATTCATCTTGAACTTTTTTCATCACATCTGGATTGCGCAAGATCTCTGCCATCACCCATTCTACCATTGTTGACGTCGTGTCTGTTGCTGCAACCACGATATTCTGTAATAAAAATCTTCATTTTTTAGTATAACTTTATTCCGTACCAAGCCATGTTTATAGTTCTATTTAATGAATAGTAAGGAAGTAAGCGAAAACTTACAATAAGTAAGGCCTTAATATGAATGATGTTAAATGACTTAGGATCATTTTTCTGGTCTTTGAGCTCCAACAGTATCTGAAGAAAGTCCTTCCTTCCATCTTCCTCAGCAGCAGCAGCAGCAGCGTCGGATTTGTTGGAGCTCACTTTGATTTTCCTGTTAATAACATAGTCAAAGATTCGATCTACATGTTCCAATTGCCTCTGCATTTCTTGGTTCATTCCCTGCAGATCAAACCTTGACAAAAATGGGATAAAATCAGAGATATTTGGTGTTCCCATTAACTCGACAATCTTGTACTGAACCTCGCGAAACCCGTCTAAAATATCATGACCAAAATCACCCCCTTCATTAGACTTGCTACAACCCCATAACATGTTTGTTACAACATTTAGTACCGTATCAAAAGAAATTTTGTTAATATCAATCTTTGTCCCGATCCTAGCGTAAACTTCATTCACCGTCTTTCTTACTTCTTGTGTTCGTAAACTCTGACACGCTTTGAGATTCGCGTTGCTTAGCACTTTGCTAACTAAAAGCTTACGCATGTTACGCCAATGCGTGTTGTTGTTGGACCATATAAGGTCAATCCCACCATAAGTGATAGTGAGTCCTATCAGTGGAGGATTGCGGTTAGCAAAGGTGTGGTCGTGTTCACGGGCCACAACTTTTGCTAGATCTATGGAGTTAACCACAACATGGAGCTTACTTCCAAGCTGCAGGCTGAAGATGGAACCATATTTGTGAGCCATCTCGGTGAATTTTTCATGCAAGTTGGAGCTGAGAAACGGGAGGTAGCCTATAACGGGTAAGCCGTAAGGACCTGGCGGCAAGTGAGTTCTAGATAACCTCCATTTGTACCAAACAACAACTAATGTGGGAACTGTAATGCTTAGAACTGTCCGAGCAAGCTTGTCTTGCTGATTGTGGGCTTCCCACCACCATGACCAGTAGGTGATGATTTTGAGAGTGATTTTATATGCAATTTCCGATATCATTTTTGCTGCAAATGGTATGCAACTTTTAGTGATTTGTTTTATGTAGCAGCAATTGTGGTTTCGGTGTACATGAGCATGGCAATTATTTATAGTGAAAGATAAAGTTAATGCATTGGAGAAATTAATTGTTGATTCCCGCCATACCGCAAGCACATGGCATCAAGCGTCTGACCACCTAAGAATAATATTAATTTTAATAATAACTAGGTAACAAAACCCGTGACTTTAAGGCAGTACATCGACATAAATTCTGCCAATATTGGTTAGATTTGTAGCGTTAATGAGAATAAACCTGAAAAGGTAATCGCACGGGATAGTATTCGCACTCGTATGACTTATAATAATTAAAACTCACACACAGACATGTGGTCGGTTGGCAAAACCCACACGTTGCGTATGCGAATTGACGCGATGTCGGTCGGTATCGGGTTATAGCACCGGAATTAAAGCAAAAAAATAAATTTGTCAACGTCCAATTGTAACACTTTACGTCATTCACACTAACTAAAGTTAGAAGTTTCAGTCTGGTTCATGTTAAATGTCAATATGCCGAAAGAAAAGATGCTAATAACGTGTAGATACAGTATTATATATCTAAGAAATAGAAACGAGTATTTGTGATCGAGCTTTAATTGATTATTAAAAAAGTATGAGAACATTTAAGCAGTAGAAAACAACTAATTAAACCATAAACACATAGGAAAACTTTGAAGATTCAAAGTTTTATCATTTATCGACATAGATCATATCAACTCTAATAGTGAATTTCCATTATAAGTCTATAGTAGAAGATTCACACTTCTTATCTCTAGATTAGAGAAAAGATCATATAAGAAGTTTGTTTTTTCTAATAATGTTAGAAAGGAGTGTATTTTAGTCTACTACTTTAATATTGAAAATCTACTTAATTTAATTTTAAAAACCTACTTAATTAATCTTAAAAACTCACTTAAATTTTCACTCATCTCCTACAATCACCGCCGCCCACCGCCACCACCTTGCCGGCAAAGTCTTCGGAAATTTCGCTGGAAAATAAAACACAATGGAAAACACTATGAAAAAACACAATGACAAAAACACAACGTGAAAAACACAATACAAAAAACACTATGAAAAATAAAACACAATTTGTAAAAAGCTCACGATTTTTTTTTATTTTTATATAGAAATACGATACTCATATAAAAGATAACAAAACATTTATTATTAAGGTGAAATTGTTTTTTTTTTTAAAATGTCGTATAAAAAAGTTATGGACGTTTTAAAATGATGGGGGAATTTAACATGTGCCTTGCATGTGGAGAGAAAAAGTCAACAAATGTGTTTTCCCTATTATGCCCTTACCCTTGTTTTACACTTGATTTTTTCTCTGATCTAATCTCAGTCATTCAAGTTTAAAATGAATGGACGAGATTATTTCATATCTTTCCTACAAAAAACTAATATTCCCATTATAACTCAACCCCTCTAAATTAAACACATTTATAAGAAAAGTTGATGGGTACATACGCTAAAAACTTTTTGCTTAGGGGTGACCAATATATAAAACGTAAATGGAAAATGTTGCACTAAAAAAGTATTTCGCCTAGAAAGTTGAGGGGTAACATGGTCTATCCCTCAACCATGGCTAGACCCGCCACTGCTCTATAATGCTTGAACTCAAGTCCAAATAAGTATTCGTTATTAACGAATCTTCAGTTTTGTTAACTAGTAAATTACACGGTGCGTTGCGCCGGGACTGGTCAGATATGCTTATATACTTGTTATGTTACTCTAAATCTTAAGACGCAAGCATTAAAACAAATAAAATATTTAAAACACCGTTATTTGGCCGTTAAAACCCGAACGTTGGTAAACCCGAGCATTGTCGGTACCTGACGTTGTGGTGGTGAGTCGACACGAATTTGGTCGGCTTCAGTTACGGTATAGTATAAATAATGTTGGTAAAGAACATGAGCATTGTCGGTACCCGACGTTGTGGCGGTGAGTCGACACGAATTTGGTCCGGTTCAGTTATGTTTGTTACGGGACATTATAAGCAATGTTGGTAAACCCAAAAAATAAATTCGTCAAATTAACATATAAAAAATAAATATCTAAAATAACGTATATTCAGTCGATAAATCCCGTGCGTTAGTAAAACTCTTGCGTTGTCGGTCCCGACGTTACGGTGGTGAGTCGACATCAATTCGGTCGGTTTTGGTTACGTTATTTATAGTTACGAAACTAAAACAAAAATATACGTAAAATCTGGTCGTTGGTAAATCCCGCGCGTTGTCTGTTTTAGACGTTGTAGTGGTGAGTTGACACGAATAACCGTTTAATCATCAAACTTAAAACAAAAAACAAAAATGTATATATATATAGGATCAGGATCATGAGAGAACCTTTTTTAAATTGAGAACCATGAGAACCATTTTGGACCACAAAAAACTCAAAAATAAAAAAAATCATAAAATAAAAAAAAACACAAAAATGAAAAAAGTAAAAAAACCAAAATTCTTATTTTAGCATCCCGGTTTCATAAAAAAAACACTCGGTTTAGCCAAATTATATACACATATGTATAATATATACATATATGTACATTTACATGATTTTTTATACACATGTAAATGATACTGTACATATGTATATATGTATTTATATGTATAAGATAAATGATACTGTACATATGTGTATATTACGTAAGTAGAGATTAAATAAAATTATACATATGTGTATAATACGATGTTTTTTTTTTAATTTTTTATATTTTTTTAATGAAACCAGAATGAAATATAAGAATTTTGGTTTTTTTACTTTTTTAAAATTTTTTGTTATTTTTTGTTTTATGATTTATTTTAAAAAAAAATTTAAATGTGTTTTTAGTGGTTCAAAATGGTTTTCAAAGTTCTCAATTTGCAAAGGATTCTCTTAGAATCCTTTATATATATATATATAAAATCCTCGGACAATCAGGCGCCCCAAATGAATCAATCATAGTCCAGCGACGCGAAACTTTCTTTTTATTATATATAATAATTTCACAATCTTTAATGTCTCCTTAATCATCTAATCAACACCAACAAACTCAGCTAGATCTTAGACAAACTCTATCGACATTAGTATGCATTTTAAGAAAAACTTTATTTCTTCGGTAGCATTACAAATCCGACTGATAATTGTTATTTTCTCTTCGGTATCAATCGAATCTTCAATGGCTTTCGTTGTTTCTTTAGAAATCATCAATGACTTGATAGATTTTATTAGTTTTTTTGGAATCATTCACATAACAATGTTTCTCTGAAATTATTGTTCAGCCTTAACATGATCATCTTATTAAATATCAACACAATTAACAATTACAGATAAAAGTTATAATTCTTGTATGCAAATAATTTTAAATAGTTATAACTATAAGTTTATAACACGTGATAATGACCGCGATAAAAAAATATATTTAATAACTATAACATTATTAAAAATAACATCTTGTGAAGCGCTCAATGTTTTAAATACCGGTTCAAACCGGCCGGTTAAACCGGATATCGCACAGCAGATCGGTATTTTGAGCCCGGTATTTTTGACCGGTTTGCTAGAATATCGTACCGGCGGTTTTTTTCTAAAATACCCATTTTTTTCCGGCAAATCGCTTTTTAAGTACGAGAAATTTTTGATATACGTTAAACCCAAAATTAACATCCGAACGTGTAAACTTTATGACTACTTTTTAAAATTCAATGTTATGAAATCATTTATTTTTGGGTTATTTTTAGAGTTGAAGTTGCATTTATAGAAAATTATAAGGTATTATTCAATAGATTGAACCTCCCGGTATAATCCGGTTCAACCGGTTGTACCACTTTTTAGTCCAATCCGATACAAGTAAAATACCGGTTTTTAAAACATTGGAAGCGTTAGTGTTATGGGGATAGATCCTGACTACTCCTTTCACTTGGTAATATTGGAACAACTCTTCCGGATCTTTATCTAGGCGGTTTTACTAATAGGAGATCGCCCCCAAGAAACCTCAACAAACATTGGCGAGTGCTCTTTATGGTAAACACATACATAATTTTGAGGAGCGATTCAATATGACCCCGAGAGAAAAAACAGTTTTTCCTTGTCTCAAGGGGGCTCATGCCCAAGATTTTTTGACTGTTGTGCCCATTTTGAAGGTCTTGGGCTACGGATGTTGGCAGCTAAATACAGAGTCATCCTTAAATACCGGCTTATGATTCCTCTTTTCCCTCCAGACGAATCAGGTCCCATTTGTAAAAAAGCCTGTTTGGATAGATTTGGTGAGCATTCCCTCTACTGTAAGAAATTGCCAGGATTCAAGTATCATCACGACTGGGTTAGATATGACTTATGGGATGTGCTTAGGTGTGTCGGGATCTCAGCCAAGAAAGAGGCACCTATTAACTTTTTAAACTGATCCGCGAGAGGGAATATCTACCCTGCGTCATGCGGACGTTTTTGTGTCTGGCTGGGCAGAGGGTAAGCATGCGTGTGTTGACCTCACTAGGGTGTCCCCATTAGTGGGGCTTCATTCCGGGGCAGACGGTGTTGAGTGCGAAATTTAAGAAGGTTGCTAAGCATGATGTAGCGTGTTTGGAGAATCAATGCATGTTCATTCAATTTGCCTTCGACACATTTGGATCCATAGCTACTGAGGCGGTTCGCTTTTTGGAGCGGGTGCATAAGGTGGTCCACAGTGAATCACAGAGCCCGAGGAACCAATGATTGATATTTAGTAGAATAGGTTTTGCGATTCAAAAGAGGGATAGTGACGTAACTTGTTATTCGCTTACCCATTATCTAGATGTAGCTTGATTTGTGTTAATATTATAAAAGTTCATATTTCAAAAAAAATAATAAAAAAATAACATTGATGAGATCGATACATTAATAATGCTGATCGATGAATTTAAAAAATCACTAATAAATTAATAATACGAACATGCTCATAACATGTGATTAATTGATAGCTATTATACATGTGATCAAAATTGACCGTTGTCATTAGAAAATATAATGATAAGGATATAATAATAACGTTGGAGAACGCATTAAGAATAAATGTTGAGTTATTAGACAAAAGTCAACAAAAATGAGTATCGTGAGAAATCATTATTAATTAACATGAGTAAGTTGAAATTAAAAAGAAAAAGGTATAAAAGTAGTAGTTTATATTTTCTCTCTTCACATGCAAGTCACATATTAATTCTCCCATCAATTTTAAACGCCTACAACTCTTTCATATGATATTTTTTTTTAAATAAAATTCACCATAATGACAAACGTTTTTTTTATCTTTAATATTAGTATGATTTTGTTATAAAAAAAATTACGTTATTGTGTATTTTTCCTTACCATTGTGTTTTTTTCGTCATTGTGTCTTTCTGTTTGTTAATGTGTTTTTTCGCCATTGTGTCTTTCAACTGATTATTGTGTTTTTTTAAATACTAATAACACATTTGTGTAATAATATGTAAATATAATGAAAAATACCAGCAAATTATCTAATATTTAAAACAAAATGATGAATACATATTACATAATAACCTAAAACGTAATACACATTAATGAATACATATAACACAATGGCACCAAACGTAAGGCACAATGGTAAATCATATAAAGCAATGAATTGAAACTTAAAACGCAATGGAATCTAAATATTACACAATGACTTGAACTTAATATACAATGAACATAATACTATTTTTCTCAACTTAAGTGAATGTTGAACACAATGACTAAAACACATTGATAAATATAAAGACAAATGTTAAGCATAAAGACACAATAATAAACAAAAAGATACAATGATATAATCTTTGTTTTGATTTTTATTTTTAATATGAATACCAATTAGAAACACAATGACCAAAATCTGTTACAGAATACATAAAAAAACTCAATGAATAAACAAATAATTTATTAAATGGGTTGTTCTAGATGTCCAACTGATCCCGCTATGCGTGTAGGAACAACCACAAATTCATTGTTTATTAAATGGGTTGTTCTAGACACATGACAGGGCAAATATCTTTTTATTTTAAATCTTTAACCATAAAATGGTTATTTGTTGCATGTACGGGATTTTAGGGCGATAGAATGTTTTTAATCTGCTCTCTAAGTGTGTAGGAACAATCAGGGAATACATTGCATATTAAAAGGTTTGTTCCAGACATTCAACTCGCAAGGATGCAGAATCTCAAAACAAGCTTATTCTTAGGGGGAGATTCTCACAAATGGAAAGATGATGTCTTGAAGATAAATGGTATCCGTATCACTTTGGTATGAAAGAGTGATCAGTTAAAAAAAATTAATTTTTAAAATTTTATAAAAAAAATATATACAAAAATATGTTCACGTATAGTTTTTCAAGTATAGTATATTTTGTTTCCCAAAAATGAGAAAATGACTTGAACGTGCATGAGAAATGATAGTACATCAGTTGGCTGACTATCACACTTCATAAAAGTTTTCCCTTCGGTCAAAATTGTTGCACAAATTTAGGGGGAGAAAATTAAAAAAATCAAAAAGAGTGTGTGTGTGTTAAAAATAATAATAATAAAAAATAAAAATTTTAATTTATAAAAGTTTTGTCTCTATCTTTCAAACTTCACTCTCGCTTAAAATTATGTATGTGGCTCAAGTTTGAAGAACATATACTTGTATATGTTTGGTCCGGTGATCTACTTGTAGATTCACATGATAGCCATTTGTCTAAAGACTGAAAGCATCCGAGACGATTGTGATGTGTTTTTGTGTTTTGAATTCTTTCACTTAAAATTATGTCGGTAATTCCAAGTTGGAGGGACACGTATTTTCATATGTGTTTTGGCCCTGTTAACCACTAGTGGTCATACGGGATAACCATTTACCTGAAAACTAAAGAGTGACCGGGTTGACTGAGTTCTTAACATGTGTGTCTTCTGTAATTTTATGGGAAGTGATATTATTATTCAGTTAACAGCTTTTTAGAAGCTTCAAAATATTTTCAAATGAAAATTGATCCAACCTTTGGAAAGTGATAGATAAATTGTTTCTGTGTGCCTAACGGGTGAAGTTATTAAGCTTAAAAGGCTCTAGAACAGTCATTGATTTGTATGGTAGCTTTCCATGATGCGTAAAAGTTGAAGTGATATAAACTAAATTTGCTAAACTTAATGTGGAGAGTCATTTGGAAGACATGTGCATGTCTCCAGATACATCTCTCCGAATGATAGGCAGAAAAGCAATTACCCAGTCATACACGAGCCCGTTAGTGTCTTGATCACCAAAAATATTGTACTGTCAAGCTATTATTACTATTATTATTATTGAAGCAAAAAAAAAATTGATTGCGTTTAACTCTTGCTATTAAAAGCTATTAAAGTTATTTCTTAAACAAGGCTTAAAGGGTCAAACTAGAACACAGAGATGGGGGCACACAAGTAAGTCCTGTCATGTCTCGAATGAAAGGCTTGTCAGTTTACTGGCACTAAGTCCAACGTTCAACCTTAAATCTAAGCCTGTTTCTATATAAAATCTTTTGATCAAGTACTAGGGGGTTGGAGTCAAATTGGGGTGATCTGGGGAAAGCCAAATACGCTTTGAGAAGAGATAGGAGGCACCACAGGTCCATGAGTGATGTCCATCTAAGCTTTATGCCTAACTGAACCTTAATCATATCACTGATGCGATGAAAAATCATGCTAAGTATGGGATACACGCTATCAACCTGTCTCTTCATGTCATAATAACGATGAACATGAATCCTTGTGACAACACCTTAAACAATATGATTCCATGTTCGGATCTTTTCATAAAAGGCAACGTTTTTATCAAAAACTGAAATTTGATCCCAAATTTTAGCTAAATTACAAGAAGACCGGGTGATTAAATTTGCTTTATCTGTTGTTTTTAGTTTTATTTTATTTCATTTATTTTATTTTTTACTTATTGATTACTCTTGTTGAAACAAATGCGTTAAGAATATGTTATATTTGGTTTAGCTGGTATGATCTCATTTCAAGTCTTTTCAGGAAAATTAAAAAAAAAAACAAAAAAATAAAAATTACAAAAATATGTTTGTCTTATTTTGTTTTATTTAATTGTTTTCAAAATTTTTGGTTGATCTGTCTATAAAAGTTGATTGTTCTTTCAAGACTGATTTCTTGCAACAGAAGCATATGAAGTATCTGAGATTCAAATTGGATGATGCAGTCAAAAAGGTGGGAGATGATAGATTATTGGATGCAGATGCTGAAGTTGCTGATCACTGAAGTTGCTGATTATGTTCTAGTAAAGATTCTAAAGATCTTGAAAGCATCAGTCTAAGGGCAAGATTGTTGGGTCATAAATTGGTTTGACTGACACATATCAAAAGGCCACGACATGATCAAGACTAAAGTGATATAAACGAAGACGAATTGAAGAATTACATTGGTGTAATACCGAAATCCTTATGGATAGTTTGAAGTGAAGTAAACAAGAACGAAGCTACAAACCAAGGGGGAGATTGTTGGGCCAAGGTTTTGTGGTTTGTACTTAATATAGTAGTGTTGGGCTTGGGGTGCGGGTTATATGTAAACCGAGAACACAAGTGTGTTCTCGGTGGGCTTTTCTATGTTTTGGGCCAGTGATGGTTTGCCTATATATAGACATATGATGTATAGGGTAAAGGTTGTTCATTTTATAGTGATTTGTGATCAAGTATTGTAAGTGCTTAAGCACCCGACACATTTATAATATACGTGTGTTTTGAAGCAATCTTGTGTTATTTACTTGTTCTTATTCGTGTTCTTGAATCACCGAGTGTTGGTATTCCGCACCAATACTCATTTGGTTGATATCATATTGTAGTGATCCAGATTCGGGACTTACAGTTGTAATATCCTAGTGTTTTATTACACAAATTCAAAAAATACTTTACTTACCCTCAATTGACATCTCAAGATCTTAATCCCAATAATCGACGTATGGAGATGGATTCTACATAAAAAGTAAACTGATATGGCATATGAAGATGGAATTTCCAGCCTTTGTTCACCCAGACTTTGAATAAAAAGTCACGTGCGCTCGCGCTTTGCTTAAATGAATAACAACATATTGCTACAGCTAAGAGGTCGAAAATCAATTTTTTAAAAATAAAAGATTAAAAAACTCCGACCGCTTAATTTTAATTGGTTGCAAAAACTCCTACCGCTACCGGTTGCAAAAAAAAAACTCCGACCGCCTAGCGGTTGCAAAAACTCTCCGACCGCCTAATGGTTGCAAATACTCTGATCGTTTAGCACGGTTGCAAAAAAATTCCGATCGCCTAGCTAAAGGTTGCAAAATCTCCGGCCGCTTAGCCACCGAAAATTATCGATTGCAAAAACTCTGACTGCTTAGCAACCGTGTCAAGTGATTCGCATTTTCGGTAGCAAATTTGCTAAATCGGTCAGTAAATTTGCTACCGTTTTTTGTAGCAAATTTGGTCGCAATTGCTCAATTTTCTAGTAATGTTAGTATCTATACCAACTAAGGGATGTCCCGCCAATGAGAGAGGTGACTAAGAACAACACTTTAAATGTTCATGGTATCTACGCAAAAGCCCCCTTGCAAACCACGTGTAATGTCCATACCATAACAAACCGAACTGCTACCAACCAAGCTTATGTTGTGTTCCCGTCGCAACGTGCGGGCTCTCTTACTAGTAATAATAATAATAATAATAATAATAATAATAATAATATGAAAGTGAGACAATATATTGCCGTTCACTTTCTTGATCTTTTACTTTTAATTTTTTTATAATAATAATATAATTATGTAAATAGAGTTTAACTTTATAAATTACAAAAAGACCATATAGTTACAATAATGAAACAAATTAATCTTTAAAGAACTATATAATACAGTAAAGTATTTTAGTTGAAAGTAGTATAAAAAAACTTTGGCTTTTAAAAGGTCGAGTTCCGGGTTCGAAAAATGACGAATGTTACACGCGTTGCGTGTGATTTTGAAAATGGTAATGAATAGGCATAGATATATTGCCTTATAAGTTATAATGTTAAATGTTCTTACAAAAGGAACAAAAGAAGTCAGCAGGCTTTACATATTATTCTAGTCCTAAACTGCATTGCAGTACAAAATTTCTAATCCATGTTAATCGGAAGTCATCGGTTGTTGACTTGTTTCATTCTCGTGTCACCTTCACTTGAACCTGTCCAAGGAAGAATTTTGTTAAAATTGATTTTTTTAAGATTCTATATATAGAACACAAAGTATTGAATATAAACAATCTCAAGAATCATAAATGAAAGCAAAGACAACAGCTCATCACAGGTTTATTCACACTATGTTTCTTTATTTCCTTAACTATCAAGTAACCATAGTAAAAGTCAAGTAGCACCACTTATTATTCTAGGCTACAGAATGCTAGTGTAGTCAGATGTTCATATGTTCTCTTTAGAATCTATTCCAATTTGTGAAGCCTAATGTAACATCCCCAAAAATTCGGTTCAAGTTTGATAATTTAATGAAGATGAAGGACCAAAAATATTTTCATGATAAATAATAAGAAAGTAAGATAAGGAAATAAAATTACACCATGGAAAGAAAACAAGGAAATAAAAAGATTTCCTAAGACAAGTCATCCCATATGAAGGAAATAAGAAAAAAGAATCTATCACATATTGAATGATGGAAGAAAGTGGAAGCATTTCACATAGGTATAAATAAGAAAGATAAAACTCATCCCACATGAAAAGTAAAATAAATATGGAAGCTCTTTATAAGGAGTAGAGTTTCCATAGTAATATTTTTTTATGCCAAGCATGCACCTAGTGGTCCTAGCGGAGGGTGCTAAACACCCGACGCGTACGCGCAGGGGCTCGTGCAATGACGAGGACGATGGCGATGGCAACGGCGACGGTTATGGGCGCTTTGATGGCGCACTTTGCACGCTCGCATCGCCGCGCACTGCATGAGAGCCGCCTTATTATTTTTGGAAAATGAAAGTTAGATCAAAACATGACAAGTTACTACAGATGAAGGACCAAAAGAAAAATCTGAATCCAGGAACACATTGCGATACACGATGAGCTCAAGACAAATCCGTTGTGATACGCGATGGTTCATTATGACTCAACGACAGGTGTTGCAACAGGGTGACACGTGGCAAATGCTAGGGCTGAGTCATCATGCCGCGTGTCCTTCTTCCGCCATCGAGATACCCGATGGACCAACGATAGGGTCCATCGCGATATGCGATGGAGCCCAGTTTCATCTTATAAATAGAGGGGTCACGACACATTTCATCACACATCAAATCACTATATCTCTCTCTCTGACACTACCTCGTTTTGCGTGCATGGTCTCGCAGTACGTGCCAAGCTCCGAAGTTCTGACGGTTTAAGCCCCGATACGCGATATAGGGCAGAAGTGCTGCTTGATAAGTTTTAAATATTTAACTCTGAATACCCGTGTGAGGTAGGAGTTCTGTCTAAGTTAATATTAATTTATTATAAATGGCTTAGTTCATAGTCAGGGGTATAGCCCGAACCTTAATTACAATTAATCATAATATAACTTTTCTTACGCAAAGGTTATAGAAAAATTGTTGTTTCTTCTTGATTAAGAAACATAAGCATGTAGATACAAGGGTTATAGTCAAAATAATATTTATTTATGATTAAGAAATATAAATTTCATATAAAAGGGTATAGTTAAATTAATGTTTCTTCTTGAAGAAGAAACTCAGTATAGATGTTTCTTCCCGAAGAAGACGCGTAGCATATAATTGGTAAATAAACACAAGGACTAAAGGTCCATATGTTCTATATAAACAAATGATTTTATCAAGGTTAAAGCTATACAAAACAGTCTGAAGCTAGATCAATGATCTAGTTATTTATACAAAGGTTTTTCTCGTACTATTGGTCCGAGGTAACAAATCAAGAAGCAGAAATCAGTATCAGAAACTGATCATAAACAGAAAAGGTGAATCCGCCCTAATTTTTTTACAAACTCTTTAAGAGTCAGAATGTTTGCATAGGATCTATGAATCCTTAAAACCTTGTGTTACAATAATAAGAAACGGACACTTTCTTTAAAAGTATACATGTATCTGGATCCATTCATACATGGTGACTAGGAGTTCCCCGAGGCCATGCATATCATCAACATGCCTCTGGAAGTCTACGGGACTGTTCAGAGAAATGATATCGTGTTTAATTGTACATGTACTTAGGGTAATTTTATCCCAATTGAGTTGGGTGCCTAATGAGTACTCACAAAGGTATTATTGTTGGTTTCACAGAGGTATTGAAAAGATTTTACAACAGAGTCAGCGTCATTCACCAGCTGTGTGCTGACGTGTCTTCTAACCCATTTTACAGAAAATCAGAAATGTTAGAACATACAAGCAAGACATGATAGAAGATTGGAGATTTAGTCATTAGATGATATCTGGTGGCTCGGATCTTTTTTTTAAAATACTCTAAAAATATGTTTTCTGAAAGACAAGTATTTAAATTATCGAACGTGTATCCAAACCTGAGTTTTCAATATAATAATATTTTATTCAAGACATCCGCTGAAAATAATATATTTCTAAAATAAGCTTTATAAACATCAAACGGGGATTTTAACCCGGTATTTTATAAAAGAATATTTTATATTACAGACTTCCGTTAAAACAAACCCACAACTATGATGTATTTACAAAACATGTACCAACTAGCGGTCAAACGCCTAGGCCCTAAGTCGAGGTGTGACAGGTTGGTATTAGAGTCATCAATCTTTGCAAATTAGGTATTTAATTATACATAGGCTTTGATTAAGGTTAAGTTTCAAAAACTTATTATACGAATACTAGTTCAAGCAAATTTGATACTTTGTTAAAAAGTATCGAAATGTAAATCAAAACCGATACGGATAATATATAACAAATACGGATAAAATAGGAGTGTCTTCTTATCCCTAAATCTAACTTCGCACAGATGTCCGATCGTCAATCTAGTCATGGATCATTTCAGCCTCTACTAGGTAAAGGAAAAGGATTCATAGGGACAGCTTTACTCCCAATACCTATATCTAGTGAGGAAATTCATACCAAACATCAATGGAGGAAGATTCAAATTCATTTGATTCCAACAAAATATGCATGGAGAATGATCAAGTAGATCCAAGAAACCAATGATATCAAAGGGAAAAGACGTAATTACCTATCCGAAAGAGTGTCCTCAGGACAGGAATATTTTAATTTTATGGCTACTCAAGATCCTTACTTTGCTCACACTCAAAATGAAGATCTGCAAACAACTTACAGTTCCTTAGAAGGAATGTATCACATTGAGGATAACTCAACTCATTACGAGATAGATGTTACCAAATTAGCAAAAACAATGCTCCAAAAGGAAATAGAGATGGAAGAAAAGGAAAAAAGAAATGGAGAGCAGCAAAAACATCAAGAAAGACAGCAAGATTAAGAAAATAGTCGTTCGTTGGAAGAAATAGATAATAAGAAATTTAATAGTTGTAAGGAATACAGTTATAATAAATATTTTGCACTCTTGTAACTACAATAAGATGAATAAAAGATATGTTTTGAATTCCTCGAATATTGGACTTATCTTTTAAAAATTTATTGTAGTATGCCAAGAGAAGAAATTGCAAACTCTTAAAACAGTCCTTCCAAGAAAACTGGAAATGAAGAAAACATTGAAAATAAATTTAATGAAATTCCCGCCCAATATATAGATGGAATTCAAAAGATGACTAAGGAAGCTATGAATCCAGTTCTTGACGCAATCAAGGACATCACTACAAGTCTAAGTCAACCAAAATCTAACAAGAGAAGTCGAAGTAAGTATGTTCATTCAAGAAAGGAAGAGGCTCATGATAGCTCTACATCTGATAATAATTCAAGGAACGAAAATCGAAAGAAATTAAAAGTCCAAAAAGGATGTAATTTTAAGAACTTTAAAGCCTACAACCCTAAAGAATTTAATGGAGATACGAATGCTATAGCCGCCATGAGATGGCTAGAAGAACAAGAATCAATCATCATCATAAGCAAATGCACCGGTGAGTAAGCTATCTAGTATTCTTCATAAATGTTCAACGGGGAAGCTATTGAATGGTGGAACACCTTGATTTAAAACAAGGGTCCATAAACAATGTATAATCTAAGTTGGGAGACATTCAAAAGTCTCATATTAAAGAAATTTTGTCCAATTCATGAAATGGATCGGATTCAAACTCAGTTATGAAATCACAAGGTTGTTGATACAAATCTTAAGGAATATAACACTAAATTCCTAGAATACTGCCGACTAGTTCCACATCTAGTAACTCCAGAATATAATAAAGCAACTCGATATATATGGGTAATCAAGAGAAATAAGAGTCATGGTACGATCTAATATGCCACAAACAGTTGATTCGGCTATGGAATTGGCCGGATACTTAATTAACAGTATGATAAGGAATCAAGAGGAGGAAAAGAAGAAAGACAAAGAAACCAAGAAACCTAAAGATTACGAGAAGTTAGAAAAGGAAGAAAGTACTCCCAAGTCAGCCTGTAAGTCTTATGGAAGAAAACATATTGGAAATGTCAATTAGAAAATGCAAATAATTGTGCATACCGCAATAGAGCAGGACACTCAATAGTATAATGCCAAAAGAAATTAGGAGTATGTTTTACATGTGGATAAATGAGCCTCTTTAAAATTGACTGCCCGAAAAGAGAAACTAGTCACGATTAATGTATGGGAGACATCTGACAACAATCAAGGATTATAACAAACAAGATCATATCAAATGAATATCAGATAGATTAGTTCAATTTTGTACATTAATTGTAACTTGTTTTTAAAAAGAAAAGTTTTGTAAACCAAAGAAGGGTATTTATAAAAGAAATATTAGCATACAGATCGTGTTTATACACAATAATGCTTATATTCATTACCTCTAAAAGATAATCAAGAGGTTCAAATATTGAAAAGTTATTTTCTGAAATTTAGAATGAATAACACATTGAGATAACCTATCATCTAGAAGGATGACTAGAAAGGAAGGATGCGTCAAACATCAGAAAATATCAAATATACAAGGACAGTATATTATCGAAAAAAATTATGATCAACCGCAAGACATTCAAGGAATACAACTGATAGAATATTATATTACTTACCAACTAGGGTTGAAAAAAAAGTCAAAGAAACAGAGTTTGAAAATATTTAAGAAATTCAATTGCTAAGTATAGCCAAAGTGATTAAAACCAAAGTACAAAGGTACTGTCAGGATACAAGGAACATCAATGATCAGGACCAGGGATGGAATAGATTCAACCGACTGAATCCAAATAACAATCTAATTAACATCAGTTAATGTATAGAATACAAAACGGTAAGTTAAATAGTTAAACACAACTGATCACTGTGTTTATCAATTTATATTTACTAATGATATTCTGAACTATTAACTGAGTATATCATTTAAGGATGTAAGTCAACAACAAAACAAAAACCTCAGTCATTCTACATTCAGATTGTAACAACAGGAACCAGATTAGATAGAATCTAATCATCAATCGAAAAGTAAGAACCATTCACACTTAAGACAACGAATCTCAGGGATGAGATTCATTTGAAGGTGGGGAGGTTGTAACATTCCCAAATTTTATGTCCAAGTTTGACAGTTTAATAAAGATAAAGGACCAAAAATATTTTCAAGATAAATAATAAGAACATAAGATAAGGAAATAAAATCATTCCATGTTAAGAAAACAAGGAAATAAAATGATTTCCTAGGACAAGTCATCCCATATGAAATATGAAGGAAATAAGAAAAGAGAATCAATCCCACATGGAAGGATGGAAGAAAGTGGAAGCATTTCACATAGGTATAAATAAGAAAGATAAAACTCATCCCAAATGGAAAGTAAGATAAATTTGGAAGCTCTTTATAAGGAGTAGAGTTTTCATAGTAATATTGTTTTATGCCAATCATGCACCTAGTCGTCCTAGCGGAGGGTGCGGTGCACCCGAAGCGCATAAGTACGGGCTCGGGCAAGGACGAGGACGAGTACGAATATGAGGAAAATGGCGAAGACGAACGCGATGGTGACGAGCCTAATGTGGCGCTTTGATGGCGCACTTTGCACTTCGCATGCTCGCATCGCATAAAAATCTGAATCCAGGTTCCCATTGTGATAAGTGATGAGCTCAAGACAAAGCCATCGCGATACACGTTGGTCCATTATGACTAAACAATACGTGTCACGGCAAGGTGACACATGGCAGATGCTAGGGCTGAGTCATCATGCAACGTGTCCTTCCACCATCGCGATACGTGACGGACCAACGACAGGGTACATCGCCATACATGATGAAGCCCAGTTTCAGCTTATAAATAGAGGGGTCACGACACATTTCATTACACACCAAATCACTCTCTCTCACACACTACCTCGTTTTGCGTGCATAGTCTCGTAGTACATGCCAAGCTCCGAAATTCTGACGATTTAAGCCCCGATACGCGATATAGAGTAGAAGTGATGCTCGATAAGTTTTAAATATTTAACTCTGAATACCCGTGTGAGGTAGGGGTTCTGTCTAAGTTATTATTTTATTAAGATAAATGGCTTAGACCATAGTCAGGGGTATAGCCCGAACCTTGATTACAATTAAGCATAATATAACTTTTCTTAAGCAAAGGTTATTGAAAAATTATTGTTTCTTCTTGATTAAGAAACGTTAGCATGTACATACAATGGGTATAGCCAAATAATATTTCTTATGATCAAGAAATATAAATTTCATATAAAAGGGTATAGTTAAATTAATGTTTCTTCTTGAAGAAGAAACTCAGTATAGATGTTTCCTCCTGAAGAATAAACGCAGCATATAATTTGTAAATAAACAAAATGCCTAAAGGTCCATATGTTTATATAAACAAATGATTTTATCAAGGTTAAAGCTATACAGAACAGACTAAAGGTCTGAAGCTAGATAAATGATCTAGTTATTTACACAAAGGTTATTCCCGTACTATAGGTCCAAGGTAACAAATTAAGAGGCATGAATCCGTATCAGAAACTGATCATAAACAGAAAAGGTGAATACGCCTTAATCTTTCTCAAACTCTTTAAGTGTCAGAATGTTTGCATAGGATCTATGAATCCTTAAAACATTGTGTTACAATAATAAGAAATGAACACTCTGATTAAAAGTATACATGTGTATGGATCCACTCGTACATGGTGACTCAGAGTTCCCCGAGGCCATGCATATAAACATGCCTCAGGAAGTCTACGGGACTGTTCAGAGAAATGATACCGTGTATATAAGTAATTGTACATGTACTTAGGGTAATTTTATCCCAATTGAGTTGGGTGTCTAATGAGTAGTCACAAAGGTATTATTGTTGGTTTCATAAAGATATTGAAAAGATTTTACAACAGAGTCAGCGTTATTCACCAGCTGTGTGCTGACGTAGTTTCTAACCCATTTTACAGGAAATCAGAAATGTTAGAACAGACAAGCAAGACATGATAGAAGATTGGAAATTTAGTCATTAAATGTTATCTGGTGGCTCAGATATTTAATTTTAAAATATTATAAAGAATTATGTTTTATAAAAGACAAGTATTTGAATTATCAAACGTGTATCTAAACCCGATTTTTCAATATAATAATATTTTATTCAAGACTTTCGTCGAAAAGAATATGTTTCTTAAATAAGCTATATAAACATCAAACGGGGATTTTAACCCGGTATTTTATAAAATAATATTTTATATTAAAGACTTCCGCTAACACAAACCCGCAACTCTGATTTATTTAAAAAAACATGTACCAATTAGTGGTCACACAACTAGGCTCTAAGTCAGGGGTGTGACACCTAACTTGAACATTAACGAGTTTTCCGACTTTGATGTCAAAGTTTAGCTTTTTTATTAAAAGGTCATCTATAGACTTTGTGTTTAAAGGGGGGGGGGGGGGATGCAATATCAAATATTCTCTTACCAACAAAAATATTTTAAAAACTAAAACTATTTTTACTCATTTTTATATTTAGATTTGATGGTATTTTCTAACATCTTCCTCAACTTAAATTTGATGATATTTTGTAACATCTTTAACATAAATTTGATTTAGCATCTTCCTGACTACATTTGAAAAGTAAGCATGAGAATATATAGATAAAACAGAGAGCTATGGTTTGGACTTTCTAAGTCAAACCGAGTGCTCCATAACAAAACTGAAGTTAAAATTGATCATGTACAAGGACTTTTTTTTTTGCTAATAGTGTAACGTACTTTTAGTTGAAATTCAACCTCAAGCATCAGATATGCTCCTTCATGCACCTTCAAAAAAATGTCAAATTCAAAAAATGTGCTCGGAATCTTTGAAAAGTACAAATATTAGACCTCTGCTAATATATCGATTCATTTATGATTATAAATAAGTTGTCTACATAAAATCACAAAAACCTATATGTGTTTATGGGCGTTTTTAAAGGGGAAAACCCTTATATTAACTGCTTTTAAACAGGTCAATTTGGGGAAAACGTGTTTGCTTGTATTGAAAAGGATCAACATTTATACAACCTGTTTTTTAAATTGTCAATTGCAACAACACATTTTTTAAAAATGGGTTATACTTGTCAACCCAAAACCTTAATATATTGGTGTCATGCTCTGAATGTGTCCAGAACTGATTACATGAAAATATATTTAACTTTAGACCTGAAACTATCATATTTTATTGGACTTTGAACAATAATAATTACTTGTACTTTTCAGGGCAAAGTACATGAAATTTATCAAACACCATACCTATTAATGAATTGGACTTCAAAGTTTGATCGATTTGGATGCATTTCCATGAGATGATTTGTTGCTCTTGTTTTCGAGTCGTGGGTTCAAAACAACATGCAATTTCAATAATCAGCTAGAAACCCTCAGAATTGCAAACTAATATATTATTTGCTTAGTTGTTGAATTCTTGTATGAACATCAATATCAAAGTGCTTATGTCATGGATCACCATCTTTTCTCATCCATGGATGATCTAAATTAAGTGTGAAGTTGAATAATATGAGACAAACCCACATGACTAAAACTCTTATAAATTATAAAACCTAAATGTAAAACAAAAGGAAATATCAAGTAGACTAAATTAAAACTCAAAATATAAAATAATTACATGTAGTAAGAAAGAGTGTTCGGTTCATCGTTGGCCTGAATGTCAATATGAGATTGGATTCAGATACAATATGTCCAAAACATAATTACAAACATAAAACATTGAAAAGTCAGAAGCTAATACGGGTCAATTTATAGTGTAACTGAAAAAACCCAATTTATTTGTTATCATAAACCCTAAATTGAATATGATTTAGTTGAACATGAAATCCCCCAAATCAATAAAAAACTAGATGAGGGCTTTTGTTCAAAAGTTGATAACTAATAATCAAAACCAAAACTTACTCGAGAATTGTATGAGGAACTAGTTGATTAAAGACTGTAACACCCATTTGACTCTTGAGAGTCAAACCTTGAAGAACACTTTAATCAAACCATAATTTCGTGAAAGAAAGTGATGATTATGAGTTGTGTATAAGAGAATGAACATGGAGAATGATTTGTTTTTATAGAAGCTGGAGTAAATCTTCATGTTTATCAACAAATCATCAAACTTGTTTAATACTAAAAAATGAAGTATGATAAACACTAAATCTGAATCATTATCATGATCAATTTGGTAGGATTGTGATAGAATATGCTTAGGAATGCTCTATAACTTCTAAGTTAGAATCACAGCAAGATTAGGATGAAGTGTTAAACGAGTCAAAACTGAACTAAACACGAAACTGCTGCACAGTCACTTCGGCTATGCTAAACATTGTCCCTATAATGTGCTTTAAGCTCGATTTAAGTGACTTTAACCATGTTTTAACATGTTTGAATATTAAAACAATATAAAATAAATTAAACAAACATAAAATACTAACAAACACTCGATATTATTAATGAAAGAGATCGGAATACAAGCCTGGGTCGGGTAAACAATTACAAATAATAAACCGAAATTGATGGATATCACAATATCTCACGGTTTTTTTTTGGTTCAGAGTATTTGGGTACGAGTTTTTTCGGATTGGATTAATCGGGTATCTAAGAAAACAAAAAGAAATTAAAAAAGTAAAAGAAAGCTACAACGCGAAAACTAAAGAAACATATTCTTCTTTACTCGTTATGTTATTAATCAAATTATAAATAAACAGAACCCAACAAAGCAACATTTTCTTCTATTACGGTTGTTATTAAAAAAGATATATAAACAATAAATAATAGATCAACCTAAATAGGTGGAATAATAACAAGTGGAATGTGTAGAGTGTTTCATATATGGTGTACATACCTAACAATATCATGTTTTAAACAAAAAGTTTATTTGGGTATTTTAGGTTGACCAGAAAGCTAGAAATCAGACCCAAGAACCACCCGAATAATTACTTTGTTTTGGGTTCGGGTTGGCTTTCTCCCGGATTTGGGTTTTTCGACGAGTTAGTTTGAGACGTTCGGGTTTGAGTTTTCTTATGTTGGGTTTCAGGTAAAAGTGACAATTTTGCAGTGTTTTTTACATCGAAATAACATTGATAAAAAAACACGTCATTATGGTATATTAAGATATCACAAAACAGTTACACTGTAATTAATAAGTATTCTAATAGTAATTATTTTATATTGTTTACCATTATATACCAAATTATATATGTGAATGGTGGCCCTAAGACAATGCACGACCCGCTAAACCCTGGTCAGACCAAAATCTACGATTATGGAAACCAAATGTATCAAAATCAAAAGAGAGAAACATGTGTTGATTCTCAAAACGAGCCTTATCGTTATATATACTTATATTCATCAATGGACCTACAGAGTACTATGATGTGTGGGTAAAAACACGTGTTTATGGTGTGTAATCTCGTATGTTTTAGTTGGTTAAATATATCGATGTAAGGTTTTGTTCCTGGTGCCCTACTATAGCGTTAGATTTACTCATAAACACGATTTTAAATATCAGATTTAATTAAAAACTTTTCGCGGAATAATAAAGGTCAACCATTTAATACAAAACATTCAAATCTTGTCTTTAAACATAACATAAAACATAGTATTAAAACATCATGACAGCTCTTCTTCAGATGCCAGCCTCTTCAGATCATGTCATGTGTCTCCCTCAAGCCAGCTGCTTTAATCTATTTACCTGCGTGCATACTAAAAGTCAGCTACGCTGAGTGAGTTCTAGTTAATCAAACAACGTACAATACGTTCACATACTTACTCATTTGCATCTGAAGATACGTATTACTTACTTAACATGTTTATCTTTCATCCATACATACATAAGTGTATACCTTCTTTCTTTCATTCTTTCTTTCTTTTATACTTTTATATTTAATCTTCCTTTACATACTTATTCATTTTAAAGAGATTAATCCTTACTTCCTCGAGTATTATTAGGTTCCGGTTCCCTTCTTCCTCGATTATTATTAGGGCCTAGTTCCCATCTTCCTCGAATATTACTAGGCTCTGGTTCCCTTCTTCTGTACCATACCTTTCTTTATATATATAATTGTATATATTTTTGTATATACTCTTAATATCTTCTATAGCATTCATATATCATTCAAACATTATATGAAAAATGATCACATATCATTCACACATCATACACATATCATACACTTACCACTGAAGGTAAGTTTATTAACTAATCACATCGAGTATGCACACAGACCCGAAAACATAACAAGGAAATGGGGCTAGAAACTCACCTAGATTCTGTTACGTTCGGAGTTAATTGTAACCCCCCTCCTTAGTTGTGCATGACTGACTACAATAAGGCACATAAGTTAACTACGACTCTAGTTTTGTAATTGGCTCTTCTTTATAGGTCTTTCTCATTTCAGAGCACGGAGTGGAGGAAGAGGTTGTGAAGATTAATATCACACCAACTATGTTAATCATTGAAGAGTCAAAAAGTGCAATGGTTGTGATTGAAGATGATGATATAAAGGGAGAGAGTTCAAATTTTTTAGGTCATAAAGTTGAAAGTTTAGACTTGGTTGAAGACACCGAAACCTTTGAAAGACCAGTGATTGAAGTAGACCATGTGAATCTTGATTGTTCTCCTATATGTAACATCTTGATTTTGATAAGATTAATAAAATAAATTTTGTTTATTTTATAGTGTGTCCTTATTGGTTTAGATAAATAAAGTATAAGATGATGGGCTTGGACTTTAAAAGATGGAATAAGAGATGTAATAGGCCTTAGATCCATGGACTTAAGGGAGTGTAAATACCCCTTAAACCATAATCCTTTCCATTTTATCCATCTCTACACCATAGCCTACACCATCAAAAACACACACAAACACTATCTTATAACCCGAGCCAAGATCCGAAGGTGAAAACCCGAAATCGTTGGTGCTATATCGTTGGACGAACCAAAACAACATCAAGACTAGACCGTGTTCATAAACCGACTCGTTTAAGGTACGTTTATCAAGAACTTGTTCGTCTAGGTCCGGATTACGTCCAGAAATCATAGATCTGTTTTAGTATGTTAAAAACGAATCCAAGACAACAAATCCTACTGAAATTGATTAACATTTGATAGGTTAATTGTTAACCTAAAAGAACCCGTAATATAGATGCATAAATCTCACCCTATAAACACGGATATTTGGATGAATGGATGGTTGGGGTTTGTTAGCGCTGTGATTCCGAGTTCATTGATACCTAAATCGTGTTGTTTTGTTAAGAATTGAAGGTTCAATTGCAATCTGGTTCGTTTTGACTGCTTGGATGTTCATATCGATTTTGACTTTGACCTCTAAGTCAAAGTCTGGATAAGATTGATGCAATTCGTTAAGATAAGGTAACGAATTAGTTAACCAATTCGTCAGGACAAGATAACGAATCAGTTCCCCAGTTCGTATGATCAGATAACGAATCAAGTGATTCGTTACTCACCCAGTTTGTTATGTTAACATAACGAATCAAGTCATGTTCAGATAACGAATCAGAATGACGAACCAGATGATGACAAGATGACGAACCAGAATAACGAATCAGCTAACGAATCAGTTAACGAATCAGGCTTAGTTTGTTATAACGAATGAGTTAGAGAATAAAATAATAATTTAAAATCCTAATGGAAAATATGTTAAGACAGTTAATGGAAATAAAATTTTTCCAAGCTGACCTAGCAGCTCGACCCTAGCCAGGGGCTCTGCCCCTTGGACCCTGCTAGAGGCTGCCGCCCCTAGAACCCCGCTGCCAGGGTCGTTTCCCCTGGACCCCCTTTCGTTGAGGGTAATAATTAAACTAGAAATGCGATATGGGTAGTGATAGTTAAATTTATACTTGTAATTGTTATACAGTTAGTCATGCACAACTCAAGAAAGGAATAACCATAAACGGTGAACGTAATCGAGTTCAGGTAAGTTTCTAGCCCCATTTCCTTGTTATGTTTTCGGGGCTGTGTGCATACTCAATGTGAATACACTTACCTTAAATGGTCAGTGTATGTCTTAATGACGAATGTGATAGTTATGAATGTATGCTTGACAGTACGTGAACGACCTTCGGGTATTGCATGTATTGTTAAGGAAAGTATAGTGTAGTATGTATGATATGTGTATGTGAATAAGGAAGTATGCACGACTATGATATGTATGATATTAAATGTATGGATGTGATAATGGAGATGATAATGAAGGGTAAGGTAAGGTTAAAGGGTTGCATACCCTAATAATATATGCGAAGGTTAAAGGATTGCATACCCTAATAATATATGCGAAGGTTAAAGGGTTGCACACCCTATTAATATATGCGAAGGATAAAGGGTTGCATACCCTAATAATATATGTGAAAAGGTTAAAGGGTTGCATACCCTAATAATATATGTGAAGGTTTAGGGCGTAATGCTCTTTAAAACGTAAGGTATGATTATGCAAGTATGAAAGTATGAAGTATGTACGAAAGTATGTAGTTATGAATGTGTTGTATGTGGTATGATTAACTAGAACTCACTCAGCGTAGCTGACTTTTAGTATGCACGCAGGTGAGTAAAATGAGACAGCTGGCTTGAGCGGGGGCACATGGCAGAAGAATAAGAGTCTGGCATCTGAAGACCTAAGACATTTTTAATTAATGTTTTTGATTTGAAAGACAATATGTTTGTTAAAGACAAAGTTATGGATTTGATTGTAATGTTTATGAAAGTTTTTAATATTCCGCGAATGTTTTAATTAACTCTGATATTTAGAACTGTGTTTATGAGTAAATCCAACGTCAAAAGTAGGGCTCGACTTGGTCGTTACCGAGCATATGTTGCAAATTCTGAAGGTAAATGTGCATTCACGCCCCCCTGTTTAAAAATTTTCATTTTTTTTTTTGTTTTATAATTTTTTAAATATTTCTTTAGAAGTTTTGTTTTAGTGGTCTAAAATGGTTCTCAAAGTTCTCAATTTTCAAAAGGTTCTCTTAGGATCCTTACCCAATATAAATATATATATATATATATATATATATATATATATATATATTTGTGTATATACATGTATGTGTGTATATTAATGTATGTATATGTGTATATGCATGTGTGTGTATATGTATGTATGTAAAGTCACAATTGACGTCAGAAAGTCAAACTCTTTGTAGTGTGTATTGTATGAATTTGAATGTATATATGTATGTGTGCACCTTGTGTTTTAATTGGTTAATGTTGTGTAAAGTCATAGTTTGACTTAGGAAAGTCAAACTGTAATTTTTTGATTTCGTGTCAGTTTGTTTAATTATATATAAATAAGCAGTTTAGATAGTCAAGATTATGAGTATTTATGTTTAGTAGATTGTAATAAGAAGCTTACAATAAAGGTCAACGGGTCAAAGACAGTCAATCATAAAAAGTCAATATTCTGTTGGTTAGAATTGTTGGAGGGAAATATATGTTAGTAGACCAAGGATTCAAAATGTATGTATTTAAAAACACAAAGTTGCAAATTGGAAGGGTAGAGCGGTCTTTTCGCAAAACAAACAAACTTTGGGTTCACAGCGGTCCTGATTGCCAAAAAAAATGACCATCACAGGGCCATATCTGCAAAAATATCACCACAGGGTTGAAACATGAATTTTTTTTTCCATCACAGAGACCATAACTACAATTAACTCAAAATTGAATTTATAATGATTTCTTTTCATAAAGAGGAATTGGTCATGCAAAAAGTAAAAAAGATCTCACTTAACGGAATCAAGCTTGATGCACTTTATAACCCTGTCATAATCTACATCTACCAATACTACTGTCCTTCTAAACAAAATTGCATAGCGTCTGTAAGCATGCCAATTAAAATATGATTTATATTTAAGTTTTGCTAGATACGATCTCAAATTCCAATTCATGGATCATCAGTTGCTATAACAAATTAACAATTGTATGAAATAATTCAAACATGCAACTTGTAAATGTGGATTTTGGAAGCGACGATGATGATTCGATGATTTTGAGCCGTTGGAACCCAAAGATAAAGGCAGACAATAACACCAGGTACAGACAAACCAGTAACACTAATGTTTTGTCGAGTGGATGCAAAAAGTACCAGAAGTGTAAATACTAAATACATATGTGATTAGAAAATTTTGAGCGTGCGTACGGGTGTTTTTGTCCAAGATTTGCCACTGCTTTTAAGCATTTGAAGCAACATAAACGTCTTAAGAAAGATTGTTCATATGCAACGCCATAAATATGTACACATAGGAGCTACGTTATACATTATGAAACTGAACCAACTATATATCATGACCACTTAAAACTTGCAATATCTTTACTTACCTTTTAACATCTTCCACAGCAGCTGGAAGAATGACCATCAGTTGCTAACAATATCAATTCTAATAAACAACAAAATCAAGACATTTGAGGATCTTGTGCAGCCATGATTATGGTGATATAATTGAATTTAATATCAAAGAGATCTATTGGCCCGTATGTATACCCATAATAACCACCAAAGCAAAGTCACATTCATGTAGCTCTTTTACTTCTCAAGTTTATTTAATATGGAAAGCATAATGAATAAAACAGCAGAAATCGACAACTGCTTTTCATATGCATATATAATGTGTTCATGATATTTCATTTCATATATATGGAATACGATGTATACTGTATACATTCCACAACCAGAAACACAGCAAACAAGAATCACATACTACACTCTAGTTATTGAGTTTATAATTTAGCTTTTTGAAGATTTATGACAATTCTATTAATTGAACAACATAATTATATTATTCGTATAGGGTTGCATTGGATAATCTTTGATATGGTATAGCAACTAATGGCTTCCTTTTCTTGGTCACAAATCCAAAGTCATCTGAAAGCTCAAACTCTTCATCTTCAGGCAAGATCCAATTAAAAGAATGCAATAGTGATGTTAATATATACATCAACATCTTCTCCCCCAGGGGGAGTCCAGGGCATATTCTTCTTCCTGATCCAAATGGCAAAAACTTTAAATTAATACCATTGTAATCCCATTTTCCGCTCAAGAACCTCTCGGGCCTAAATTCTAAAGGATCGGCCCAGTTGTTGGGATCCCGTTGGATCGCCCAAACGTTTATATAGACGATAGTACCCTTGGGAATTGTGTATCCACCCACCATGCAAGATTCATCTGGGCATCTTTGGATCAAGAGAGGAAGTGGAGGGTGTACCCTAAATGTCTCCTTTACCACGGCATCCAGATATTTTAATCTGGGCAGATGGGATTCTTCAACAATATTATTTGTGCCAATAACCTTTGTTAATTCTTCCTGGATCTTTGTCTTTACATCTGGATTATGCAAAATCTCTGCCATCACCCATTCTACCATCGTTGATGTTGTGTCGGTTGATGCTGTCAAGATGTCCTATAATGATAATTATCAGTTATTTAGTATTTTCAAGGTAAAATGGATTTTAATAATTCACCTACGACCTATTGATCGATAACTATTTAAATTAATAATTTAACCGCTGTACTTTCAAATTTAATATTTGGATGTCAAATACAATCTTATTCACATAATTGTAAGAAATATACACTCGATTTGCATTTCACTTTGCTTACAAGGAATGCATTTTTCCTTAACTCACTCTGAGCTGAAATCATGTGTAAATCTATGATGATTATGCGAATGAAATCGCTCCTTTAAATGAAAAAGAAAATTAAAAGTAATATTGGTCAAATTATCTGGTTAACTGTTATTGACTAGTGAGTCATAGTTAAGTGGTAAATTTGGAGCTTTATAAAATAAAATGAAACATTTAGGAAGCACTTACAAATAATAGGGCCTTTATTTCAACTATGTCTAATGATACCGAACCATCTTTCTGGTCTTTAAGCTCTAACATAATCTGCAGAAAATCCTTCCTTCCATCTTCCTCAACGGCACCCTTAATTTTTCTCGAGTTTACTTCGATTCTTTCTTCAATTATGCTATCCAAAATCCTATCAAGATGTTCCTTTTGCTTCTGCATTTCTCTCTTTCTTCCCTGTAAATCAAACCATGATAAAACCGGGATAAAATCAGAGATATTTGGTGCGGCTAGTAACTCGATAATCTTGAATTCGACGTCACGAAACCCCTGAAAAAAATCACCAGAATTGCTACTACAACCCCATAACATGCTCGTTACAACGTCGAGCTCTGTGTCAAAAGCAATTTCATTAATATCAACTGCTGTCCCCAATTTTGCATAAACATTACTCACTGTTTTCCTCACTTCATTTGTTCTGAAAACCTGACAAGCGTCAAGATTCGCATTACTCAACACTTGGCTCACCAAAAGCTTACGCATGTTACGCCAATATGTGTTGTTGTTGGACCATGCAATATCAAGCGCACCGTAAGTGATGGTTAGTGCTGTCACCGGTGGACAACGGTTAGCAAAGGTATGGTCGAGTTCCCGAACCACAACCTTTGGTAGGTCCTTGGAGTTAACCACGACATGAAACTTACTTCCTAGCCTCAGGCTAAAGATAGGACCATATTTGTGAGCTATCTAGGTGAATCTTTCATGTAAGTTGTGGCTCAAAAACGGAAGGTAGCCGAAAATTGGTATGCCATAGGGACCTGGTGGCAATCGGCTTCTTGTATTGTTCGTAAACGATGCGGTCCACTTGTACCATAGAAGGACTAGAATTAGGACCAAAATGGTGAGTATTGTGCGAGCAAGATTGTCTCTTTCATTATCAACTTCCCACCACCATGACCAGTAGTTGATCATGGTGAGATACATCTTATCTCTAATATCTAATTTCATTTTTGGTGTAAATGATAGAACTCTAATAATGAAGGTGGTTATATGTTGCAATTCATGGGATGCTAATTGATGAGGCTGGTGGGGATCGACTTCTCTAAATATGACTAGCTAGTTACATCATGATGCACCACATGGTCATTTAATTTGTTGTCAAACTAAATAAAGAATTTAATTGTCCACAATGAATGGGATAGTTAAATGTTGGACTTGTATATATAAAGAGATATGGTCACGTATATAATTATCTTCCAATCTTCCATGTTTTTTTTTAGTCTAAAATCAAATATACTCCGTAATATTATAATATATTTCTAACACATATAAACACAAACCGAACTACATATGTATAATGGGTAAACGAGCAATAAGTTGCGTAAATATTTCTTACGCATATAAACACAAACCGAACTAAAATTAAATATTATAATTAATAGAACGAATGCTACTGTTAACACGAATGAACAATAACAGATGAGTATAGTGAATAAGGCTTTGTGAACAAATGAGGAACTGTAGCATGGGTCGTTATAAATGTTGAACAGTTGTCACAAACGGTTACAACTAATTAATGAATGAGCTATTGAATCTAATTCCATGTTTGAAAAAGAAATCTATAAAACAATCTATATAAAAAGATATGGTCACGTATATAATCATCTTCCAATCTTCTATCTTTGAAAAAGAAATATATATAATTTTACTTTCATTTTATCAAACCGTCAATAAAGACAGGTTTGATTGTCGTTTATGCATCATAAAATAAGGTAGATGAAAATTTCATCTTGGTGAGTTGGAGTGGTATTTGACAAAGACAGCACACCTATAAGGTTGACGAATTGATCACCGTTCATTCATTTTCTAATAATAAAATAGAGTAAATGTAGTATAACATAATTAGATGTATATTACTTATGTTCGTTTTTTTCATAAAACTTTGAATGAATTGTTTAATATTTGTTTGTGTTCGTTGTTTTAAATGCGTTTATTTATAATTTGTGTTCATTTACGTTTATTAATATATGTTCTCCTACGTTTGTTCGTTTACATTCGTTTCTGTTCATGAATATTGTTCATAATGGCATTAAGGAGAAATCCAACAAAGAAGGGGCAATTGATGTAGGTGATGGTGGTTGTTGATGCATGAGATGAGAGGTTAATGATGGTGGATGGTACGTAATCGGAAGTTAATTGGCGATGGCGAGGATAGACCGGCAACGAAAAATATATAGAGCAGAGTAATTAATTAGGGTTTGATCAACCGGGTTAAATCAATGAGAGTTCACCATTTATAATTGAAGCAATTTAGCGAATCGATGAAGGGGCGTAGAGAGGAGGAGCGATCAGAGAGTGGTGCATCATCTTTTTTGTAGGCAATTATATATTATATATTATATATATTAGCTTGTAGACCGCGTATTACGCGAGTTTTTATTAGATATGTTTTGTTTTTATTATTGTTATTTTATTTTGGTCGAAAATATGCCAGCTTAATTATATTCAGTTATGTTTAGTTCACATTTGTGAACCATTTGTTATACTTTTAATGAACAAAAATAAACAAATATAAAACGCTCATTTTTTAGCAAACCAACACATAATAAAAAAAACCCTCATTCATATAATATTATTCGTGTTTAATTACAAACATCTTGTATTACACCGAAAAGGGGGGGGGGTGTTTGCAGTTGAATTGGTCTAACTCATACATTACGTATATACGTTTTTATTAGTCAACTTTCCTATATGTTTGGTGATCCCTTAGTTGTAGCCGTCTCTAAGACCAACCAGCACATTAATCAAACATACAATCTTGTGCTATTATCAATTTTTGGCATGGGATACCATTCACGACTGAAAGGACAACGACTAGGCTTTTTCCCATCCCAAGAAACTTGAGAGAAGCATGGCTTTGAGACCATGTGTAGTAAATGGGCTTTTTGGATAAAAGAGATGTAGTGTATGGAGCCTATTACAATAATTACCTCATTATTATTATTTATTTATTTTTAATATTTAATTAAAAGTCATTAAACCAAATTGGAAGAGGTAGGTCCCAGCAGAGCCCAGTTGGACCCGCAAGACTCACCTTGAACAGGGACGTCTGCGCGGTTGGACCCGCAAGACTCACCTTAAACAGGGACGTCTGCGCAGTTGGACCCGCAAGACTCAACTCGAAGAGAGACGTCCGCGCAGTTGAACTCGCAAGACTCACCTTAAAGAGGGACGTCTGCGCAAAGACCAACTGGATCCGCAGGACCAACCATGCTCAGAGACGCGACGTCCTTACGCGCAGTACGCAAGCTGTTCCCGCAAGAAAATCCTCCCAATGGTGACGTACTCCGCCTGTTCCCGCAGCTACGGATACTAGCCATCAGGGAAGGCTACCCGCACAGCAAGGCTACACGCACAAGGCACTAACTCTCAAATAATTCAGTAATGTCACCTGAAGAGGGAATGAGCAAGCCGGGAATACTCCCGCCCAAAGCCGGGAATTCTCCCGCCCAAATAAGCCAGTCCGTACGCTACTGGAGGACCTTTTGTACTATACCTGCCAAGGTATGGACAAAAGATCTGACCAAAGCTGCGACAGCTCACTGACAACAGTACGACGAGCAGCACGCTCTAGTACTTAATGTCACTATCAGCCGCTGCCTACTCACCAACCCTTATCGTGGCACGTGCATAGCCTGCAGTTGGTGGAAAAGGAATAGTACACAGCCGGCCATGTCACTATCAGCCGCTGCCTACCCACCAACCACCAGCACGGCACGTGCGTAGCCCACAGTTGGTAGAAAAGGAATATAATACAGCCGGCTGTACCTTCTTGGACACCTACCTTCGGCTATAAATACTCCAACACCTTGGAACGGTATCAGGATCTTCTCTCTAGCTATTTCTCTTAATATACACTTATATTCAAGAGCAATCTAGTTTGATTCTCACGCCGGAGGGTGGTCACAAGGAGGTACCCCCCCCCCCTTCTCAGTGACGAGCTCACGGTGTCTGTTTTGCAGGTCATCAGAAGAACAACCATCTTTGCCGGACCTAACCCTCGTGGGAAACATCTATTTAACCCCCAGATTATCCGTAATCTGCCGGGGTCACTTAGTGTTTCTTCATTGGCGCCATACGTGCATAAAAGCTAGAACTTAATTCTTTTTCAGTTTTTTCAAAACTTCTGGAAAGATTGTTAACGTTACTCCGGTCCCGAGGCCAGCGAGTGACCAAGAAACCCCGGTAATCACAACCCCAGCTACTGGGAGGAACACCGGCGAGTACACAAATTTTACGAACACTACCCCGGTTACTCAAGCTGGGGCAAGGGCAGTAAATTTTACGAACACTACCCCGGTTACCCAAGCCGGGGCAAGTGCAGTAAACAATCATCCCCTGGGATTCATTGATACCCAGGTGGAAAGACAACAGACGAGGCTCCCCCGCCAAACACTTGATCAAGTTAAAGCGTGGGCGGAAGCACGTCAGAAGGAATTCCAAGCTGAGTTGGACGAACGCTTACGTTCACTCCAACAGGCTGACGAATTCTGAAGCACTCGACAACGGCTCAACATGAGCAATGAGTGCGAGTCATCGGACGATGATCGGGAGGAATCCGACAGGGACGCAAACCCTCACCATAGGGCGAAAGGGAAGCGTAACGAAACGGACTTCCAACCGAGAAGGAATTTTGGAGAAACCTTCAAACAAAGGAACGCGGGGGGAACCCACGTGACTTCTCCAAAACCTTTAGACCAACTGCTGCAAATGCGGGAACATCCAAGTTTCCAAGGGACATTGCGGAAGCAATCACGCCCCGAAGAGTGCCAAGCAGATGCCCAACATCGGCACTTATGATGGTATATCCGACCCAGACGATCACTTGAACAGATTCGTAGCGGGGGCAACCGTCAGCAACTGGACGGAACCCACGTGGTGTTATATGTTCCAGATGACGTTGGTTGGAGCGGCTAGAGCGTGGTTTGACCGTCTACCGGTCCACCACATCTACGATTGGGCGGACTTCCAGCATAAGTTCAGCCAACACTTCAGTCAACAGAGGAAATATACTGAAGAGCAGTGGACGATCCTCAACTGCGTTAGAGAGGAGGATGAATCTTTACTAGACTTCATCACTCGCTTCAGCTCGAAAAAGCTGAGTCTGGGCACTATAAGCGAAGATCTTCTTCGCGCCGCTTTCATCCAGGGCGCCGAATACCCAGAGCTTATCCGCACGTTGACGGGTAAAGACGGCATGCCATCCACATGGGATGCCATCATGACGGCGGCCAAGCGCTTTGCCGAAACAGAGAAGCAACTGGGTGGGGATATACCCCAGAGTACAACCCTCTACGCGCAAAGGATTAGAGAAAACAACGTCCGGACCGCCCGACAAAACAAAAAGAGGAAGCTAGGCATTTAGCAGTCAAGGGTAAACTTTGACACCTCATCCAGCTCTCGCTCTTTAGTAGGCGGAAGGGATAACACGCACCCATCAAGCCGATACCCCCGGTGGACGCCGCTCACCAAAAGCGTCACGGAGATATTTGCCACTGAGAAACTCCCATGGCCAAAAGCTCCAACGGTCCGGCACCGACCTGACGCGGATCAGAGCAAATCCTGTGACTTTCACGAGACAAAGGGTCACACCACTGAGAAGTGTATATCCTTGAGGGATATTGTTGAAACGTTCGTCAAGGATGGAAAACTTACACACCTTGTGGCATCAATCAAGAATGGAGGGAAGAATGACAACTGATACAAAAGCAACGGACGAAAGCCCGTTGACATCAGCATCCACATGGTTCATAGTAACATCAGAGGAAGAAAAAGACGGACGACAGAACCATGCGCATGGAAGGAAGCTGAGGTGCGCTTCCCACGAGTGCCAGGAGGACCCAGCAAAGAGGGCCCTATCGTCATCAAAAGCCAGCTGGGGCATTACATCACTTCCCGCACTCTTGTTGACAACGGCGCCTCGTCAACGGTTATGTACAGGCAGTTCTTCGACAAGCTAGACGACGAAGACAAGGAACGCCTGGAAACGGTCTACGCCTCGATGGAAGGGTTTGACGGCAGCACAAACACCCCCTGGGTATCCTATCCTTCCCCGTCATTTTCACAGACGGGAACACTCCCGCACAGAAGACGTGGACTTTGTCGTAATGAGGAAGCCACACCACACATACGACATCCTCTTCGGGAGAGACGGGATGGCAAGATTCAACGCCGTGGTATCTTCAGTCCACGGCATGATGGGATGGCCAACAGCTGAGGGCGTAGCAATGGTCACCGGTATTCCCCAGGTATGTATCGCATCTGTCTCATCAACACCCAAACCAAAGATGGCTAAACCAACCATCACCGAACCAGAAGAATGGGCCTTCAATGGCAAATACCCCGACCAGGCGGTTACCATTGGCCCAACAGTCACTGATCCTACGCGCACCTTACTCAAACGCTTACTACAGAAAAACGCGGACATCTTCGCGTGGACACCAGCTGACATGACTGGTGTACCTCGAAGTAAGGCAGAGCATAAGCTCAAGTGTGACCCGGCTTTCACGCCAGTCATATAAAAGCGCAGAGTAATGGGGGCGGAACAAGCTAACGCGTGTAGAACCCAAGTCAAGGAACTCCTTGACGCGGGCACCGTACGCGTTAGCAGATATCAAACATGGGTTGCAAATCCCGTCATGGTACCGAAGTCTAACAAGCAATGGCGCATGTGCATAGATTTCAAATACTTAAACAAAGCATGCCCCAAAGATTGTTACCCGTTACCCGAAATTGATCTTAAGGTAGATTCGTTAGCACCGTTTCGCCTTAAATGCTTCCTTGATGCGTATAAAGGGTACCATCAAATCCACATGGCCGTTGACGATCAGGACAAAACCGCATTTCGGACGCCCGATGGCACATTTTGTTATCAAATGATGCCATTCGGACTTAAGAATGCCGGGTCCACATACCAACGCCTGATGGACAAAGAGTTTCATACCCAAATTGGGAGGAACTTGGAAGTCTACATGGATGACTTGGTCATCAAAAGCCTTGACCCAGAAACAATGTTGAAAGAAATAGAAGAAACTTTCAACACGCTCAGAAAGATAAACATGAAGCTCAACCCGAGCAAGTGTTCCTTTGGGATGGAAGAAGGAAAGTTCTTAGGAGTCATTGTTACTAAAGATGGCTTCAGAGCGAACCCTGAAAAGGTCGAAACCATTATCAAAATGGAATCACCTACTACCATCAAGCAAGCTCAGACACTGAATGGACGCCTAGTTGCACTTAACCGCTTCTTGGCAAACCATGCGGATAGGTCGTTCCCATTCGTGTCGACGCTGAGAAACTGTTTAAAGAAAACGCACTTCCGCTGGACACCAGAAGCGGAAGCAGCTTTTCAGGAAATTCGGTCACGCTTGATCGAACTCCCAACGCTCACAGCACCAGAAGCGGGGGAGGAATTAATCCTATACCTCTCCGCCACAGATAGAGCAACCGGGGCCGTCCTGCTAGTCGAGCGAAAAGGCATCCAGATGCCAATCTACTATGTTAGCCGTGTCCTAACAGACGTAGAAACCCGGTACTCTACCCTGGAAAAATTAGTCTTAGCACTTGTACAGGCTTCACGCAGGCTAAGACGATACTTCCAAGGTCACCCAATCACCATTCTCACCAACTTCAAACTCGCAAACGTTCTAGGCAAACCCGAATTGTCGGGACGCCTAGCCAAATGGGCAATAGATGTGACATCTGACCCGATCCGACCCGACCCAGGTACCCGTTTCTCTTACCCGATCTCTTTCTTTTATGATTTAATATTTATTTATACTTATATTTTACTTTTAATAATAATAATATACTTTTCCTTCCCGCCTCTTTCTCTCTCTTTCTTTCCGCCGTCCCGTCCCTCTCCTTCTCTCTTTCCGCCTTGTTTCCCTCTTTTTTTCTTCTAACTCTTTGCTTGTCCTTTGTTCCTTTCCGCCTAAGGTTGTCTGCGCAGCTCCACGCGCCAGACCCCTTACAAGGAATCCTGCGTGAAGACCACCTGTTTCAGCGATTCGCGAGACGAACTCTTCTCGCAGCGCGCTAAGAATTGTAATTCTTCTCGCAGCGCGCTAAGAACGGTAGTTCTTCCCGCGACGCGCTAAGGATTTGTAGTTCTTCTCGCAGCGCGCTAAGAGTCGTAGTTCATCCCTCGACGCGCGAAGAATTATAGTTCTTCCCGCGGCACGCTAGGAATTTTAGTTCCTCCCGCGGCGCGCTAAGAAATGTGATTCTTCCCGCGGCGCGCTTGGAAATGTAGTTCTTTCCGCGACGCGTTAAGGTTGGTTCTGTCTGCCTTCGCGCTCGCGCTCTCTTGACCTTCTGTGTCTGCCTTCGCGCTCGAGCTTTCTCGCGCTGAACCCCTTTTGAGTTTTCTTCTGTTTAATCTAGCCGTTGCTTTTGAGTTGTCTTATCTTTTGAGCTGTTGACCTAATCTGCTATATGTCTGAAAAGTTACTTTCGGCGCAGCATGCGCACCAACCCCATTGGTTGACAGATAAAGTGACTGACATAATCTTTTGAGAATCTGCTTTTGCCATGCTTGACCAGTAACTTTATCTGTCCTCTCCCATGCCTTTTTCTGAATCCTGTCAGCCTTTTTCTCTTTTTTCCCTGCTACCATATCTTTTGATATATTTACTTTTCAGAACTTTTTACTGTTGATATCTTTTCTTTTACTTTTGGAGATCTTTTCTAGGGTTTGTGTCCCCTAGGGTTTGCCTATATATAGTACTATTTTCTTAACACTTCACACACTACACTTACTCTCTCCTGGTTTCCTTGCTCTCTGCCGCCTCCCTCTCTTGCCTCCGTTTTCTCCTCTCCTCTGCCCTACTTTTCCGGTAATATATATTATATATAATAATTTACTTATTAATTATGCTAACTTATAATCAAGACTTAAAACCAATCATTAAAACAACAATCTTATTTATAGGTTAACTTGTGCTTGTTTAAAGTTGATTCTTGCTTTATCTTACACCGCATCGTTTATCAAGTGAGTAATCTCGTACCTAATCCCTTTTTGCTTTTAATGTTTTGGGATGTTCATGTGTTCATACAAACTTTGAGTCTTAAACTTGTTTATGAACTTTAGTCGCGCAGTATCCCATGTGTTGAGGACGTAGACTTGGCTGTTTATTTGTATGTGTGGATCATTAACCGTCTTGTCGGTCTATTCCGCAGTTTTCATGGTACCATTAGATGAACACGGGAGAACTATCGTTTATGATTTTCTCTTTTGTTACACTTGCACAGTTAGTCTTGTTTGTGAGCTCAATTGTGAGCACTGGCAGTCTTGTCTCTTAGAGTTGGTCCCGATCTGATTACACCCTTGTTGAAACCCAGACATACACATGTTGCGCGCAGATTTATTGTTATCTATGTATTGTATTAAACTTGATTTCTCACCAACACGCAAGTGTTTGACGTTTATTTTAACACATGTTCAGGTTTGCAGTAGCTGTTTTGGAGCTTGTGGACACGTAGGAAGTTTTCTTTATTTTTTGACCTAGATTAAAATGTATCAAGACAAGTTATTGCTGTTCGAATATTATGATTTATAATATATTGATTTATGATGATTTATGTTATCTTATGTTTACTTTGCGCGTGCGCGAATGAATGTATTTATTAAATATTGACACCCAATAGTGTCACGAGTAATGAAACAATATGTGGCGCCCCGATGTATAATCCGCCTTTGGTCGGGGTGTTACAATAGAATTGGGAGAATACGCGATAAAGTACAAGCCGCGACCAGCCATAAAAGGCCAGGTCTTGGCCGACTTTATTGCAGAAGTCCCCGCCTCACGGGAGAAAGAGTGCCAGGAAGAGGCTCAACCCTCTCCAGCACAGGACATCGATGATGTCTGGCGACTCTACACTGATGGAGCAGCCAGCAACGAGGGCTCAGGCGCAGGATTGAAACTAATCAACCCAGCGGGCCAAGAATACACTTACGCTATTCGACTGGATTTTCCAAGCACAAATAACGAAGCAGAGTATGAAGCATTCTTGGCCGGGCTGAGAATTGCGCGTAAGATGGGAGTGAAGAACTTGGAAGCCCACGTGGATTCCATGTTAGTAGCCAACCAAATAAACGAGACATACACGGCCGTGAACGACACAATGGCGCTGTACCTCGCACAAGCAAAAACCCTCATGCGCGATTTTAACGATTGTAAGGTCATACACGTCAAGCGTAGCGAAAACAAATCTGCGGATGCGTTAAGCAAGCTTGCGTCATTGGCCTTCACCCACTTGGGAAAGGATATCCGCATTGAACTCCTTGGCGCACCATCAGTCCCGCACAAGGAAATATGTTTCATCCAAACCGGCACAGAAACATGGATGACACCAATAATAAATTACCTTGCGACGGGTATACTACCAGAGTCAAAAACACAGGCAAGAAAACTACGCTGTAAAGCACTGAACTATCAACTCATCGATGACATCCTTTACAGACGTAACTTTCTTGGCCCACTCCTCAGATGCGTTGACGACCAAGATGGCGACTACCTCCTAAGGGAAGTACACGAAGGCATCTGTGGGATACACGCAGGTCCACGCGCAGTTGTAGCTAAGCTAAACAACGCGGGATACTTTTGGCCCGGGATGCATACGGATGCACTGGCATACATCAGAAAGTGTAGGTCTTGCCAACTCTACGCACCCAACACGCATCGCCCGAAGAATGAACTTGTTCTAGTCACCTCTTCATGGCCATTTCAGAAGTGGGCCATCGATGTGACAGGCCCATTTCTCACAGCAGCAGGGAACGTTCAGTATCTAGTGGTAGCCATCGACTCCCTCACCAAGTGGATAGAAGCAAAACCCTTAGCCCAAACAACCGCAAAAAATATCAAAAAATTTATTTGGGAATTTATTATTTGTCGTTTTGGACTTCCACAGAATCTGGTGAGCGATAACGGCACCAACTTTGCTGACAAGAAGCTACAACAGTGGCTGAAAGAACTTCAAATCACCCACACCTTTACCTCAGTGGCGCACCCGCAGGGTAATGGTGAGGTGGAAAGAGCAAATAAGAGCATCGTCGACGGCATCAAGAAAAGACTCCTGGAACACAGATCCGGCTGGGTGGACGAAGTTCCACACGCCCTTTGAGCACACAGAACGATGAAAAAGGCAAGTACGGGAGAAACCCCTTCAGCCTCACTTATGGCACTGAAGCCATGGTCCCGGTCGAAATTGGTCTACCCTCACCAAGGGTCTTGATTCAACTAGAGGACAATGATGCGGAAAGACGGTTAGACCTTATGCTAACCGAGGAACGCAGAGACTTAGCCGCAGCACGTGAAGAGAACTACAAGCGACAAATGCAAAAGTACTACAACACGCGGGTAAAACTCTGCAACTTCAATGTCGGAGACTACATACTGCGTAACCACGAGGCTTCGAACCAAGAACGCCCAGGAAAGCTGGCCCCGGTCTGGGAAGGGCCGTACATTATCAAAGAAGTTTTGGGAAAGGGCGCATACCGGCTCGAAAGGCTCGATGGCACCCCCATCCCAAGAACATGGAATCGAGCTCAATTACGCAAATGTTACATGTAGATCAATTCCAAACTTACAAAGAAACGGCCTAGAGCCACTTCTAATGGAAATGATTCTCCTTTATCACATTGTGTTGATCGCTTTACATTTATACTTATGAACTTTCCGGACGGATATGCCGGTATTCACCGCATAAATATGGAAAGAAGTCGTTGCGTGTGGACGGCGGCAAAACCCGCATAAACACAAAAAACGGAAAAAGTTTCTAAGGAAAAGATGAGGAAAACCTTCACGCAGGTCAGTTATAGGTAAAGTTTGGTCATCCCACTAAATGAAAGTGACGGTCCTACCCGCACAACCATGATAGAGGAAACTGAACATTAACCTATTGACAACCGCGCGTCGAAAGGTTAACTTACTCAAAACACTTGGAAAATTGCTAAGTTAAACTAAAATATGCATGAGCAAGTCATATAACGTTTACAACGCAAGTCAAAAAGATTCAAAAGTAAGCGGGAATACACCCCTTTACCTTGGCAACCAAGTAACTATAAGACAGGTGCGGGTATAGTGTCAAGGCAAAACCCTTCACATACTTAGCACCTGTAGGGAATTGAAGCCAACAATACCTTGGAAGTAAAGTAACTGTAAGACGAGTACGGGTACAGTGTCAAGGCAAAACCCTTCACATACTTAGCACTCGCAGGGAATTGAAACCAAGAAGGATCTTCTGGGCCATGCTTGCGGAAACGGAAATAACATCCCCGCATAGCGGGAACGTTGAGAACTAGATTGTTTGAAGCTCCAAGATGGAATTGGTTGTTTAACATAATTAATCACTATGTTTAAAACTACCAAAACCTCATGGAGAATCTACACAAGTGGAACTCAACGCTCCTGACTTGCGAGGAGGTTACAGACCTACCCGCATCATACCCAAAGATCAAGCAGAAAAGTCGGGAATTTCTGCACGTGACATTAGGACTTCCGCGGGAAAAATCCCCATGGAAAACCTTAAAACTAAACCCTTTTCAAAACCCCTTGCTTAAGTCCAAAAGTTCACCTCACTTATTAACAATTCATGAGAAGAACATTGGACTGGGGGGACTTGAAGAGGTAGGTCCCAGCAGAGCCCAGTTGGACCCGCAAGACTCACCTTGAACAGGGACGTCTGCACGGTTGGACCCGCAAGACTCACCTTAAACAGGGACGTCTGCGCAGTTGGACCCGCAAGACTCACCTCGAAGAGAGACGTCTGCGCAGTTGAACTCGCAAGACTCACCTTAAAGAGGGACGTCTGCGCAAAGACCAACTGGATCCGCAGGACCAACCATGCTCAGAGACGCAACGTCCTTACGCGCAATACGCAAGCTGTTCCCGCAGGAAAAGCCTCCCAATGGTAACGTACTCCGCTTCTTCCCGCAGCTACGGATACTAGCCATCAGGGAAGGCTACCCGCACAGCAAGGTAACACGCACAAGGCACTAACTCTCAAATAATTCAGTAATGTCACCTGAAGAGGGAATGAGCAAGCCGGGAATACTCCCGCCCAAAGCCGGGAATTCTCCCGCCCAAATGAGCCAGTCCGTACGCTACTGGAGGACCTTTTGTACTATACCTGCCAAGGTATGGACAAAAGATCTGACCAAAGCTGCGACAGCTCACTGACAACAGTACGACGAGCAGCACGCTCTAGTACTTAATGTCACTATCAGCCGCTGCCTACTCACCAACCCTTGTCGTGGCACGTGCATAGCCTGCAGTTGGTGGAAAAGGAATAGTACACAGCCGGCCATGTCACTATCAGCCGCTGCCTACCCACCAACCACCAGCACGGCACGTGCGTAGCCCACAGTTGGTAGAAAAGGAATATAATACAGCCGGCTGTACCTTCTTGGACACCTACCTTCGGCTATAAATACTCCAACACTTTGGAACGGTATCAGGATCTTCTCTTTAGCTATTTCTCTTAATATACACTTATATTCAAGAGCAATCTAGTCTGATTCTCACGCCGGAGGGTGGTCACAAGGAGGTACCCCCCCCCCTTCTCAGTGACGAGCTCACGGTGTCTATTTTGCAGGTCATCAGAAGAACAACCATCTTTGCCGGACCTAACGCTCGTGGGAAACATCTATTTAACCCCCAGATTATCCGTAATCTGCCGGGGTCACTTAGTGTTTCTTCATTGGCGCCATACGTGCATTAAAGCTAGAACTTAATTCTTTTTCAGTTTTTTCAAAACTTCTGGAAAGATTGTTAACGTTACTCCGGTCCCGAGGCCAGCGAGTGACCAAGAAACCCCGGTAATCACAACCCCAGCTACTGGGAGGAACACCGGCGAGTACACAAATTTTACGAACACTACCCCGGTTACTCAAGCCGGGGCAAGCGCAGTAAATTTTACGAACACTACCCCGGTTACCCAAGCCGGGGCAAGTGCAGTAAACAATTATCCCCTGGGATTCATTGATACCCAGGTGGAAAGACAACAGACGAGGCTCCCCCGCCAAACACTTGATCAAGTTAAAGCGTGGGCGGAAGCACGTCAGAAGGAATTCCAAGCTGAGTTGGACGAACGCTTACGTTCACTCCAACAGGCTGACGAATTCGGAAGCACTCGACAACGGCTCAACATGAGCAATGAGTGCGAGTCCTCGGACGATGATCGGGAGGAATCCGACAGGGACGCAAACCCTCACCATACGTGACGGACCAACGACAGGGTACATCGCCATACATGATGAAGCCCAGTTTCAGCTTATAAATAGAGGGGTCACGACACATTTCATTACACACCAAATCACTCTCTCTCTCACACTACCTCGTTTTGCGTGCATAGTCTTGTAGTACATGCCAAGCTTCGAAATTCTGACGATTTAAGCCCCGATACGCGATATAGAGTAGAAGTGATGCTCGATAAGTTTTAAATATTTAACTCTGAATACCCGTGTGAGGTAGGGGTTCTGTCTAAGTTATTATTTTATTAAGATAAATGGCTTAGACCATAGTCAGGGGTATAGCCCGAACCTTGATTACAATTAAGCATAATATAACTTTTCTTAAGCAAAGGTTATTGAAAAATTATTGTTTCTTCTTGATTAAGAAATGTTAGCATGTACATACAATGGGTATAGCCAAATAATATTTCTTATGATCAAGAAATATAAATTTCATATAAAAGGGTATAGTTAAATTAATGTTTCTTCTTGAAGAAGAAACTCAGTATAGATGTTTCCTCCTGAAGAATAAACGCAGCATATAATTTGTAAATAAACAAAATGCCTAAAGGTCCATATGTTTATATAAACAAATGATTTTATCAAGGTTAAAGCTATACAGAACAGACTAAAGGTCTGAAGCTAGATAAATGATCTAGTTATTTACACAAAGGTTATTCCCGTACTATAGGTCTAAGGTAACAAATTAAGAGGCATGAATCCGTATCAGAAACTGATCATAAACAGAAAAGGTGAATACGCCTTAATCTTTCACAAACTCTTTAAGTGTCAGAATGTTTGCATAGGATCTATGAATCCTTAAAACATTGTGTTACAATAATAAGAAATGAACACTCTGATTAAAAGTATACATGTGTATGGATCCACTCGTACATGGTGACTCAGAGTTCCCCGAGGCCATGCATATCAACATGCCTCTGGAAGTCTACGGGACTGTTCAGAGAAATGATACCGTGTATATAAGTAATTGTACATATACTTAGGGTAATTTTATCCCAATTGAGTTGGGTGTCTAATGAGTAGTCACAAAGGTATTATTGTTGGTTTCATAAAGATATTGAAAAGATTTTACAACAGAGTCAGCGTTATTCACCAGCTGTGTGCTGACGTAGTTTCTAACCCATTTTACAGGAAATCAGAAATGTTAGAACAGACAAGCAAGACATGATAGAAGATTGGAAATTTAGTCATTAAATGTTATCTGGTGGCTCAGATATTTAATTTTAAAATATTATAAAGAATTATGTTTTATAAAAGACAAGTATTTGAATTATCAAACGTGTATCTAAACCCGATTTTTCAATATAATAATATTTTATTCAAGACTTTCGTCGAAAAGAATATGTTTCTTAAATAAGCTATATAAACATCGAACGGGGATTTTAACCCGGTATTTTATAAAATAATATTTTATATTAAAGACTTCCGCTAACACAAACCCGCAACTCTGATTTATTTAAAAAAACATGTACCAATTAGTGGTCACACAGCTAGGCTCTAAGTCGGGGGTGTGACACCTAACTTGAACATTAACGAGTTTTCCGACTTTGATGTCAAAGTTTAGCTTTTTTATTAAAAGGTCATCTATAGACTTTGTGTTTAAAGGGGGGGGGGGATGCAATATCAAATATTCTCTTACCAACAAAAATATTTTAAAAACTAAAACTTTTTTTACTCATTTTTATATTTAGATTTGATGGTATTTTCTAACATCTTCCTCAACTTAAATTTGATGATATTTTGTAACATCTTTAACATAAATTTGATTTAGCATCTTCCTGACTACATTTGAAAAGTAAGCATGAGAATTTATAGATAAAACAGAGAGCTATGGTTTGGACTTTCTAAGTCAAACCGAGTGCTCCATAACAAAACTGAAGTTAAAATTGATCATGTACAAGGACTTTTTTTTTTGCTAATAGTGTAACGTACTTTTAGTTGAAATTCAACCTCAAGCATCAGATATGCTCCTTCATGCACCTTCAAAAAAATGTCAAATTCAAAAAATGTGCGCGGAATCTTTGAAAAGTACAAATATTAGACCTCTGCTAATATATCGATTCATTTATGATTATAAATAAGTTGTCTACATAAAATCACAAAAACCTATATGTGTTTATGGGCGTTTTTAAAGGGGAAAACCCTTATATTAACTGCTTTTAAACAGGTCAATTTGGGGAAAACGTGTTTGCTTGTATTGAAAAGGATCAACATTTATACAACCTGTTTTTTAAATTGTCAATTGCAACAACACATTTTTTAAAAATGGGTTATACTTGTCAACCCAAAACCGTAATATATTGGTGTCATGCTCTGAATGTGTCCAGAACTGATTACATGAAAATATATTTAACTTTAGACCTGAAACTATCATATTTTATTGGACTTTGAATAATAATAATTACTTGTACTTTTCAGGGCAAAGTACATGAAATTTATCAAACACCATACCTATTAATGAATTGGACTTCAAAGTTTGATCGATTTGGATGCATTTCCATGAGATGATTTGTTGCTCTTGTTTTCGAGTCGTGGGTTCAAAACAACATGCAATTTCAATAATCAGCTAGAAACCCTCAGAATTGCAAACTAATATATTATTTGCTTAGTTGTTGAATTCTTGTATGAACATCAATATCAAAGTGCTTATGTCATGGATCACCATCTTTTCTCATCCATGGATGATCTAAATTAAGTGTGAAGTTGAATAATATGAGACAAACTCACATGACTAAAACTCTTATAAATTATAAAACCTAAATGTAAAACAAAAGGAAATATCAAGTAGACTAAATTAAAACTCAAAATATAAAATAATTACATGTAGTAAGAAAGAGTGTTCGGTTCATCGTTGGCCTGAATGTCAATATGAGATTGGATTCAGATACAATATGTCCAAAACATAATTACAAACATAAAACATTGAAAAGTCAGAAGCTAATACGGGTCAATTTATAGTGTAACTGAAAAAACCCAATTTATTTGTTATCATAAACCCTAAATTGAATATGATTTAGTTGAACATGAAATCCCCCAAATCAATAAAAAACTAGATGAGGGCTTTTGTTCAAAAGTTGATAACTAATAATCAAAACCAAAACTTACTCGAGAATTGTATGAGGAACTAGTTGATTAAAGACTGTAACACCCATTTGACTCTTGAGAGTCAAACCTTGAAGAACACTTTAATCAAACCATAATTTCGTGAAAGAAAGTGAGGATTATGAGTTGTGTATAAGAGAATGAACATGGAGAATGATTTGTTTTTATAGAAGCTGGAGTAAATCTTCATGTTTATCAACAAATCATCAAACTTGTTTAATACTAAAAAATGAAGTATGATAAACACTAAATCTGAATCATTATCATGATCAATTTGGTAGGATTGTGATAGAATATGCTTAGGAATGCTCTATAACTTCTAAGTTAGAATCACAGCAAGATTAGGATGAAGTGTTAAACGAGTCAAAACTGAACTAAACACGAAACTGCTGCACAGTCACTTCGGCTATGCTAAACATTGTCCCTATAATGTGCTTTAAGCTCGATTTAAGTGACTTTAACCATGTTTTAACATGTTTGAATATTAAAACAATATAAAATAAATTAAACAAACATAAAATACTAACAAACACTCGATATTATTAATGAAAGAGATCGGAATACAAGCCTGGGCCGGGTAAACAATTACAACCGAAATTGATGGATATCACAATATCTCACGGTTTTTTTTTTGGTTCAGAGTATTTGGGTACGAGTTTTTTCGGATTGGATTAATCGGGTATCTAAGAAAACAAAAAGAAATTAAAAAAGTAAAAGAAAGCTACAACGCGAAAACTAAAGAAACATATTCTTCTTTACTCGTTATGTTATTAATCAAATTATAAATAAACAGAACCCAACAAAGCAACATTTTCTTCTATTACGGTTGTTATTAAAAAAGATATATAAACAATAAATAATAGATCAACCTAAATAGGTGGAATAGTAACAAGTGGAATGTGTAGAGTGTTTCATATATGGTGTACATACCTAACAATATCATGTTTTAAACAAAAAGTTTATTTGGGTATTTTAGGTTGACCAGAAAGCTAGAAATCAGACCCAAGAACCACCCGAATAATTACTTTGTTTTGGGTTCGGGTTGGCTTTCTCCCGGATTTGGGTTTTTCGACGAGTTAGTTTGAGACGTTCGGGTTTGAGTTTTCTTATGTTGGGTTTCGGGTAAAAGTGACAATTTTGCAGTGGCTTGTTTTTTTACATCGAAATAACATTGATAAAAAAACACGTCATTATGGTATATTAAGATATCACAAAACAGTTACACTGTAATTAATAAGTATTCTAATAGTAATTATTTTATATTGTTTACCATTATATACCAAATTATATATGTGAATGGTGGCCCTAAGACAATGCACGACCCGCAAAACCCTGGTCAGACCAAAATCTACGATTATGGAAACCAAATGTATCAAAATCAAAAGAGAGAAACATGTGTTGATTCTCAAAACGAGCCTTATCGTTATATATACTTATATTCATCATACCTTTTTATATTTAGTTCCAAAGTTTAAATGGTACTTCAAATTTCTAATTAAAACCCTCGAATGGACCTACAGAGTACTATGATGTGTGGGTAAAAACACGTGTTTATGGTGTGTAATCTCGTATGTTTTAGTTGGTTAAATATATCGATGTAAGGTTTTGTTCCTGGTGCCCTACTATAGCGTTAGATTTACTCATAAACACGATTTTAAATATCAGATTTAATTAAAAACTTTTCGCGGAATAATAAAGGTCAACCATTTAATACAAAACATTCAAATCTTGTCTTTAAACATAACATAAAACATAGTATTAAAACATCATGACAGCTCTTCTTCAGATGCCAGCCTCTTCAGATCATGTCATGTGTCTCCCTCAAGCCAGCTGCTTTAATCTATTTACCTGCGTGCATACTAAAAGTCAGCTACGCTGAGTGAGTTCTAGTTAATCAAACAACGTACAATACGTTCACATACTTACTCATTTGCATCTGAAGATACGTATTACTTACTTAACATGTTTATCTTTCATCCGTACATACATAAGTGTATACCTTCTTTCTTTCATTCTTTCTTTCTTTTATACTTTTATATTTAATCTTCCTTTACATACTTATTCATTTTAAAGAGATTAATCCTTACTTTCTCGAGTATTATTAGGTTCCGGTTCCCTTCTTCCTCGATTATTATTAGGGCCTAGTTCCCATCTTCCTCGGATATTACTAGGCTCTGGTTCCCTTCTTCTGTACCATACCTTTCTTTATATATATAATTGTATATATTTTTGTATATACTCTTAATATCTTCTATAGCATTCATATATCATTCAAACATTATATGAAAAATGATCACATATCATTCACACATCATACACATATCATACACTTACCACTGAAGGTAAGTTTATTAACTAATCACATCGAGTATGCACACAGACCCGAAAACATAACAAGGAAATGGGGCTAGAAACTCACCTAGATTCTGTTACGTTCGGAGTTAGTTGTAACCCCCCTCCTTAGTTGTGCATGACTGACTACAATAAGGCACATAAGTTAACTACGACTCTAGTTTTTGTAATTGGCTCTTCTTTATAGGTCTTTCTCATTTCAGAGCACGGAGTGGAGGAAGAGGTTGTGAAGATTAATATCACACCAACTATGTTAATCATTGAAGAGTCAAAAAGTGCAATGGTTGTGATTGAAGATGATGATATAAAGGGAGAGAGTTCAAATTTTTTAGGTCATCAAGTTGAAAGTTTAGACTTGGTTGAAGACACCGAAACCTTTGAAAGACCAGTGATTGAAGTAGACCATGTGAATCTTGATTGTTCTCCTATATGTAACATCTTGATTTTGATAAGATTAATAAAATAAATTTTGTTTATTTTATAGTGTGTCCTTATTGGTTTAGATAAATAAAGTATAAGATGATGGGCTTGGACTTTAAAAGATGGAATAAGAGATGGAATAGGCCTTAGATCCATGGACTTAAGGGAGTGTAAATACCCCTTAAACCATAATCCTTTCCATTTTATCCATCTCTACACCATAGCCTACACCATCAAAAACACACACAAACACTATCTTATAACCCGAGCCAAGATCCGAAGGTGAAAACCCGAAATCGTTGGTGCTATATCGTTGGACGAACCAAAACAACATCAAGACTAGACCGTGTTCATAAACCGACTCGTTTAAGGTACGTTTATCAAGAACTTGTTCGTCTAGGTCCGGATTACGTCTAGAAATCATAGATCTGTTTTAGTATGTTAAAAACGAATCCAAGACAACAAATCCTACTGAAATTGATTAACATTTGATAGGTTAATTGTTAACCTAAAAGAACCCGTAATATAGATGCATAAATCTCACCCTATAAACACGGATATTTGGATGAATGGATGGTTGAGGTTTGTTAGCGCTGTGATTCCGAGTTCATTGATACCTAAATCGTGTTGTTTTGTTAAGAATTGAAGGTTCAATTGCAATCTGGTTCGTTTTGACTGCTTGGATGTTCATATCGATTTTGACTTTGACCTCTAAGTCAAAGTCTGGATAAGATTGATGCAATTCGTTAAGATAAGGTAACGAATTAGTTAACCAATTCGTCAGGACAAGATAACGAATCAGTTCCCCAGTTCGTATGATCAGATAACGAATCAAGTGATTCGTTACTCACCCAGTTTGTTATGTTAACATAACGAATCAAGTCATGTTCAGATAACGAATCAGAATGACGAACCAGATGATGACAAGATGACGAACCAGAATAACGAATCAGCTAACGAATCAGTTAACGAATCAGGCTTAGTTTGTTATAACGAATGAGTTAGAGAGTAAAATAATAATTTAAAATCCTAATGGAAAATATGTTAAGACAGTTAATGGAAATAAAATTTTTCCAAGCTGACCTAGCAGCTCGACCCTAGCCAGGGGCTCTGCCCCTTGGACCCTGCTAGAGGCTGCCGCCCCTAGAACCCCGCTGCCAGGGTCGTTGGACCCCCCGTTCGTTAAGGGTAATAATTAAACTAGAAACGCGATATGGGTAGTGATAGTTAAATTTATACTTGTAATTGTTATACAGTTAGTCGTGCACAACTCAAGAAAGGAATAACCATAAACGGTGAACGTAATCGAGTTCAGGTGAGTTTCTAGCCACATTTCCTTGTTATGTTTTCGGGGCTGTGTGCATACTCAATGTGAATACACTTACCTTAAATGGTCAGTGTATGTCTTAATGACGAATGTGATAGTTATGAATGTATGCTTGATAGTACGTGAACGACCTTCGGGTATTGCATGTATTGTTAAGGAAAGTATAGTGTAGTATGTATGATATGTGTATGTGAATAAGGAAGTATGCACGACTATGATATGTATGATATTAAATGTATGGATGTGATAATGGAGATGATAATGAAGGGTAAGGTAAGGTTTAAGGGTTGCATACCCTAATAATATATGCGAAGGTTAAAGGATTGCATACCCTAATAATATATGCGAAGGTTAAAGGGTTGCACACCCTAATAATATATGCGAAGGATAAAGGGTTGCATACCCTAATAATATATGTGAAAAGGTTAAAGGGTTGCATACCCTAATAATATATGTGAAGGTTTAGGGCGTAATGCTCTTTAAAACGTAAGGTATGATTATGCAAGTATGAAGTATGTACGAAAATATGTAGTTATGAATGTGTTGTATGTGGTATGATTAACTAGAACTCACTCAGCGTAGCTGACTTTTAGTATGCACGCAGGTGAGTAAAATGAGACAGCTGGCTTGAACGGGGGCACATGGCAGAAGAATAAGAGTCTGGCATCTGAAGACCTAAGACATTTTTAATTAATGTTTTTGATTTGAAAGACAATATGTTTGTTAAAGACAAAGTTATGGATTTGATTGTAATGTTTATGAAAGTTTTTAATATTCCGCGAATGTTTTAATTAACTCTGATATTTAGAACTGTGTTTATGAATAAATCCAACGTCAAAAGTAGGGTACCGGTAACGGGGCCTTACACTATACTAGTCACACTGATAAATGAAGTTGAGGGAAATAGTGCAAGTTCAAGAAAAAAAATGTGAGTCTAGAAGACCTTGAGCAAAATTTGATGAAATGGCCTTGTATTCGGTCTACAAGAGTATTAACCATGAGAAATAAGATGTGGGTCCGACATGCCACTTACCAAGCTTACACGGGAAACTCGGTCGAAAATTGCTCGGTTCGGCCTCGATCAATATTTGGTGTTTGGAAGATAAGAAAGTGTATGTGGGCTCGACTTGGTCGTTACCGAGCATATGTTGCAAATTCTGAAGGTAAATGTGCATTCACGCCCCCCTGTTTAAAAATTTTCATTTTTTTTTGTTTTATAATTTTTTAAATATTTCTTTAGAAGTTTTGTTTTAGTGGTCTAAAATGGTTCTCAAAGTTCTCAATTTTCAAAAGGTTCTCTTAGGATCCTTACCCATATATATATATATATATATATATATATATATATATATATATATTTGTGTATATACATGTATGTGTGTATATTAATGTATGTATATGTGTATATGCATGTGTGTATATGTATGTATGTATTTGAATGTATGTAAAGTCACAATTGACGTCAGAAAGTCAAACTCTTTGTAGTGTGTATTGTATGAATTTGAATGTATATATGTATGTGTGCACCTTGTGTTTTAATTGGTTAATGTTGTGTAAAGTCATAGTTTGACTTAGGAAAGTCAAACTGTAATTTTTTGATTTCGTGTCAGTTTGTTTAATTATATATAAATAAGCAGTTTAGATAGTCAAGATTATGAGTATTTATGTTTAGTAGATTGTAATAAGAAGCTTACAATAAAGGTCAACGGGTCAAAGACAGTCAATCATAAAAAGTCAATATTCTGTTGGTTAGAATTGTTGGAGGGAAATATATGTTAGTAGACCAAGGATTCAAAATGTATGTATTTAAAAACACAAAGTTGCAAATTGGAAGGGTAGAGCGGTCTTTTCGCAAAACAAACAAACTTTGGGTTCACAGCGGTCCTGATTGCCAAAAAAAATGACCATCACAGGGCCATATCTGCAAAAATATCACCACAGGGTTGAAACATGAATTTTTTTTTCCATCACAGAGACCATAACTACAATTAACTCAAAATTGAATTTATAATGATTTCTTTTCATAAAGAGGAATTGGTCATGCAAAAAGTAAAAAAGATCTCACTTAACGGAATCAAGCTTGATGCACTTTATAACCCTGTCATAATCTACATCTACCAATACTACTGTCCTTCTAAACAAAATTGCATAGCGTCTGTAAGCATGCCAATTAAAATATGATTTATATTTAAGTTTTGCTAGATACGATCTCAAATTCCAATTCATGGATCATCAGTTGCTATAACAAATTAACAATTGTATGAAATAATTCAAACATGCAACTTGTAAATGTGGATTTTGGAAGCGACGATGATGATTCGATGATTTTGAGCCGTTGGAACCCAAAGATAAAGGCAGACAATAACACCAGGTACAGACAAACCAGTAACACTAATGTTTTGTCGAGTGGATGCAAAAAGTACCAGAAGTGTAAATACTAAATACATATGTGATTAGAAAATTTTGAGCGTGCGTACGGGTGTTTTTGTCCAAGATTTGCCACTGCTTTTAAGCATTTGAAGCAACATAAACGTCTTAAGAAAGATTGTTCATATGCAACGCCATAAATATGTACACATAGGAGCTACGTTATACATTATGAAACTGAACCAACTATATATCATGACCACTTAAAACTTGCAATATCTTTACTTACCTTTTAACATCTTCCACAGCAGCTGGAAGAATGACCATCAGTTGCTAACAATATCAATTCTAATAAACAACAAAATCAAGACATTTGAGGATCTTGTGCAGCCATGATTATGGTGATATAATTGAATTTAATATCAAAGAGATCTATTGGCCCGTATGTATACCCATAATAACCACCAAAGCAAAGTCACATTCATGTAGCTCTTTTACTTCTCAAGTTTATTTAATATGGAAAGCATAATGAATAAAACAGCAGAAATCGACAACTGCTTTTCATATGCATATATAATGTGTTCATGATATTTCATTTCATATATATGGAATACGATGTATACTGTATACATTCCACAACCAGAAACACAGCAAACAAGAATCACATACTACACTCTAGTTATTGAGTTTATAATTTAGCTTTTTGAAGATTTATGACAATTCTATTAATTGAACAACATAATTATATTATTCGTATAGGGTTGCATTGGATAATCTTTGATATGGTATAGCAACTAATGGCTTCCTTTTCTTGGTCACAAATCCAAAGTCATCTGAAAGCTCAAACTCTTCATCTTCAGGCAAGATCCAATTAAAAGAATGCAATAGTGATGTTAATATATACATCAACATCTTCCTCCCCCAGGGGGAGTCCAGGGCATATTCTTCTTCCTGATCCAAATGGCAAAAACTTTAAATTATTACCATTGTAATCCCATTTTCCGCTCAAGAACCTCTCGGGCCTAAATTCTAAAGGATCGGCCCAGTTGTTGGGATCCCGTTGGATCGCCCAAACGTTTATATAGACGATAGTACCCTTGGGAATTGTGTATCCACCCACCATGCAAGATTCATCTGGGCATCTTTGGATCAAGAGAGGAAGTGGAGGGTGTACCCTAAATGTCTCCTTTACCACGGCATCCAGATATTTTAATCTGGGCAGATGGGATTCTTCAACAATATTATTTGTGCCAATAACCTTTGTTAATTCTTCCTGGATCTTTGTCTTTACATCTGGATTATGCAAAATCTCTGCCATCACCCATTCTACCATCGTTGATGTTGTGTCGGTTGATGCTGTCAAGATGTCCTATTATGATAATTATCAGTTATTTAGTATTTTCAAGGTAAAATGGATTTTAATAATTCACCTACGACCTATTGATCGATAACTATTTAAATTAATAATTTAACCGCTGTACTTTCAAATTTAATATTTGGATGTCAAATACAATCTTATTCACATAATTGTAAGAAATATACACTCGATTTGCATTTCACTTTGCTTACAAGGAATGCATTTTTCCTTAACTCACTCTGAGCTGAAATCATGTGTAAATCTATGATGATTATGCGAATGAAATCGCTCCTTTAAATGAAAAAGAAAATTAAAAGTAATATTGGTCAAATTATCTGGTTAACTGTTATTGACTAGTGAGTCATAGTTAAGTGGTAAATTTGGAGCTTTATAAAATAAAATGAAACATTTAGGAAGCACTTACAAATAATAGGGCCTTTATTTCAACTATGTCTAATGATACCGAACCATCTTTCTGGTCTTTAAGCTCTAACATAATCTGCAGAAAATCCTTCCTTCCATCTTCCTCAACGGCACCCTTAATTTTTCTCGAGTTTACTTCGATTCTTTCTTCAATTATGCTATCCAAAATCCTATCAAGATGTTCCTTTTGCTTCTGCATTTTCTCTCTTTCTTCCCTGTAAATCAAACCATGATAAAACCGGGATAAAATCAGAGATATTTGGTGCGGCTAGTAACTCGATAATCTTGAATTCGACGTCACGAAACCCCTGAAAAAAATCACCAGAATTGCTACTACAACCCCATAACATGCTCGTTACAACGTCGAGCTCTGTGTCAAAAGCAATTTCATTAATATCAACTGCTGTCCCCAATTTTGCATAAACATTACTCACTGTTTTCCTCACTTCATTTGTTCTGAAAACCTGACAAGCGTCAAGATTCGCATTACTCAACACTTGGCTCACCAAAAGCTTACGCATGTTACGCCAATATGTGTTGTTGTTGGACCATGCAATATCAAGCGCACCGTAAGTGATGGTTAGTGCTGTCACCGGTGGACAACGGTTAGCAAAGGTATGGTCGAGTTCCCGAACCACAACCTTTGCTAGGTCCTTGGAGTTAACCACGACATGAAACTTACTTCCTAGCCTCAGGCTAAAGATAGGACCATATTTGTGAGCTATCTCGGTGAATCTTTCATGTAAGTTGTGGCTCAAAAACGGAAGGTAGCCGAAAATTGGTATGCCATTGGGACCTGGTGGCAATCGGCTTCTTGTATTGTTCGTAAACGATGCGGTCCACTTGTACCATAGAAGGACTAGAATTAGGACCAAAATGGTGAGTATTGTGCGAGCAAGATTGTCTCTTTCATTATCAACTTCCCACCACCATGACCAGTAGTTGATCATGGTGAGATACATCTTATCTCTAATATCTAATTTCATTTTTGGTGTAAATGATAGAACTCTAATAATGAAGGTGGTTATATGTTGCAATTCATGGGATGCTAATTGATGAGGCTGGTGGGGATCGACTTCTCTAAATATGACTAGCTAGTTACATCATGATGCACCACATGGTCATTTAATTTGTTGTCAAACTAAATAAAGAATTTAATTGTCCACAATGAATGGGATAGTTAAATGTTGGACTTGTATATATAAAGAGATATGGTCACGTATATAATTATCTTCCAATCTTCCATGTTTTTTTTTAGTCTAAAATCAAATATACTCCGTAATATTATAATATATTTCTAACACATATAAACACAAACCGAACTACATATGTATAATGGGTAAACGAGCAATAAGTTGCGTAAATATTTCTTACGCATATAAACACAAACCGAACTAAAATTAAATATTATAATTAATAGAACGAATGCTACTGTTAACACGAATGAACAATAACAGATGAGTATAGCGAATAAGGCTTTGTGAACAAATGAGGAACTGTAGCATGGGTTGTTATAAATGTTGAACAGTTGTCACAAACGGTTACAACTACTTAATGAATGAGCTATTGAATCTAATTCCATGTTTGAAAAAGAAATCTATAAAACAATCTATATAAAAAGATATGGTCACGTATATAATCATCTTCCAATCTTCCATCTTTGAAAAAGAAATATATATAATTTTACTTTCATTTTATCAAACCGTCAATAAAGACAGGTTTGATTGTCGTTTATGCATCATAAAATAAGGTAGATGAAAATTTCATCTTGGTGAGTTGGAGTGGTATTTGACAAAGACAGCACACCTGTAAGGTTGACGAATTGATCACCGTTCATTCATTTTCTAATAATAAAATAGAGTAAATGTAGTATAACATAATTAGATGTATATTACTTATGTTCGTTTTTTTCATAAAACTTTGAATGAATTGTTTAATATTTGTTTGTGTTCGTTGTTTTAAATGCGTTTATTTATATTCGTTTGTGTTTATTTGTGTTCATTTACGTTTATTAATATATGTTCTCCTACGTTTGTTCGTTTACATTCGTTTCTGTTCATGAATATTGTTCATAATGGCATTAAGGAGAAATCCAACAAAGAAGGGGCAATTGATGTAGGTGATCGGTGGTTGTTGATGCATGAGATGAAAGGTTAATGATGGTGGATGGTACGTAATCGGAAGTTAATTGGCGATGGTGAGGATAGACCGGCAACGAAAAATATATAGAGGAGAGTAATTAATTAGGGTTTGATCAACCGGGTTAAATCAATGAGAGTTCACCATTTATAATTGAAGCAATTTAGCGAATCGATGAAGGGGCGTAGAGAGGAGGAGCGATCAGAGAGTGGTGCATCATCTTTTTTTGTAGGCAATTATATATTATATATTATATATATTAGCTTGTAGACCGCGTATTACGCGAGTTTTTATTAGATATGTTTTGTTTTTATTATTGTTATTTTATTTTGGTTGAAAATATGCCAGCTTAATTATATTCAGTTATGTTTAGTTGTTCACATTTGTGAACCATTTGTTATACTTTTAATGAACAAAAATAAACAAATATAAAATTCTCATTTTTTAGCAAACCAACACATAATAAAAAGAACCCTCATTCATATAATATTATTCGTGTTTAATTACAAACATCTTGTATTACACCGAAAAGGGGGGGGGGGGGGGTGTTTGCAGTTGAATTGGTCTAACTCATACATTACGTATATACGTTTTTATTAGTCAACTTTCCTATATGTTTGGTGATCCCTTAGTTGTAGCCGTCTCTAAGACCAACCAGCACATTAATCAAACATACAATCTTGTGCTATTATCAATTTTTGGCATGGGATACCATTCACGACTGAAAGGACAACGACTAGGCTTTTTCCCATCCCAAGAAACTTGAGAGAAGCATGGCTTTGAGACCATGTGTAGTAAATGGGCTTTTTGGATAGAAGAGATGTAGTGTATGGAGCCTATTACAATAATTACCTCATTATTATTATTTATTTATTTTTAATATTTAATTAAAAGTCATTAAACCAAACACAATTATCAACCCACCAATCACCTTCCACTTCTTTCTCTATCTTCCGACGCTTTGTGGGAAGCGTCCCCCCTCCAAAGTGCCCCGTGGGCGGTGTTCCCGACGCTTTGGGGGCGCCTTCGGGCTGGGAAGCGCCCCACTACACATGGTCTGAACACTTGACCCACTCCTTGTTGGAATTAATTTCCAACTTAATAGGCTCATCACGTGTAAGTGACCGGGTTGGACCTATTGGGCCAGTAGGATTCATTATGATGTAATGGGTTTATGGGATTACAATTAAGGTTTTATTATATTTGGTAATGTCCTTGCTAGCAAATTAGGTTAGTCTATATAAACCGAGTTATGGTTAGACATTATAGATGGTGAACATGATGTAGCCGAGTTAGGGTTTATCAAGAGTCAAACCGAGTTAGGGTTTGAAAGTTGTAGTCAGTTTTTTAAGAAATATTTTCTGATTAATATAAACGAAAGTTATTCGTTAGTTCTTGTTTGATTATCGATCCGGCACTTGAATTGATATCAAAGCCAAGTTCAAGAAATCAATAATCAAGTTAACTTTGATCGGCGGTGAGGCGGATCAGCGGTATAGTGCTCGGTAGTTAGCAGTGGCTTAAGGAGGAGCTATCAATCTCGCATGTCGGAACCAAGTTGTTTTTCCGAATCAGAGTCTATTTGTTAAAGATGGTCAGTCGGACCTGTGTCGGCAGCATGTATACGTAGGATCAGCGACGTGGTACTGTTATAGCGGTGCAACGAGTAGATTCGTGTGGCAGCAAGTCGGCAACAACAGGTTTGAGTGTTCGGCGCAAAACAGTTTTGATTGAAAATTGTTTGTGATATTTAATTGTCTTTACGATCAAATAAATAAGAAAAAAAAGTCGTTTCCTCCAAATCCAAGGTGCAGGCTAGGCCTGCTTGTATTTAATTGACTTTTGTGACTTTTCTTGCAATTCGAGATGAAGAAAAGTAGCAGTTGAGTTTTCTTTTAACAAGGGATCCAAGAAAACATTAAAAGGAAAGTTAGTTTTGCACACAATTCGGTTTTTTGCAAGAGGTTTTGAAACTGGGGTTTTTCGAGCAAGCGGGTTCGGTTTTGAAAGTTGTTGTTCAGGGCTAGTTGTGGTTTGTATTTGTTTCAACGAAGTGGAGCAAGGGGGTTGTGCGACGCAAACACGTGACATCAATCTGAGCGATTCTGATTGCGTGAAAAATTGATCACCTGCGACGAGTGTGAAAGTTACCCGAGCGATTCAGAGTGTTACGTGTGATACCGGTGAGGAGGAAAACTTTCAATCTGTGATAGATTGATCAAAGAGAAGGAGGTTGTGTGAAACAATCACATTTTCTATGAAAGCGGGTTCGAGAAGAACTGATAGGTGACTGATCAAAGTTAGCAATCCGGGTGATCCATAAGAAGAAATCAAGGAGAGAAGCTGACCATTGAGAGATCAATCAAAACTTGTGTGAAAATAGTTGGGGCAGAGGGCATCAAGGTAGTCGAGTTCGGGAGAACTAAAAATACATATCAATGGATCAAAAGAAGTTCTGGAGAGAACAAGACCGAGATGATGACGACCAAGATGGTTGTGAAAGCTAAGAAGGTCAAGTTTATGGGTCAAAGCAAACTGGGAAAAAGAGACGTGCTCGCAGTTGAAGGATCGCTTATTTCAAGTCAAGAAATTAAGGGGGTGATTGTTGGAGTTTCCAACTTAATAGGCCTATCACATGTAGGTGACCGAGTTGGACATATTGAGCCCGTGGGATTCATTAATGATTTAACGAGTTTATGGGGTTACAATTAGGGTTTTATTATATTTGGTAATGCATTGGCTAGCAAGTTAAGTTAGTATGTATAAAAAGAGTTATGGTTAGACATTATAGATGGTGAACATGATGTAGCCAATTTAATGTTTATCAAGAGTCAAACCGAGTTAGGTTTGAGAGTTGTAATCAGTTTTTTAATTAATATTTTTTGATTAGTATAAACGAGAGTTATTCTTTAGTTTGTGTTTGATTATCGATCCGGGACTTGACTCCTGCCACAAAAATAGTCTGCACAAAATGTTACAAATATCTACGTACAGTCCACCTTTAGAACATTCCCAGCCCGTCGCCTATCTCCATCTCTATAATTATACTAAAAAAACACTACATTTTTCTTTACTATTCAATTAAATAATACTTTATTACCTTATTATACATTTATCAATACATTTTTTTCTCTCCTCTACTCATAACCAATTCAACAAATATATATTAAAAAATAAATAGGATAAACTTTGTTTTCCCAAATTTACAAAAAAATCACTACATTTTCTCTCTCCACCTTATTATTACACTCATAACCTCACAATCTAATTTACAAACTCTCCTCACATATATAGGGGATGAGTTAGGGAATGCTCTTATATTTATTTGATGAGAGTTTGTAAATTATATAGTGGGTTTTAAATGGTTGTGAACGTAAATTATAGGGTGGAGAGAGAAAATATAGTGATTTTTTGTAAATTTTGGGAAAATTTGTTTGTCCATATTTATTTTTGTAATATTTGTTCAATTATTTGCGAGCAAAGAAGAGAGAAAACTGTAATGATAAAAATATAAAATAATATTATTTAATTAAACATGAGAGAAAAATATAATATTTTATAGTATAATTATAAAATATATAAATAAAAGACAGGCTGGGAATGCTCTAAGTCACAAAAAAAAATATAAAGTTAAAATAAGAAAATTCTTTTCAACATGATCTTCATGAATAAAGTTTGAAGTAAAAAGTTATGAATTATTAATGTTTTTGTTTGCCATCTGAATGCAAGTTGTACATGAAAACCAAAAGAGCTTTCTGCATTCTAATTTTTCAATAAACCATTGTCGATTTTGTTCCTACCTCATTTGTGGGGCAAATACAAAAGTCTTGCATCCAGGAATAAGTAAAATTCGGTACCGGTATCGAAATCATCGTCGGTACCGAATCGGTATCAAAATTTTGAGTTTTGGGATCGGTACGGTACCGGTATATCCCGAAATTTGACTCTCGATACCGCTACTATCCCGATACCGTACCGGTACCGAAATACCGAACCGAATATTTCGGTACCGGTACCAAAAATTTACAATTTTCGATATCGACATCGATACGGTACCAAGCTCATCCCTGGTTGCACCTGCATGTGTCATAAGGCCGCTCACATGCTTATGGTGGGCCCATCGAATAAAATGTTTTCTTTTATAAATTTTGTGATGGTCAACGTGGTGTATGTGTGAGGAGAGTCGCTTCCATAACATCTAAGCTAAAATCTGATTATGAGAAGAATGGATAAAAATATAATGCGGTGGCTAATTAGGCATGTTTTTAGAAACATTGGGTGTTAAGATTACGAGTAGTCTAATAACATTGATGCATATATTTTTGTTTTCTAATTCGTAAACAGCTAATTTTATCATGTATTTGAAGGTATAAAATTGTGTTCATTTGTAAAGGTATAAATTAGCTTTATTTAACACTATAAAGTAACGACTTTAAAAACAATTTGGCACGCCCATTTATTTTCAAATTACAATTTTACATTTTTGAAATTATAATGGGGGAGGGGTGGTGCTAATCTCCTCACACACCACACTCAATCAAATTGTGTCACATCACCAACCCCAAATCCATCACATTTTGATGGAATTTGGTAGGGGTGGTGTGATAGGAATATTTTTTTTTGTTTTTTTTTTGCAACTTCAAAAATGAAAACAATATTTTACTAGAATTTAAAAAATAAAAACAATAGTTTACTAGACATAATTCAACTTAAAAATTAGAATTAAAAAATAAAAGTTACAATAAACGTCTACTCCTCGTCTGAATTCGGAAATTCCAAACTTAAAGAACCTATAAGCTCAACTAGATCCCATCTCAACCGATGATGAATATCTTCATTCCGCAAGTCTAATTGGACATTATCGGGAACGGGAACTTGAGTAGGAGGATCCGGTACCCAATCTGGAGAAATTGCATTCCTATCTCCTTTTATTAACATATTGTGTAATATGATGCATGCATACACGTAGCTAGAGATCGTGGGTTTTTTCATTGCACGAACCGGTCGACTAAGTATGCACCATTTACCCTTTAAAACACCGGAAGCTCTCTCGACATCTTTTCTTGCCGATTCTTGCAACTTTTTGAACGCCTTTTCATGGGTCTCGACAGGAAACGAAAAGGCTTTCACAAAAACAGACCATTGCGGGGTGATACCATCGACAAGATAGTAGCCACGTCTGTAATATCTCTCGTTGACAAAATACGGACAGAAATGTGCGTTACCATCTGTTACGCTCTGAAACAACGATGATGTGTACAGAACAGTGATATCGTTGTTTGAGCCGGGAACACCAAAATAAGAATGCCAAAACCATAAATCATTTGACGCAACCGCTTTTAGTGAGATAGTCGGTCGTTTGATATCACCCCTAACATACGCCCCTTGCAACTCCCGTGGACAATTCCTCCATTCGATATGTGTACAATCGATGCTACCGAGCATCCCTGGAAAATGTCATCTAGCCTCGTACGCGGCGTATATACGTGTAATGTAGTGTCTTGTTGGTTTTCATAGAAACTTTTTGCCACACAATTTTATAATCGCGTTACAAAAGAATTGTAGATATTCACGTGAAGTTCTCTCAGACATTTGTAAGTATTCATCGAATTGGTCGGGTGGGTTACCTGTCGCTAATTGACGAATAGCGGATGTGAATTTTTGAAGCGCCTTAAAACTTCGTTTGCCCCTCGCGTCGTAAGATTCTTGAAACCATTCTTCGTTTGCTTCGACGTCGGCTACAATCTTTAAAAATAAAGATTTCGGCAAACGAAAGCGTTCCCTAAACGTCTCATCATTGTATTTCGGCTTCTCCACAAAATAGTCGTTCATTAACACTTCGTGGGCATGCATACGATCATGCTCCACCATTTTTTTCTTTGGACGGCTTGGGCCTTCAAGTTTGTTATATAACAATGGGAAGCATTCGAGAATGTCATCGTCCGAAGACGAAGAGCTATCGGTGTCCAATGGAACCAAGTATTTCGGAAATTCCATATTTTTTTGTTGTGAATGAAGGGGAAGATTGAGAGTGTTTTGAGTTGGATTTGGTTTATGTTTTGGTTTTGGTTTTATATTGGTTATTTTTTTTTTTATTTAACCCCCACCCCCTCCCAACGGCTCCCTCCCCAACGGTCATATTCATCTCGAAACACAACCCCTCACTGCGTGATGGCTATCGCGCACACCACCCCCATCACAAGTGATGGGGGACCGGCGGCGGTGCGCAATGAGCCATCACACATGATGCCGGTCTCCTCACGCACCAGCCCGTCCCCACTAAGTTATAAAAAGATGAAAACCATTACGAGGATCATTTTTGACTTTTTGTTGTGGTACTAAGTTTTTCATTTTGTAGACTTTTCATAGATATTATCGGAAAATGACAAGTCAAAAGAAGATTACAATCACATACGAGGATACATGCCAAAGTACACATGCAATTGTGTCAGGACTTAAATCGGTGAGATAGAGAACTAAGGATATGCCCTTGTGCCTTAAATATTGAGTAGTTAAAAAAGTTTCTCTAAAAAAACTATTCAAGTTTTTTTTATAGATAAGTATGAAAAATAGCTATTTGTTGCATAGTATTATACTATTATCATGGTGGCTTTCATTTCAAGTATTTACCCAAAACAACATAAGAGTTGTGACAACACTATTGTTGGCCATGTGTCAAGAGTTGTGGCAGCACCATTTGATCATGCGTCTTCGATCATCTGACACTTTAGATCTCGACAAGACAAGTAGAATTGATTTAAAGATATTGTGACAGATGGTAATGTTGTCGAGATCTAAAGTGTCAGATGATCAAAGACGCATAACCCTAAACTATAACAAAATAATATTTGATCTAATACTCTGCCGCAAGCTATGAACCAGAGAGATTAAATTTGCCATCTATATAAAAATTGAAAATGCTAATCTAGACCAGCCCAGCCCATGTTGTATGCAGGCACAATTGTTTGATTTGTTTAATTTGATTAAGTAGGCTCAAATTCATAATAGAATAGGCCCAAGTTTAAGGCCATACAAAAAACTCCAGTCCACTACAATATGTTTAATTGGGTTTCAAAGGCAGGATTAATATTCTAGTGGGGATTGGGGGAAGAATCAAAATGGTATGTTTATATTGGGTTGGCAACCTGCAAATTCGCAGAGGACGTGTTGTCAATGGCTAAAAGATGGTGTCAACTTCCGGCAGCCCCCCCCCCCCCCACCCACCCTGTTTTTTTATAAAAAAAAGGTGGTCAAGCTCACTGTACACAAGGATGTATCATTAAGGTCACAACCAACAGGTTTTAAAAAGTTTTGTGGCGACTTATTGTGCAACATATAGCTCTTGTGGAAGATGTTTAACTGGAGAATACGAATTAGTTACGAAGAGATTATGGAGTAGATTAAAACAAACACGTTCATTTGGATTAAGTCAAGGGCAAAGACGTAACCTCTAGATTGGAAGGATTGAGGAGAATTTAAATTCTAAAATACTCTACTAGTACGTTTTGTATTCGAACATATTAATTTGTACATCTAGCATCATGCTAGCAGTGGTTTGATAATACCTTCATTTAAAAAAAGTTGAATGATAATACAAAATACTTTACTGGTTTTAACTTTTTAAACACAAAATACGTTGTCAATGTGGCTAGCCCCGCATTGGCTGTTAAATATAATATACCATGTAGGATAGAAGATAACTCAGGGTTTCCGTAAAAAGCACATTTTTCTTATCATATATGTGGTTAAATGGTGCTACTTTTTTGTTAATAGCATCTAATGTTTTCATATCTAGTATTACACTTTCTACAATTTTGCATATTGTCTTGCATCTCGTTAAAATAAAGATAAGTTAATCATGCGTTATTAGCTTTTCTCTTTTCATTACACTTCAGTGGCCATCTTACACTATTTTTATAAACACAAACTCATGATGTGTCAAAACACTTCGAAGTGACTAAATACAAATTCGTGAGGTAGCCCGTAGCTCATTCTATGATTGGCCCAAAGACCAGTGACATCGCAATTCGTATGATTGAGACCAATCTAGATTCATAGGATATCTCAGGTCCAATCTCAACGTTTCATTTAAGAAAAAAGAAACTAACAATGGCTTTGGTAAAGGGGCAAAACAGGAGGAACCAGTGCATTTAATGCTCTGGTCGAACGCGATGATAATATGCACCAATGCAATCAAAAATAGCTTACTCACAATGGGCAGGGACATTAATTGCTAGGATTCGGTTTGTTCCTTCCAGTTGAGCCTTAAAACCGGATCTTTCAGAAAAATTACTAAAGCAAGCAGACACTGAACCGGAAATAGTTACGTCTAAGGGCAGTATCGTTCAGAAGTGTCATAACGGAGAAAGGACGGCAGAGGCCTTACCTTTTTTTAGAGATAATGAAGGCAAGAGAAACGGAGGATATAAATTAAAATCATGAAGCACTCACTCTCCAATCATCAGTCCTCATAACTCCATACAAGAAAATCACCAAGAACACGACGTTTGCTGAAGCAATTGGGCCCATTCGGTTCTAGGCTTTTACCAGTACCGGCTCTATAGTATAATCAAGTGAAGCACCAGCTTTATGCCACCAAACTTTCAGGACCTCCATTTTAAAAAAAAAAAGTTTACATATATCTAGTGGATGTAATAATTTATTTTAGTTTTACAAACGGATTGTTGTAGCGTTATAGTGATAACTGTTCAACCCAATTACAATGAGACGTTGTTTCGAATCCCTACGCTGTTTTGAATCCCTGCCATATCATATCACCTTCACATCACATTCTTCTTCTTCATCTTTATAATTACACTAAAAACACTATATTTTCTCTCTCATATACAATTAAATAATACTTTTTTACATCTTTATCATTATCTTTTCTCTCTCCTCCACTCACAACCACTTTTAAATATATTAAAAAATAAATAGAGGATGAACAGTGGTTCTTCAAATTTACTATCTCTTTAAATTTTCTCTCTTCTCTACTCACAACCACTTACCATTCTCTAAAATTTTTTAAAGATTTCTCTCACAAAGTTTTTAAGGGACCTGATGTGAATGCTCTTATTTAATCAAAATATTATTTGCATATATATTTATCTTTTATATGACGGCCCAGTAGACTTAAATATTATTTGCATATATTTTTTTTCTTTTTATATGACAGCCCTGTAGACCCATTAAAATTATATACTAAATAAATAAAAAAATGTAACTATCAATGCTATCTTGATTTTTTTATTCTTTTTTTTTTTAGTTTTTATTTTTTTTGATTTTATTTGTACACAACCTTTCAGGTCCTATTTTAGTTGCACTAGGGACTCTGCTTGTTTGATTTTTTGGATTCTGGACTTGAGTATGTAACCAAGTCAGGAGGCATTATTTTTTTCACAGTATACTAGATTTTATTCCTTATATTACGAGGGTTGTTTTATATTATTTGTTTCTAATATTTATTGATTTTTTGATTTTTTTATTGTATGAAAGTTAATAATATACTTATGGTTTGATAATACATTGTTTCACAAATAAATGAGATGTTATAACCCGGTTTAAAAGCTATATGGGTTTGATACGACCCAAGACCGTTTATTTTTTTTACTATAAAATTGGTTTTTTAATTATAAATAATATATATATATATATATATATATAATAAATCATATATTATTTTTAGCATATCCCTATTTTATAGTATTTTTATATCAAATATTTGGTGAGATTAGTTTTTAATTTAATGAGATGTTATAACCCGTTTAAGAAATCTCTGGGTTTGATAAGACCCATACCCGTGAATTCGGGTCAAATGCATGAGAAATCTCCATTTAAAAATCAAACAAATCTGGTGACTCCATAAAAAGGGGGAGCGACACATCGCGACACATAGGATTTTTATGTTTTCGTTTATATATATTATAGATATAGCATATCTAAGTAACAATTATTAGAATAGTAAGTCTAAGCAAATTAATTAAAAACGTTTCTCTCTTTTAAAGGCCTCGGTGTTATAACTCGCTTTCGATCTTAAAAAATATTGAGCTGACCCTGGCTTCTACACAAATGGTTTATAATCAATAGATCTTTATAAAGTCGCTTTAACAACTTAATTTGCTAGCAATAACATAACATGTTTAGATACTAATAATAGAATTTTGGATGTATGGGATTGAAGATAAAAATCCATTCCCTCACTTAGTTTAGGATTTTGGTGTCGAAAAGTCTCTATTGGGCCAAATGGTGGCACCATGTTGATCCACACATTTTTTTTTAACTTTCGGTATCTAATTAGGCTAAAATAGGTTTTTGGTGCCGCAAAGCCACTATTGTTCCAATGCTATGGTGTCCCCATTTAAAAATGTATGGTTGGTTGGTTCAAATCCTTGGTTAAATTTTATTGTCAAAAGAAAAAAAAGAATACTTTTTAGTTGACCATTGCCACCATTTTTAGCTCCAAAATGTGTTGTTCCAGGCACATTAACCCGCCCACATCGGATCGTCTCAGGCCCATCACATGAGATACAAATTTGCCTCTCTCAGAGGCAAGACAATTGGTGTTTAGGATCGGATTCAAACTCACAACCTCTAGGTTATTAGCTCCAAGTCTACACGACTACACCCCATTAACCAGTTGAGCTGCACGACATTATTTTTAGTATATTGTTCAAGTACCCATCCATGCTTTTGGACATGGTTTTGTACTATCATTATTTAATTGATGGCGAGAAACACCTGAAGAAACAAGTTCACTTCTATCGTATATATAATTACATTTAGCACTTGTGTAAAACAACATTAATAACAACATAAATTTCTAGACATGGTACTTAGTAACATGTGAGATGTACACTAATTAGGGATTTGTTTCACCCTTTTCCAACTTCTCTTTAATTCCATTAGTTACCCTAATTCTTAGGATGGATCCAATATAAGTTCAAAAGTAAATAAACAACACGAATATGCTCCTTTAAGCCAAGATTGGCATCTACTATTTGTTTCCCATATCTAAGATGTTAATCTCAACATCATTGAAAGAGTCCGATCCAAACTCATGAATACCAAAATCTTGACAATCCATTAGCCATGTTGCACAATCATCCCATGAGGCAAATCCATTTCGATGTTCGTTGAAGTTCGGTCCACTATTTGGTAACTTCCAAGTCGATGTATCAATGAGTGGAGGTTCATCTTCACCTAAGAGGTAGCTTAACAACTTCTCATCTTCACTAATGCTTTCAAACAAAGTTTCAGTTCCTTGATCTTGAATGGTTATAGAGTTTTCAGAAAGTGTGGAGCTTGAGTTCTCCTCATTGCTTTGAAGGGTAGTAGCACTTGCAGAGGGCGATGAGGACTGTGGCATAAGCTTTTTGGTCGAAGCCGATGTCAACTCTGATTCAGTTTCTTTTTCAAGTGGTTCATGGGTGACAGGATCAATTCCCATTTTCAAGAGTTTTTTCTTGATATGAGTATTCCAGTGATTCTTGATCTCATTGTCTGTTCGTCCTGGCATACTTGATGCTATTTTTGACCACCTAACATATGGAAGTACCATTAATTAGTCATATCAATATTATTTATCAAAACTAATAACCCAATGTGAAATATTTTTGGGATTAGTTTCAAATGCAAAAGAAATATTTACAAAAACTAATAGCCCAAATGCAATATTTACCAAATGCTTATGATTATTTATTATTTAATAATTTTATGTTTTGATTTAAACTGATATATAAATCCATTCATTATCAAATCATATGTTATCAATAAATGTTAGTGATGCTATTTTTTATTTATTAATTATAAAATACTAATATCTATCAAATGTTATTTTATAATTAGTTTGCATTAAGTTTTAAATTTTTCACAACCTAGTATCATGTAAGAAACAAAATCAAATACGTGAAAATAAAGTAATATGTTGAATAGCCACCGTAACGCCTTTTTTATGTATTTTTTTCTTTTTTATTTTAAATATGTTTATTTTATGAATTTATTTATTTAAGAGTATTCTCATTCAACCCATTTTTTGAGGAAGATTTTTATAATTTAGAGAATGGTTTAAGGTGCTGTGAGTGTATCAAAGAGGAAATTTAATGATTTTTCTGTATATTTGAAAAGTTCATGTAGCACCCTATATTCTTTTTAATATTTATTTGAAGTGGTTATGAGTGAATGAGTAAAAATATATTGATAAATTTATAAAAAGGTATTTTTTAATTGAAAAATAAAGAAAAAAATATAATAATTTTTAGTTTAATCTTTTATTTGAAGATAATGAATTAGATGTGAAAGCTCATATATCATAGAAACTGGACCCACGCAAAGAAGATCGTCTTCTTTCATTTGTTTTTGGATTTAATGTTTTATTAACATAGGTTGATTAGCAAACCAATTATTAGTATATAAGGTAATATCTCATAAAATATTAATCAAGTTTTAAAAGTGTTCCAATTATGTCACTCATACATATTTTTTTCAAATCGGGTCACTAAATCTTCAAATAGAGTCTCACTGATTTTTTTGTGCGTCAAGAAAGAAATGAAGGATAAGATGTGAGGGTCGGAATTTGCAATATATGTAGTTAAATTTAGAAAATTTTAAAAAATGTTAATTATATTAAAATTCAAAAATAAAAAAATAAAATCCACGTCGCCACTCAACGTCAACATAAAAAAAAAGATAAAAAGTTTACCTATGTGAAACAAAAAAGAAAAAAAACGAAAAAAACATGTTAAAACATTTAATTTAATAAAATATAAAAGTTGAGTGACTTAACTAGAACACTTTTTAAAATTGAGTGACTTAATTGAAACACTTTTAAAACTTACCATGTAATTGTCTCTACATATTACCATGCAAATTACCATTGACGGTATGTAAGGAATAACACAGTTAGTCATTGATGACCATATCGTATACACACATAATTAAACTTGCTCATTATTATTGATGCATGCACTAAAAAATTTAAGTAGAGACAAAATGTCACATATCATCTCCGGCCATATAATTATCATAGAGTGAAAGACGCCTACCGATTGCCTAGGCGAGCATGGAGATCAATAACCAGTTGTTCTTCATATTCATTGAGCAGACCACGCTTCAAGTCAGGTCGGAGGTAGTTGGTCCAACGCAGCCTGCAACTCTTGCCACAACGACGGAGTCCAGCGAGCTTAGGGACGGCACGCCAACAACATTGACCGTTGGTGAGGATGAAGTTGATGAGTTTTTTGTCTTCCTCCGCCGTCCATGGCCCTTTTTTCACTCCTGATTTGTCACAACACGGTTGTCGGCCCATCTTTTTAATCAATTAATACTATTGTATTAATATGTTGAAAATTAAAAAATATGGGATACGAATGCTGATTATAGAGCGCCAAGCACATTGGCCTAAGTTGAGATATGCCACCACCAACCTTTATATACACGCATTTTAGATAGAGAGAGTGAGATACGGGTGAGGTCCACAGGTTGTCTATGAAAGTTAAAGGTGAACCACAACCCGGTAAAGGTGGTAAAATTTGGAAGTGAAAAGGAAAGATGTTTGGTGACTCAAGGTTAACCCTAAAAAGTTAACCACTTTCCATTTTATACCCTCTACTTATCTAATGTTTGTGTTTTCAGTTCTATATGTAACATGATAATATTTATTGAAACCATAAGCACGGCATTGATTGCAACTTGCTGCTCTAAGGGAGCTCGGAGTGGCATCAGTATGGCGCACGATGAGATGAAAGATGCATAGGTGGGAAAACACCCTGCAACCATTGCTTTTAAGATCGGTGGGATGAAATAGTCAAATAGCTAGTGAATATATTTTCATGCTTTTGAATGTGTTGAGATGGATTGAAAAAAAAAATGATGTGACTTTGATATAAAATAAAGGTTGCACGACGGATAAGATGGGTGCAATGTACTCCTAGCTAGCACCGTAAAAAGTTGAAGATCAATTTTGCTAGGTGGCTTATTTACAGCTAAGTAGATTTTGAACTCAATGGCTCGTGTTTTATGGGTACAAGTTCGTAACATATAATCTACAATATCGTAAAAGAAGTAGTGTAAAGTTTAGTTTGCAGGCAGCTTCATAAACTACATGATATTATGCTTAAACCATATGCTAGCTAGCTCTATGTCTCAATAACTTTGTGTATACCATAGATGAAGTTTCTTGAGTTCTAACAATTGTTTTTAGCATTGATCCTAGGAGGCATGTCCTAGCTATTTAAGATGTAACCCTGTTTTTAGCATATATAGTATTATCATGTGATAGATTACTAGAACAATGTTAGAAGATCTCCTTATAAATCCGTGCACATATCTTTCAAGGATCCATTTCATATATGTCATATCCAAATGTATGGTAACTTTAAGCCGTCCGATCTTAGAGTGGGAGGGATGCTCCACTATGGTACCCTAAGTTATACATATCATGCAATGTCATGTCATTTACAACATCAACTACCTAGAACACGTTAATCATAGTCAGCTCTCCTCGCAAATACCCTAAAACCATTTTTCTTTTCTTAAAATAAGAAAGTTATAAAGATAATGAGTGATTGGGTAGGTAAAGAATTAGGTTCAACTTCCACTCATATATCTGAATCGATGACTATAACCCTCACACCACTAATAGTAAGGGGTGATGCACCGTAAAAGGGAACCTTACCCGGTTATGGTACATGGTGCCCCTCCTAACCTTATGCCAAGCCTCCGGGAGGCTTTGTTGATAATTCTTGTGTAATTAATATAGCTTTCCATTCCGTATATATAATGTGACTTCCTGTTTCTCTTAAGAGTTAATACCTCATCAATTAATATCAACTAGGTAACTAAACCCGTCGTGCTGCGAGGGCCCAACGACACAAGTTTGGTTGTTATCGGTTAAGTTCGTTATGCCTCGACAGTAAGTCTAAAAAGGTAAATCTACAAACACCCAAAACAATATCGACACATGTACAACTTATGATCAAAGCAATACAAATTTGGTCGATACTGGTTAGGTTCATTGCGGTACCGGAACTAAAGCCAAAAAATAAACTAGTAAACTCTCATAATAGTAGTAACACTTATATAAGCTTATAATAATTTCAATAACATATATAAAATGACGTTTATTCGGTTAGTATAACCTTGACATTATGGCGTTGGCCGTTATCGGTTGAGTTCGTAAAGGTGTCAAAATTAACAATTATTTCATCAAACTGATATATATTTAAAACAAAAGGAAGAAAAAATCATATAACGTGGAGGGTGTCCAGATCTTTGTGATCTCTAGTTCTTTCGCGAGGGCGTCTGAGTTTTATCATCGGTGACCCTTCGTGCGGGTGTATGAAGTATATATGCAATTCTTTAATTTGTCGGCCGTTAAAAAAATTAAGGTTAGTTATATGATATTTCATGCTATCTAGGATTGGAAATCAAGTCAATTTAATGAATGTAGAGGGGTTAAAGTTACAATTAATCAGAAAAAAAAATTGCACTTCCTACTTTCCTACACAAAAAGTATTTGTGATTGCACTTTTACTCTACCTTACCATCACTCCTTCCGTCATGACTACGTTACATGTCCTTCGGCTCGAAGGTTTATTTAATAAGTTATTGATATTATATCTTTTATATTAAACTACTATAATTACTTTACTCATGATAAATACTCAAGGCAGTTATATGTATATGACTTTTAGTCAGCAACTTATTTGCGAATTGACCATATTTAATTACGATGACCCAAAATGTGTTAGAAAGTTAAGGTTACTGTAGGTTGGGGAAAATGAAATGGAGGAGAAATGAAATGGAATGAAATGGACAATAACCAAATGAAATGAATCAATATCATTTTTTTTCTTGTTTAGTTAACTTATGGTCCTATGAGAATGAAATAAAGTATTATTTTATTATATTTGGTGTCCAAAAAATTTGGAATGAAACAAAATTGATAAAAAAAAATACTCCAATCTAAAAAAAAACTTTTTTAACCAAAATAAAAAAATTGCAACGACGGTAGTGTTGGCAATAGTTCTGGCGATGACAATAGAGGTGGTGGCGAAGGTGGTAGAACTAGTGGTTAGGTGGTGATGTCGATGGTATTGGTGGAGGCGAAGGTGGTGGTCAGGAAGTGACAGTGGTGGTGGTGGTCATGCGACAACGGTAACAATGGTTGTGGTGGCTACGATGGTGGTGGTGATGGTGGTAGCGCTGGTGGTAAGGTGGAGGTGGCGATGGTAGTCGTGGTGTGATGTGGATGTCGTGCTCTAATCAAAAACAAATATTTCAAAGTCTTAAATACCTATGACTAGTACGGGTAAGTATGATCGTCTCCACATGGAATCAATGGAAAGTGCAAGTAAAACTTACATTTTATTAATTAATATATTAAGCGGACAGCTGATGTCAAGCGGATATGAAAGATATTGTAAGAACACAATATTACTTTTAAAGATATAAACAATTATGAGAAATGTGATTCACTTCATGTTCAGGTACTACGCTGACCAACTACTCACATATTCAGGTAAATTGATTGCGTAGTAATTACTAGACCTAATAGTTGGGTTGTGATGACAAACGATACCCTAACCGAATTGTTGACACAACTGAACCCGATCTACCAAGTTACCAGTTTTATATTATGAAAATCATATAGTTTGCAATAAGTAGCGATTATTAGTTCAATGACACAATAACCTAGTCCTAAATATTGATGAATCCAACTAGATAAGTGATGCAAGATTCGTTAATAAAAAATACAAATTGTTTAAACAATCAATTGATAAATCAAACAAGATCAAATAACAAAACTTAATCAAGTTCTTAATCATTAAAGCACATAGAATCTGATCAAACTAGTTTACACAAAACCCTAGCCTAAAATGAATACAATGGATTTAGCCTGACATTGGCATCACGAAATACTCTCTAATCTGATGAAAGGATAGAAGCATGCGATGAACTGATGAACCGAAAGCTTCGGGATGGTGCAAAATCGTCCTAGGACTTCTCACTAGCTGCTAGAATGAAGGATATCTCGAATGGGGGCAGAAAAACGATTTTGTACAGTTCAGGTTAACATTCCCCGTTTTTTAACAGGTTCGCGTAGCGCGAACTGGCTCAAAAATAGTCCTTCGCGTCGCGCGAAGGACAATATAGTCAGGCTCTGGTCCCTTTGTGCCGCGTGAAGGGGTCTTTTGACATGGTTTTCTTTTTCTTCTTGATTTATGCATTGAGAAACGTGTCGATCCAATTCCGATCTTCCAAGTCTTCATTTCAAGCCTGTAAATCACCCCGATAAGCATCATTAGCATCCAATGACCTGAAACACGTAAACACGCTTGAAGTATTAATGTTCACACAATAATTAAACTAAAACTAAACAATCAATATACCAATATACACAACTTTTACCCGAACATCATGGTGGCGACAGTGTTGGTAGCGGCGGTGGCAATCAGGTGGTGGGGATGGTGGTGGTTATCAGGTGATGTTGTTAAGAAAGTAGGATGAAAGAAAAATGGAAAGCAAAAAAAAGATGGAAGGGAATGGTTTTGATGAAATTAGATTCAATGTGTAATTTTTGATTCTATTCCATTCTATTAAACAACCAAACACCATTTTTTTCATTCCATTACAATTAGTCATTTTATTTTCACTGTCACTCTTTTATACCAAATGTTACCTTAGTTTTGAAATGGGTTTAAAATAAAAGTTGAATGAGTTAAATGCAAGTTTAGTTTGATTAATTAGTTTATTTGATTTTGAATTATAATATGTTTATTATTTAAAAGGTTTGGGCTATTGTAGGATTAGGATTGGGTTACTTGTTGATCAAGTTTTTATTGGTATAAATGAGGGTCTAACGGTACTATATAGTAACTTGTGATTTTTCGTTCTTATAATACAAAAGAGTTGTGGTAAGTTATTACAAACATATCGAGACGTGGAAAGGTTATGGTCGACAAGATTTCAAAAGAAACTTGAGGGGTTATGAATGTGGAAGGATCGAGAATTTTGAATACGAGTGTCCAGACTTGAAAGAAAAAAGAGGAATTAGATGATCCGGTTTTAAATTGAAAAGTATAGAGTCGGTTTCAAGATTAAGGGGGAATGTTGAAATTTAATGTTGAGACAGGTTTAAAAGAAGAGTTAAATGGGTTAAGTGCAAGTTTAGTTTAATAAATTAATTAGCTAGTTTATTTGAGTTTAAATTAGAATATGTTTATTATTTAAAGGGTTTGCATCAGTGTAGGATTAGGATTGGTTTACTAGTTCATCAGTTTTATTGGTATAAATAAAGGGTCCAGAGGTAATTATAATTTATCGTTTTTCATTTTATAATAAAAAAGAGTAGTGATGAGCTACTACAAAAATATCGAGGTAGCTCCATCTAATTAAGTCCAATAAAATGCATACTAGGTTATATTATTAAAGCTTGAAACGTGATGTGTTGTAAAATACACGTATTTTCCATACCTTTTTATCATCTTTTTATTACTAATTTATATAATAAATAATGCTTTTAACTCTTTTTAACTTGATTTTACAAAGTTTCTTATTTTGTGTAGGTGACGAGTTTTAAAAGAGAAAATGTTCGGGTTTTGAAAGATGAAAGAGGCTTTTATGATCAATGTTTGAAGAACCAAGTTAAAGCCCAACCCAAGCCCACAAGTTCAAAGCCTTACATGCATTATTATATTAATCAAAAGAAAAAAATAAGAACCCTAAGCATCTCAAAAAAAATTGCCAATCGGAATTGGACAGAAGAAAAGAAAATCATATTTTTGCTTTGTGGTAAAAGTGGCCGGCTAGATTGTTTTGTGTTAAGTTTGCAAGAAATTGATTTTGTTGTTTGTGTGGTTGGAATTAATTTACGTGAGGAGCAGCACAAAAAGTCCAACAAAGAAATTGATTTTGTTGTTTGTGTGGTTGGAATTAATTTACGTGAGGAGCAGCACAAAAAGTCCAACAAACAAATATTACAAACATATCGAGACGTGGAAAGGTTATGGTCGACAAGATTTCAAAAGAAACTTGAGGGGTTATGAATGTGGAAGGATCGAGAATTTTGAATACGAGTGTCCAGACTTGAAAGAAAAAAGAGGAATTAGATGATCCGGTTTTAAATTGAAAAGTATAGAGTCGGTTTCAAGATTAAGGGGGAATGTTGAAATTTAATGTTGAGACAGGTTTAAAAGAAGAGTTAAATGGGTTAAGTGCAAGTTTAGTTTAATAAATTAACTAGCTAGTTTATTTGAGTTTAAATTAGAATATGTTTATTATTTAAAGGGTTTGCATCAGTGTAGGATTAGGATTGGTTTACTAGTTCATCAGTTTTATTGGTATAAATAAAGGGTCTAGAGGTAATTATAATTTATCGTTTTTCATTTTATAATAAAAAAGAGTAGTGATGAGCTACTACAAAAATATCGAGGTAGCTCTATCTAATTAAGTCCAATAAAATGCATACTAGGTTATATTATTAAAGCTTGAAACGTGACGTGTTGTAAAACACACGTATTTTCCATACCTTTTTATCATCTTTTTATTACTAATTTATATAATAAATAATGCTTTTAACTCTTTTTAACTTGATTTTACAAAGTTTCTTATTTTGAGTAGGTGACGAGTTTTAAAAGAGAAAATGTTCGGGTTTTGAAAGATGAAAGAGGCTTTTATGATCAATGTTTGAAAAACCAAGTTAAAGCCCAACCCAAGCCCACAAGTTCAAAGCCTTACATGCATTATTGTATTAATCAAAAGAAAAAAATAAGAACCCTAAGCATCTCAAAAAAAATTGCCGATCGGAATTGGACAGAAGAAAAGAAAATCAGATTTTTGCTTTGTGGTGAAAGTGGTCGGCTAGATTGTTTTGTGTTAAGTTTGCAAGAAATTGATTTTGTTGTTTGTGTGGTTGGAATTAATTTACGTGAGGAGCAGCACAAAAAGTCCAACAAACAAATATTATACCACAAAATATTATTTAAACCCTAACATCCACAAGCTGGTCCGATCGGAACTAGGACAGCCAAGAATGAAGAGAAAAATATTTTTTGAGGCTTTGTTGATTGGAGCAGCAGCAAGGAGATCGTAGGACAGCAACAAACACTTAATGTAAACATCATATTAATCATCACAAACATCATTAAAAACATTCAACAACCAATGATAATCAATAACAACTCAATCTCTAACTTAATTGCAAAACAATCCAACTTTAAAGATCAAATCGTAAGCGTTATGAACATAAACAAAAACTTAATGTTTATGGAATGTTTACTATCGATTATGGCTGAGTTTGATGATAAGAAACAACCCCGAGCTGCTGTATCAGATTTTTGCTTTGTGGTGAAAGTGGTCGGCTAGATTGTTTTGTGTTAAGTTTGCAAGAAATTGATTTTGTTGTTTGTGTGGTTGGAATTAATTTACGTGAGGAGCAGCACAAAAAGTCCAACAAACAAATATTATACCACAAAATATTATTTAAACCCTAACATCCACAAGCTGGTCCGATCGGAACTAGGACAACCAAGAAGGAAGAGAAAAATATTTTCTGAGGCTTTGTTGATTGGAGCAGCAGCAAGGAGATCGTAGGACAGCAGCTCGGGGTTGTTTCTTATCATCAAACTCAGCCATAATCAATAGTAAACATTCCATAAACTTTAAGTTTTTGTTTATGTTCATAACGCTTACGATTTGATCTTTAAAGTTGGATTGTTTTGCAATTAAGTTAGAGATTGAGTTGTTATTGATTATCATTGGTTGTTGAATGTTTTTAATGATGTTTGTGATGATTAATATGATGTTTACATTAAGTGTTTGCTGCTGTCCAAAAATAATGTTCGGCTAAACTTGTTAGTTCTACCTAGGTTAGATGAATATTGTTAGGTTTTAATAAGTAATATGGATTGTTGATTGTCATGGCTTGAATTGTTAATGAAAAATTTGGTTTAACATTGAATTAGGTTGTGTTTAGTGGCTGTGAATTTATAAATTACACTCATATACCTCTTGCTTTGATTAATTGAATACGTTTTGATTGATTGTTGCTTGTTAGAACTCTTTACTTGGTGTTTAGGGCTTGTTTGCGGGGTGATCAACCGTAGGGTTTAAGTGAGTGTTTTAATTGAATATAATCAGCGGGTGAACACCTTCTTAGAGACCGAGAGGTGATAGGAAGTAAAGTCGTCTCATAGCTTTTACTTGTTAGAATTAGGATCGCGCGAGAGCGGGTTCGGTTCTTGTCGGGTTTGGGTTTTGAGCGATTAGTTGATCTAGTTTAAGTTAAACTAAATTGTTCCTCTATCCTTGGTTGCATAGTATTCGTCTCCATTATGGTAGTGTGTCGGTGAGACCGAAAGGAGAGTCGACATTAGAGCACTTTAACAGTTCGTTTCCCGGTTTGTTCTTAAAATCAACTGAGTGTAAGTTAAAGTTTGTTGGTGAGACCGAGAGGTGATCTAGCTTTCTTGAGTGAACCTTAGTTGTGTCATCCTTAGGAACCGGTGTCGTGAGTATCCTCAATCCATTACCTTATTATACCTTCGATATGATTCTTGCCTAGGTAGACGTTTTATCCAACTGCAGTCAAGTTTCCAAGTTTTGTCAAGAGTTTCATATAGTTAAGTTAAGCTTAGTTAATTAATATAGTTAAAGTAAGTTAAGTAGTTAATTAAATCTTAAAAATCATTTAAATATTCTTAGGTTAGTCTTGGTTAGGGTTAAGTATCTTTTATGTTTTCAAGTGTCCTTGTGTTCGATACTCGGACTTCATTAATGCTATACTATTAGTGATCGGTACACTTGCCGGTTTTGTGTGGTTTCTTTATGAGTCTTGTTTAATAAATTTAAAGCTTAGTTATGAGAGCATCATTATACACACATCAAAACGTTACTTGTGGGTCGTCAGAAAACACCATGTGAACACTGCCACCACCACCAAATGACACAACACCAACCAACCACCACTTGAGCACCACCAACCGTTTTCGGTGATGGTTCTAGACTCAGATTACCTCAATAATTGTAACTCCCCTAAATTCTCGTAAACCAAAAGACACGATTGTAGAGTTTGTAAATTAATTTATTGGGTTTCGCTTGAGGTCTCGGGGACCATGGATATGTCCAAGAAGTAATATATTCAGTTTGGGAACAAGGAGGATGAGATTACAAAGTGCAAGGGCCGAAGGGTAACATTTGAAGATTATAACATAACCCTCTCACCCCCCCCCCCCCATAACCTAGCTTGCGGCCGCAAGCTTTCCAGCCACCACACCCTACATTTTTTATCAAACTACATTGATTCCAAGCTCCTAGAGGTTGTTTAAGGTGTGTACTACACTCTCATATTCTTTAATTGTATAACCTACGTCGTTATAATGGACAATTAAGTCGTTTCTTGAACTAGGGACAGATTCAGATTGATATCATTTGGCACGCTTCCCGAGGTCCAAAGTTGGAGTTTTGGTGTCAAAAGATTCCCAGGTATGTCTGGTATATCATACTAAAATTTCATGACCATCGGAGTTGTTTTGATAGGTCAATTGATAAAACCGATTTCTAGGATTCTTGAATGTTGAAATCGTTAATTGTTGTCATTCGGGTATTATTTGAAAGAATTGCTAACTCGATCAGTTTAAGGGGTCTTATGTTAGTGTAAGAACAGTAGTAAAGCTATTTTTTAGTTATATGGGCTGGTTTAGTCGGTGATTCCTTAATCGGTTTGTAAGAGCGCGTAAAATCGGTTAATTGCTAATTAATGAGGTATATGATGATATTTCAAATCCCATCAACTTGGGTGGTTAAATATTGATGGGTAGGTTGTAATAATGTCAAATTTTATCAAAATGGGGCGGGTTTGGTTGGTGGTTGGTTAATCGGTTCTTTAGCGCACGAATTCGACACAATTAACGTAAAATGGGCATAGTTTGGGAACCATTGGTGATGATTATATTGGAAGGGAGATTTGGGTAATTTAAGGACTCCGGGGGCTGATGTGGATGAATATGAACGTTGGGTAAGGTCATGGGTCAATCCAATCCCGTTAGGACGTTTCGTAGAGTAAGCGAGTCGTTGTGGTCTAGTTAGTTATTGTTGTGTGCTTTAACATGACAGGCTTGTGAATTGTGAGTGCTTAGCTAGAGGATCCAATTGTGATATTTTTGTGATTCATTTCATGTGAGTTTCTTGATGCCCCTTTTTAAATGTTTTACGTTTTGGGCTAGCATACACGTTTTATGACGGTTTTACCCTTTTGAAACATTTGGATGATATTGCATAGTTTATGTTATTTTTACCATCTATGCTTGGAAGTTTGAAAGATTTATGATTGTTTTATTTGTATGTGTGTGTGGCCACCACGCGGATGTTTTTGTTAAGCCATGACCGGGTCGAAGAGAAGAATAAAATTCCTTAATTCCCCTGTTAGGGGTTAAGGTGGATGTGTCCCGTGACAGGAAGACTGTCCTTGGGGTGAATGGATGTTTAAAAATCTCCTAACAGTTTATCTGCCCTTGGTTTGAAGTTTATTCGGGTCCTTAACTTTGTGTTTTGTACTTGAGAGGATGTGACCCGTGTTACGTGCTTAACGGAGGAAAACTAATTTATTTATTTATTGATGCTATTTATTTATTTTTATGGAAGTCGTTGTTGGAATCGATCTGCCCAAGACATATATTTGAGTTGATGTGGCTAGTACGTAATGATCCAAGTCGGGTCATACCCAATAACAAGCTAGACAAACGCCACGATATTTATTGTTAGATTTGATCTAAGTTATAATTATCAACACTTATACATTTGGAAAATGGATTTTCTAAATAATTGCATTTGTGTGTAAATAAATTATATGGATAATTTATACATGAGAGATGTTGCTTAATTGGTTAAGTGACGTATTGCATGTTACTTGTATATGTTATGTTTTATTTTAAATATAACATAATAACATCATAAGTAATAAAAGAAATAAACAAAATGGGAATTGGTTTTTTTTTTTTTGGGGGGGGGGGGGGGGAAGCCCCATGGGGCCGGCTCCCTCTCTCTCCTCTTGTTTCTTTCAAAACATTGCATGTTGTTGTATTGGGGGATCAAGATTTCTTGGGTGAATCCAATCTACACTTTCTCTCACACACACATTTTCTCTCTTCTTCTTCCTCCTAGACAAGAACAAGTAAAGAAGAACAAGGAGATTGCAAGAGTGTAAGACCCTAGCATCTTAGGTGTTTGTTGGAGCTTGTTCGGGTATACAAGCTTGAGCATTTCTCTATTGGAATCTAGCCATTCATATCCTCATCTTCTTCGATTTCTGTACTTGAAGGTATGTTCTTGAAACACCCTATGGTTGTTCTCGATGGTGTGTTAATTGTATATGGATCCTGGATTGGGTTTTGACATAACACGGGTTTATGTGTATTGGTAAAACAAGATTTAAAACCTTTATTTCCGTTGTGTTTTCCTTATAAATTGGTTTATATGGACTTTGATAATCTTTCTAAAACCCAACAATGGCATCAAGAGCCGCTTATTCGATTACATGCTTCAAAACTGGATCTAAAGTGTTCGGTTTTGATGTATTCTTTAACATATTGGCCGAAAAATTTAGGCATTTTGGTTGCCCCTTGGTTTTTCAATATTGTACCATACATGCATGTGGTAAATCTAGAAAAATTGAATCATTTGGATGCTATTTTGTTTTGGACAGAATCTGTGTTCTTCAGCTCTGGCCGAGAACAAAATGGTTGGAAACCATAGTTCTCGGTCTAGCCGAAGACACCCGAAACCATGTTCTCGTTTGGCCGAGAACTCATGGTTTAGAACCATAGTTCTCGGTTGACCGAATACGTGTTCTCGGTTGGACCGAGAACTCATGGTGGAGAACCATAGTTCTCGGTTGACCGAAAACTAGTTCTCGGTGTTGACCAAGAACATTAGGTTCTTTGTGGACCAAAGTTTTCGGGACAAAAACTCTGAAACTTTGGTTTTGGCCGAGAACTCTGTGTTCTCTGTTTTAGGCCGAGAACTAAGGGCCAAAGGGGAACCATTCTGGTCAAAGGTTGACCTGCTTGTGTGGATGTTCATAACCTATCCATGATCTTGTGTATATTGAAGTGATTTGTTGTGGTTTATACATTTATTTGTAATATTCTTTATTCGGGTTTGTTATCTATTTATTCTTTCAAATGGTTTGTAATAATAAGTAGAATAGTTGTATTTCTTCTACTAGAAAAATGTATTAGGATATATTTTGTAAAAGAAGATGCATCTACAAACACCACTTTGGTTGGAGTCCAAATGGAAGCCCAAATAAAGAAGAAGGATCGCAACAAAAAGTGAACCCTTGAAGCATAAGGATGCGGAATCAAGTGGGAGTTCACCATCTCATACCTTGTGTCATGCTCGTCCCTTAGGAGAGACCTTATGACACACTTGTTTCGGTTAACAAGTGTTTTCAAGTTTTAGGTGGCTAAGGTTATGGACATGTGATTGTATTTTATGCTTGTGTAGTTGATTTATATTTATTGTTTTATCATATTTGGATGTTAACAATTAAAATCGACAACTTGCATAAAAATGATTCCTTTGAAATCATTAAGTTATAAAATTGGTTTTATTAACTAATAATGATTTCATAATAAAATGAGTTTTATTAATAGGAATTTGAAAATTGGTTTTCAAAGGGTACCATACATTTGAATGCATGCAAATGGAAGGTACAATAAATAGTTTTTCAAATCTAGAATTTTGAAAACTTAAATCCCTTTTAAAACAAGTTGAACACCATCCTTTTATGCGACACTCGAATCACTTGGAGACTTAATGTGGGATAAAGGTCACCTAACCACATTTAAGAAACCTTGTGATCTTGAGGTGAATTTACAATACTTGTGGGATAAAGGTCACCTAACCACTTGTATGTGTAAACTCACACGTGTGTGTAAGTAGGACGACTTGATTTGGAAACCATGTGAATAGGGTCACCGAAGCATGGCGTACAAAGCTGTTGATGGGATTAAACATGCCAACTAAACACATGATGTTTAACCGATCCCATAAAACTAGAAGTTGAAAAGGGTTGCAATCGTCAAACGTTGACTACCTTGTTAATTTGAATAGTGGGATAAAGGTTACATAACTACAATTTGAATGAAACATTGGGTTCTAGATTTTAATCATTAATTGTCTTGATACATTTAAGGGTATTAACGATTAAAATTTATTGATATCGAAAATACTAAATTGAACTTTGTTAAATTCTTTTATAGATGGCCGCAAACAACCCACAGAACGTTATTATCCCACCTGTGCATAATCTATCACTGAGATCCATTCTGGATAAGGATCGTCTGAATTATAACAACTTTATGGATTTGTATTGAAACATGAGAATTGTTCTCAAGCAAGAGAAGAAATCCTATATTTTGGACGATCCTATTCCCGATGAACCTGATGTCAATAACTTGGACGCCTATGCGGATTGGTTAAAATACACCGAGGATTCAGTGCAAGTTTCTTGCCTCATGTTAGGAACAATGATTCTCGAGATCCAAAAGGATTTCGAGAATCATAGGGTATATAACATGATCACCCAGCTTAAGGAAATGTTCCTTACTCAAGCTAGGGTGGAACCCTTTGAAACGGTTCGAGCGTTTCATGCATGTCGTATGGAAGAAACCCAATCTGTCTCATCTTATGTACTTAAGATGAAAAGCCACATTGATCGGCTTGAACGGCTTAATTGTGCCATCTCAAGAGAGTTAGCCACGGATTTGATCCTCAATGGCTTAACTAAAAGATTTGAGACATTTGGCATGAACTAAAACATGAGCGGATGGGACAAGAGCATTGGTGAGCTTCACGCAATGCTCAAAACAGCCGAAGTCGGGATGGGTAAAAAGGTTTTACCCGTTCTTGCGATCAATGAGGGTGGCTTGAAGAAGAGGCATCATCCAGAACCCAAGGCAAAGGTTGCTAGTGGTAAAGGACAAGTTAAAGGCAAGTTCAAGGGAAAGGCAAAGGCGGAACCCAAACCCAAGACGCTAAAGGTTAGCTCCAAGGATCCGTGCTTTGGTTGTGGAGAGATAGGTCACTGGATGAGAAACTGTCCGACCTATCTCAAGGAGTGGAAAGCTGAGAGGGATGCGGGGCAAACCTCAGGTACAACTTTCATGATCCATATTGATCTTAATATTATTTCTTCTAACACATGGGTATTGGATACCGGATGTGGAACTCATATATGCAATTCATTGCAGGAGTTCAAAAGAATAAATGATTACAAGAAAAGAGATATTAGTATCTTCATGGGCAATGGAGCAAAGGTTTACGTCCAAGCCCGAGGAGATTATGTTTTGAAGCTTCCAAATGGTTTGGAAGTTCTTTCGAAAAACATTTTGTATTCTCTTAGTTTGACTAGGAATATTATCTCTGTTTCTTTGTTAAGACAATTTGGTTATGATTTTAAGTTTGTAAACAATGATATTTGTGTTTTCATGAATGATGTCTTTTATTTTAAAGCGATGTCGTCTAATGACATTTATGAATTAGTTCATGATAATACATCCATTGATAAGTCGTTGTACCAAGCTAACACCAAAAGACTCAAATTGGATTTGAGTGAAACTTTTCTTTGGCATTGTCGCCTCGGTCACATAAACAAGGATCGCATTCGTACACTTCAAAAGAATGGTCTTTTGGAATCGAATGATGATTCATTTGATAAGTGTGAGTCTTGTTTATTGGGGAAGATGACCAAGGAGCCCTTTAGTGGAACTAATGAAAGGGCGAAAGACTTATTAGGTATCATACATGAATGATGATTCATGTATGTGGTTCTTTTAAGACAATGACAAGGAATGGTGAATGATACTTCATTACCTTTACCGACGATTATAGTCGCTATGGGTATTTGTTCTTGTTAAGACACAAAGATGAAGCCTTTGAAATATTCAAAGTCTTCCAAAATGAAGTACAAAATCAACTCAATAAAACAATCAAAGTACTTCGTTCCGATAGAGGGGGTGAATACCTCAATGATGTGTTCCTAGATCATCTTAGGAGTTGTGGGATTGTCTCACAACTTACTCCACACGGAACACTGCAACACAATGGTGTGTCCGAAAGGAGGAATCGAACTCTTTTGGATATGATTCGATCCATGATGGCTAGAAGCATATTACCTCTATCATTTTAGGGTTTCGCATTGATATCCGCAGCCCGTATTTTAAATATGGCACCAACCAAGAAAGTGGAAAGGACACCTTTTGAAATATGGCATGGAAGGGTTTCATCATTATCATATTTAAAGGTATGGGGTTATGAGGCTTATGTCAAGAACAACACCCAAAACAAACTTGAAAGCCGATCCACTAAGTGTGTCTTTGTAGGATATCCCAAAGATTCGATGGGATATTTTCTACAATGGAAACGAGCATAAAGTGTTTATAGCTCGAAAGGCTGAGTTCTTGGAAAGAAGGTTCCTTATGGAAGGAACTGATAGAACTATGGAACTCGAGGAGGATGGAGAACCACAAGCCGATACACGTTTGGTTGACACTAGAAATCAACAAGAGGTTGTTGAGAATGATCAAATGGTTGATCAACACACACAAAACGTTCGCAAATCTGGTAGAATTAGCACCCCACCTGGAAGATATGGATTTTTCATGGATGGATGCTATGTAGTAGATTCGGATGAACCCACCACATACCGAGATGCAATGTCACAATTTGACTGTGATAAATGGCTGGAAGCCATGAACGTTGAGATGCAATCCATGCATGACAACCAAGTATGGGACTTTGTTATACCACCTCTTAATTCCAAACTGGTTGGAAGTAAGTGGGTTTTCAAGAAGAAAACTGATATGCATGGAAACTTGGATACTTATAAAGCTATACTTGTAGCAAAGGGTTTCACTCAAACTCAAGGGGTTGATTATGATGAACTTTCTCACCTGTGGCGATGCTAAAGTCTATAAGGATATTGTTTGCCATAGCTGCATATCATGACTATGAGATATGGAAAATGGATGTCAAAACTGCTTTTCTAAATGGGCATCTTGAGAAAGATGTCTATATGGTTCAGCCTGAAAGTTTTGTCGATCCACAACATTCTAACAAAGTATGCAAGTTAAAGAAATCAATCTATGGATTGAAGTAAGCATCTAGAAGTTAGAATCACCGTTTTGATGATGAAGTTAAGAAATTTGGGTTCATCAAAAACGCTGATGAAGCTTGTATGTATAAGAAAGCTAGTGGGAGCATCATTACCTTTCTGGTATTATATGTCGATGACATAATACTGTTTGGAAATGACATTCCAACAATGGAGGGCGTAAAAGCCTGGCTTGGAAATTGCTTTTCCATCAAGGATCTTGGTGAAGCCGCCTATATTCTGGGAATAAGGATCTATATGGATAAATCAAGGCGGTTGATAGGTTTGAATCAAAGTGCATACATTGACAAAATCTTGAAAAGGTTCAAGATGGAAAACTCTAAGAAAGGTTTGGTACCTATTCAAAGAGGAACAATATTGAGTGCATCTCAATGTCCAAGGTTAAAGGTTGAGCAAGACAAAATGAATGGAATCCCATGTGAGTCTGCTATAGGATCCATCATGTATGCCATGATATGCACTAGACCGTATGTGTCATGCGCTTTGAGCATGACAAGTAGATACCAACAAAATCCGGGAACTAGCCATTGGATGGCGGTTAAGAGCATACTGAAATACCTTAGGAGGACTAAAGATATGTTTCTAATATATGGCTCTGGTGAGGAAGAACTCGTTGTAAAGGGTTACACGGATACGAGTTTCCAAACTGATCAATATGATTCTCGATCACAATCTGGATATGTCTTCGTTCTAAATGGTGGTGTTGTCTCATGGAAGAGCGCAAAACAACACGTGGTAGTCTTGTCCACCACTGAATCAGAATACATCGCCGCCTCCTTGGCAGCTCAAGAAGCTGCGTGGATTAGAAAGTTCATTGCCGACCTAGGGGTAGTCCATACCATTCAAGACCCTCTAGAAATCTTTTGTGACAACGAGGGTGCGATTGATCAAATCACGAAACCCCGTGCACATCAAAAGACTAGACACATTGAGCGGAGATTCAACTACATAAGGGATGAAGTTGAAAAAGGAAAGATATGTATTCGCGAAGTTCACACAGATCAAACCATTGCGGATCCACTCATGAAGCTTCTTGAAAGGCCGAAGCATGAGGGTCATACTTGCGCCTTGGGACTTCGATATTCTAGTGATTGGATTTGATCAAAATTTTGTATTTGGATATTGGAACAATTTTATTTTAACTCAATCATTTTGTTTTGGTTATGCTTATACTTTTGAGTTAGGTTCCATTTTAGCATGTTTAAATCCATGAATAATTTGATTATTCTAAATGTCCATAGTCGATCATATTTGTGGGAACAAATGTGAAAGTAAGACTATTATGAACTTGGATTGGTAGATATTCATGAGGTATGAATATAGTAAGGGTTTTCTGCCAAGGTTCATAGATATTTATAGGATAAATATTGGACATCATATTTTAAGGGTTTGCCGCCCTCAAATTTTACTACATGGAATCCTTGTGATTTGTGGTCATAAGTAAATTTGAGTAAAGGCGAACATCATAGTATCCTCCGACCTGAGATACATATTGGGTCTTGATATTCACCAACTATTATACTTTGTCTTAGTTCTTCGCTACTCTGAAATATGTCAGTACATAAGGCTAAGCTCAAGTATAATACTAGGTGATAGTAAGAGACGTATGTAGTCAATAGGGGATTTGTCCCTCTTAATCGTTGAGAGCTAAATGTCTAAGGCCTGATAAGTTAAATCAATAGAGGATGATCACTCTGTGTCTCTGGATTTAACATGACATTTGTGGAAAAGGATAAATGATAGTTTCACCTAAATCATTTTCAAGTGAGGGACTTGAAGGGGGTAATATTATTGAATGTCACTTCTTCATGCGTATTAGGGATAGTAAACCGTTGTTAGGCGGTATTTAATATTTGCATCAATATTCTATGAATCTTGTGCAAGTGGGAGATTGTTGGAATCGATCTGCCCAAGACACATATTTGAGTTGATGTGATGATCCAAGTTGGGTCATACCCAATAACAAGCTAGACAAACTCCACGATATTTATTGTTAGATATGATCTAAGTAATAATTATCAACATTTATAACATTTGGAAAATGGGTTTTCTAACTAATTGCGTCTGTGTGTAAATAAATTATATGGATAATTTATACATGAACTAGGGACAGATTCAGATTGATATCATTTGGCACGCTTCCCGAGGTCCAAAGTTGGAGTTTTGGTGTCAAAAGATTCCCAGGTATGTCTGGTATATCATACTAAAATTTCATGACCATCGGAGTTGTTTTGATAGGTCAATTGATAAAACCGATTTCTAGGATTCTTGAATGTTGAAATTGTTAATTGTTGTCATTCGGGTATTATTTGAAAGAATTGCTAACTCGATCAGTTTAAGGGGTCTTATGTTAGTGTAAGAACAGTAGTAAAGCTATTTTTTAGTTATATGGGCTGGTTTAGTCGGTGATTCCTTAATCGGTTTGTAAGAGCGCGTAAAATCGGTTAATTGCTAATTAATGAGGTAAATGATGATATTTCAAATCCCATCAACTTGGGTGGTTAAATATTGATGGGTAGGTTGTAATAATGTCAAATTTTATCAAAATGGGGCGGGTTTGGTTGGTGGTTGGTTAATCGGTTCTTTAGCGCACGAATTCGACACAATTAACGTAAAATGGGCATAGTTTGGGAACCATTGGTGATGATTATATTGGAAGGGAGATTTGGGTAATTTAAGGACTCCGGGGGCTGATGTGGATGAATATGAACGTTGGGTAAGGTCATGGGTCAATCCAATCCCGTTAGGACGTTTCGTAGAGTAAGCGAGTCGTTGTGGTCTAGTTAGTTATTGTTGTGTGCTTTAACATGACAGGCTTGTGAATTGTGAGTGCTTAGCTAGAGGATCCAATTGTGATATTTTTGTGATTCATTTCATGTGAGTTTCTTGATGCCCCTTTTTAAATGTTTTACGTTTTGGGCTAGCATACACGTTTTATGACGGTTTTACCCTTTTGAAACATTTGGATGATATTGCATAGTTTATGTTATTTTTACCATCTATGCTTGGAAGTTTGAAAGATTTATGATTGTTTTATTTGTATGTGTGTGTGGCCACCACGCGGATGTTTTTGTTAAGCCATGACCGGGTCGAAGAGAAGAATAAAATTCCTTAATTCCCCTGTTAGGGGTTAAGGTGGATGTGTCCCGTGACAGGAAGACTGTCCTTGGGGTGAATGGATGTTTAAAAATCCCCTAACAGTTTATCTGCCCTTGGTTTGAAGTTTATTCGGGTCCTTAACTTTGTGTTTTGTACTTGAGAGGATGTGACCCGTGTTACGTGCTTAACGGAGGAAAACTAATTTATTTATTTATTGATGCTATTTATTTATTTTTATGGAAGTCGTTGTTGGAATCGATCTGCCCAAGACATATATTTGAGTTGATGTGGCTAGTACGTAATGATCCAAGTCGGGTCATACCCAATAACAAGCTAGACAAACGCCACGATATTTATTGTTAGATTTGATCTAAGTTATAATTATCAACACTTATAACATTTGGAAAATGGATTTTCTAAATAATTGCATTTGTGTGTAAATAAATTATATGGATAATTTATACATGAGAGATGTTGCTTAATTGGTTAAGTGACGTATTGCATGTTACTTGTATATGTTATGTTTTATTTTAAATATAACATAATAACATCATAAGTAATAAAAGAAATAAACAAAATGGGAATTGGTTTTTTTTTTTTTTTTGGGGAGGGGGGGGGGGGAAGCCCCATGGGGCCGGCTCCCTCTCTCTCCTCTCTCCTCTTGTTTCTTTCAAAACATTGCATGTTGTTGTATTGGGGGATCAAGATTTCTTGGGTGAATCCAATCTACACTTTCTCTCACACACACATTTTCTCTCTTCTTCTTCCTCCTAGACAAGAACAAGTAAAGAAGAACAAGGAGATTGCAAGAGTGTAAGACCCTAGCATCTTAGGTGTTTGTTGGAGCTTGTTCGGGTATACAAGCTTGAGCATTTCTCTATTGGAATCTAGCCATTCATATATCATCTTCTTTGATTTATGGACTTAAAGGTATGTTCTTGAGACACCCTATGGTTGTTCTTGATAGTGTGTTAATTGTACATGGATCCTAGATTGGGTTTTGACATAAAATGGGTTTATGTGTATTGGTAAAACAAGATTTCAAACCTTTATTTCCGCTGCGTTTTCCTTATAAATTGGTTTATTTGGACTTTGATAATCTTGCTAAAACCCAACAGTCGTATGTTAAATATCTTGGTCGGTCTTTAATAAATTTCAATGATAAAAACATGAACTAACTCAGCTCAAGCTGACTTTTCGTGTATGTTAGAATGATCTCAGGTTGAGCGTGGATGGGATTACTGCTTGGATGTGCTCCAGACTACCCGAGGTCCTGAGGCAGTTCTAGTCGATGCTCCTTATCATGTTAATAAGTAAGAAAGTTTTAATTTACATTTTTGTCTTAAGGATAATCTTTGGATGTTTTGTTAATATTCCTCTGCAAGAATACTCTGTGTTGAATTTTTGAATTATATGAAACCGGCTTATCTTTTATATTTGAATTTGTTTGGAATGATTACGAACTGTAAGACTCCTGGATTTTAGGGGCTTACAATAAATAAGGCTTTTACTAGGAAAAAAGGTTCTTAAATGTCTAATCCAAGGTTACAAGATCTTTAGGACGACAATGTTGAGTTTTTTAGAAAAGAAAGTAATTTTTCTAGCCTAAAACGTTTTCCGGTGACCTACAACTAACAGCGATAGGAATATGTTAGTTGCAGACCGTTAGGAATAAATACGTTTAAAGTTGGGACCATCAACAGCCACTTCGTTAGTTAGGACCGACAACGACCAAAAGATCGATGATAGTTGAGATTAATGAAAACCAATACACCAAGAATAAATCATCTCGTTCCCTACACATGTCCAACCACCATCTCCGGCGATGGTGTTTTTTTTCGGAAGTCAGAGAAGAAATCGCCAGCCACCATTCAACACTTGAACTGAGATGAATAGTAGGGACGAAGGAAGATCTGAATGTTGCTACCAACTAGTTAAACCCTCAATCAAGTAGTCATAAATCATTTAAACAATACATATTATATTTAAATAGATATAGCAACATAAATTTTCTTAACATAAATTCTTAAACGGATGTTAGTCATAACTTAGATAGTCTGCCTAAGTCATCTTCATCAACCTGTAGTTAGCCGAATGTGTATACTAGAAGTTAGTTGTTTTGTGAGAGTTCTAGCTTAAACAGCCAAATCGAAACATTTAATAGCATAAAATAAATTTATCTCGTATCATAACATGCCATATCATGTTAATACATATTAATTTTTGTAACTGAAACATCATATAACATAAACATTTATTTTATCACTCATATCATACATTATGTATTCATTCGAAAAGTCATGTAGGACGGTACAACCCCGTCGTGCGATGGTTGTCATCTTCATCATTCCGTATGTCGCGTAGGGACTGTATAGTCCCCCGGGAGATGACTACCATCATCATCATTCTATATGTTGCGTACTGATGGTTGGGGGTAATTCTTTTATTTTTAATAGTTTATTTTATTAGTTTATATATAGTTTTTCGCGAGATCTATGGTGCGTTATACATGCGTTTGATTTTCATGTTCTTCTACATTAAAAATAAATACTGGAAACTTTTACATGCATGATATGAAGTCTCGGGACGAACAATGATGTTTCGCGTGCATCGGAGTGAAGAAATCAAAAATCAGGAAAATGACATCTTAGTGACACGCGAAACTCAAAAGCAATCCCTCACGACACGTGAGGGAACCAGAAATTTAAAAAGTGGGAAATCGACTATTTGGACCCTCTCATCACGTAAGAAACCCAGGACCCCTTCGTGACGCACAGAGGATCTAAAATCAATGAATTATATTAATATCATGCACATATTTACACATTCTATTGTGGGTTATCTTATTCTCTGACATTTATGGGACTGAGGGGGTGACTTCGAGACCAATTACTATAGGATATGTGGTTCTTTGCTCCGAGTTAGTATTCGAAGATAAACGAAGACCATGATGGGCTAATTCTTTTAGAATCATTCGCATGTTTATTTCTTGCATATTTGGTTTGAACTGTAACTTTTTGTAATCTTTTGGTTGAAACTGTACAATTGTTTGTTAGTATTCTTACAACTTCATGATTATTGAGATTTCCTTGCGTAATTGACATTGTGAGATTATTACTACTATTATTTTTAAAACATACATTTGTCCGGAATTCATGTTGTGATGATTTTTTACACCAGTTGCATATGATAGATGGTGCTGATGTCTATGATTAGAGATTCATATTAACCAATCTAAAATAACAATTGTGATTCATTACTATCAAAACTTTCACGCATAGTTATTTCTAGTTTCCAATAGATTTGAAACCCGAGAGTAATTCAATTTTCAGTAATTGCTACTGTCTGTTTAAGTGTTTAATTGTTTTTCAATTACCTTGGTTAGTGTGATTCACACTCGACATAAACTTTACAACTGTCTTCACATATTTCTTTTATACTTAGTATTAAATAATCAAACGAACGTATAATACTGACCACATGCTTCATGGATTCGATACTTGACTTGCCCTAGCTATTAAGTTAATTGGGTTTTTGTTTGATCGAAACAACACAATTATCACGTAGGACCGTACAATCCTTTCAGGTATTGACTATCGTCGTCATCATTCCATATGTGGCATAATATCATTTAACATGACATACCATAAACACATATTGGGTTTGTAGGACCTTCTATTGTTTATCATGAATATCATATATACTTGTCCCGTGATCATTAACACGTTCACGTACCCATTTTATCATATTCGTTTCATGAAACATTACCTTTCATTCATTTTGTAGACACACATATATATATATATATAATATTTGTATCATGGGCTAAATGCCAAAACTGTTATCACATGAACACATAAATACCGCCCAAAACGTATCATAAAAAGAGGTCTTGAAACTCACCGTACAATGATTAACTACTTCGCGCTAGGGTAAACGTCATACAATCTGCATAAAAGTTAACACATAGAAACCCGTCACATTCAGCTAGTGTCGCAAACAGTTTCGTTATCGGTGTCACGGAAACTATCATCAACAATGTATCTATCAATGTCGCTAACCACTTTCACCTAACTTGCGTTAGTAATTTCAAGTGTTGCTTGTTTACATTTTTGATGACCGTCATCAAGTCATGCAAAAACATTTGTAAAATTCTACTAATAGTCCCTTAACTAGTAAGGGTAAGTAGGATGTCGAACCCACATGGAATCAGTTAGAAAGTACTGATCAAGTTAATTGTTAATGAAGTAGTTATATTATGGCAGAAAGACGATGTCAATCGGTTTAAAAGTGATTTTCAAAATAATAATGAGAAAAAAGTACCCACCCGGGCTTCAGATTCAGTAATTAACGGGGACTCTATGCATGCATTGTTTTTAATTTTAAATTAATGATTAAAAAACTGAACTTAACGGATTCTATTAAAAAAACATCACCAGCATAATCAAGATGTGCCAAGCAAATACCTTGTCATGAAGTACAAATCATGAACGCTATGATATAAAAAACACAAGACATGTAATAACCAGACTATTTAACTTTCAATTGAACAAATAAAGTTTCTCACAATCAATGAACTAAACTAAAAATCAGAAGTTTCTCACACGAATATTACACCCCGAGAGTGATTGCAAAGGGAATTAGCCACTCATTGTTATCATGGAATCCTCAATGGTTGAGAGAATTTATGAACGCGTGAAGAAATATGCTTGGAGAATGATTGAAAAGCTCAAATTATGTTTTCTAATGATTAAAAACGGTTGTGGAAGTCTCTCTTTCACAACCCTAAAGTTATATTTATATATGGATACAAAAACCTAGAATCGTTTTTCCAGCTATCCGCAATAACAGCGTTGGCATTCTGTTAGTCGTGTACTGTGATGAACAAATGTGATAAAAGGTGGGATCATTATCATCAAATTCGTTAGCTGGGACCTGCAGCGACCAAAAGATGATAATTAGGATTAATAAAAATCAATACACCTTTTTTTAAAAAATTTTAGACATTTGAGTTTAGATAAGTAACCTAATTCTCCATATTACCATTTCCCAATGCCCAAACCCTTGATTTTCTTCTCGCATCTTTGCTCTACCACTACCACCATCCTCAGCGTTCAAACCCCACCATCAACCCAAACCCCACCATCAACCACCGGACTCGCCGCCACCTCATCACCTTCATACTCACATGATTACAGTGAAAACCCTAATCACAATCATTACACGGGTTATATTGATTGCTTGAGAAAAAAACAATGGTAATGGGCAAACCTATTTTAAGTTGTTAACGTGATGTGAATTAGTTTTACTGCAAGTAAAATAACATGTATGTAGACATTTAATGACCATCTTAACAAAAGTAATATGCATATAGAGGTGGTGAGAATTTAATTCGAATTCGATTATTAAGATTCAAATTCGATTCGATTCGTTTCGAGTAAGGTAATCTAATAGGAGTTTTTGATATATTTTTTGATTCAAAATTCAAATCATATATATATATATATACATATATACTAGTCAGATGCCCGCACGATGTAGCGTGAAACAACACTTAAAAGGTTGTTAGCGAACCAAGCCTAGCTCGAGTCGAACATCATACCGAGCCGACTCAGGTCAACTCGAAATTAAAGATAAAATCTTAAACTCAAATTTGCCTTGATTATTTTGATATTTATATGATTTGAGTACCTTTAATCATATTTTTTGCAAAACATATCAAAAGAAAATAATATTTATATAAACATGAGAGGTCAAAGTTTCAAGTAATCCTTAAAATAATAAAATTTGAGTAAAGTTGAGGCACTATACTTGTAATTAATTTTTAGTTGTAAAACTAACTTGTACAATCATGCGTATATCCATACATTAAATGACTTGTACAATTTAAACCGTTTATTTGTTTTAGAATTTTTTTATATTGACACTTCTATAAAAATAAGCTCGTTAAATTGGTAGGTTCAGATTTAGTTTTAATCAAAATTTTATAAAAGATATAACAAGAAAACCAAAAAGAATAAAGTTAGAGTAAAACTTGGGTAAACATGAGGGATGAAAGTTGTAATTATTTCTTAAATTAACAAAATTGGACTATAGTTGAGGTACCAAACTTGTAATTATATTTGTTAAAATCAAATGAACGTGTCTAGATTGTGTTTAAAAGACCACTTTGTTCTTTGTTACACTTGTACCCTCATTTTTATATTTATATGATTTGAGTACCTTTAATCATATTTTTTGTAAAACATATCAAAATAAAATAATATTTATATAAACATGAGGGGTCAAAGTTTTATCCTTAAAATAATAAAATTTGAGTAAAGTTGAGGCACTATACTTGTAACTAATTTTTAGTTGTAAAACTAACTTGTACATTCATGCATATATCCATGCATTAATGACCTGTACAATTTAAACCGTTTATTTGTTTTAAAAAATGTTTATACTGACACGTCTAGAAAAATAAGCTCGTTAAATTGGTATGTTCAGATTTAGTTTTAATCAAAATTTTATAAAAGATATAACAAGAAAATCAGAAAGAATAAAGTTAGAGTAAAACTTGGGTAAACATGAGGGATGAAAGTTGTAATTATTTCTTAAATTAACAAAACTGGACTATAGTTGAGGTACCAAACTTGTAATTATATTTGTTGAAATCAAATGAACGTGTCTAGATTGTGTTTAAAAGACCACTTTGTCATTTGTTACACTTATACCTTATGCATTAAAAATTGTAAATCTCTTAAAACAAATGTTTTAATTTGTCATTGTTTGGTGTATTATATATAGTATATATATATATATATATATATATATATATATATATATGGGTGATATCTAGAGAAAACTCCTTTTAAAGCGATAACTAAAGAGCTAATAAAGAATTATTTTTAACTTTTTTAACAAAAAAATTTTATAATTTTTTTTCTTTCATCCTTCTAATTAGTTGATATTGTTTCTATATAAAAAAATGTCGATGTAGTGCATATGTGCAATAGTGTGCATTGCATATATACAATAGTTTTTTATTGCATATAATACAACACAATTGTATTATAAAATGCACACTATTGAATATATGCAAATACAACACTATTGCTTGTATGCAATACATAATATTGCATATATGTAATACAACACTAATGCATATATACATTATATTGAATTTTTTTCCTTTATGCATGTAATATAACACTATTGCGATATACACTGCAAACAATTGCATACATGATATTCAATACTATTGTACAAATAAAATACACAATAGTGCACATAAACACACGAGCCATAAATTTCTGGTTTATGATCATATATGTTTACTTTTACTCATATTTGTTTAATACATGACAGGAAATACAAGAGCATAGCGTATTATCACTTCGAAGATTCATGTTATAGCATTTTTCACATCTTATTTTCGTAAGCATAAGAAAGCATGTGTCGAGAATCATCACGTCTTCATTCATTTTGCTTTTAATACATTTGGGTCCTTGCCCCCAAGCTATTACGTTTCTTAAAACAGTTCATCGGGTCGTGCACAGTAACTTATCGACGCCAAAGAACTATAACTTTGTTTTTAGTAGGATCGGGTTTGCCATTCAAAAGAGGGTGGCGACGCAGCTTGTTTCCCGCTTACCCACCTCTCTATAGTAACTAGATCATTTTATTTAATATATGATATTTAGTTTTCGTAATCGCTAAACTACTTACCCACTATGTTGCTCTTGTAACCCCAATTTTATTTTATTATGGTTAAAACACTCATTTTTAAGTTAATGTTTCAATAATTTGTTTTTATTAATTTAGTTCTCAATACCTAAAAAACTCAAGACGAGTCAAAGTTCGTGGTTTAGGTATATCTAAGTTCAAAAATTAAAAGTAATTGACACTTACCTTCAACTACCCTATCTAACTCCATAGCTTAGATATCAACATCAATCAAGTCATTCAACAATTCAGGTAAGAATAATAGATGAGACCATTAATATGATTTTGATTCTCATGAACTGTAATTATTTTCATATCCACATATATCTATATCCTTTACCAAACTACTAAAGTCACATTAATAACAAGTCGATATGAGTATCATATCTTCCAACGTGGTTTTTAATCATCATTTTATAAACTTTATGTCATCTTAATTTATTTTAGTATCATGAAACGTATCAGGTTACGCAAGTTCAACGAGACATATTTTCTAAAACTGAATCGTATTCAAGATATGTTTTCTAAATATTAGGATACGGATATACTATGCAACTTTCAATATGCTTTATATTGAAACAGAAAATTCAAACTATACGATAATTCTATACATTTATATTTATATTAAACGATGTCCCGTTACCCATCGTGGATATCACCATCAATTTCGAATAAGAAACGCTTTTGTCAGTTCCATTGTCTCTCTCTACACATGTGACCAAATGGAGAAAAACGTTGGTAAGCAACGTACAACGTAAACTTTAGAAAGTACAACTAATGATGCATGGGAAACATGATAATTGTGTATATTTATATAAACTAAGTTATACTCTAAATAAAAGTTAGAAAAATATTTATCTCAAAATCACTGCCCTTTGCTTTGGTAATTTTGTTAGTGCCACGTGCATTGCTATTTCTTCATCTATCATGCAAGTGACAATCAAAATCGTACAGTCATGGAGTCAAAGTTTTAGCATGACTAAAATCACAGTGGCAGCTCCTAACGTATTGTATTATTTATCTAACTTATGTTACGTATAGACCGCTTAGTTAGTCATTGAAAAACTTAAACTTAACCCGTACACACTTATCTTATATATGTAATATGAACATGGTCTAAATACAATCAACAATTGTTTGAATAAGATATCCTACCCCTTTTCCATTCAATTATTAAATATCCAATTCATGATAATTAAAATCGGAACCTTTTATTTGAAAATAGTTATTATGTTTTTTATTTAAATGTGAACCCTTAAAAATCTACTTTAAAGTCCATCCGTTATTTATTGTATGTGACTTAAACGCACACCAACTTAATCAGGATAAACGCTAGATGCCCTAGGTCTAGATTCCGTCGGCTGAAAATAATAATAATTAAATGCTTTTGTGTTATATCAACGTTGTTGCTTGAAAGCAAATAAGTAGGAAATTATGAGAAGGCAAAAACGACAATTGCCCAAACTTTGGGTCAACTTTCGTGTTTCACATAAAGTTTTGGCATTTGAACCCCAACTAACATTGTGTTTTGAGATTTCTTTCACAATAAGTCTAAATATAGGTCAAGCATTTCCTCATTTGTAACATTATTGCTTTCTCACTTCATTTAACAAAAAAGAAAAAAAAAACACGTTTAATGTATGGGAAGTATACGTAAAAGATGTCACAATAAAAGTTTTTTAATATTTTCACATATAAAGCTCTTATAAATTCTGGATAGAAAAGTGTTACTTAATGTACAGATTTGCATCTATTGCTAACCGCCCACCGAGCACAAGGAAAATGTCCGAATGTATTTAAGATATTAAGATTTTTTTAGTACGTTTATGCAAATGATGTTATTATTTGTGGGGACTGGGCGTTCAATGAAGAATATCGAAAATATCATTACCAATTTACCACCACTAATTGTTTATTATCTAGTGTCGGGGTTGAATATATATAAGTGAAGAAACACGAATCTACTCTTCATTAATGGGTCCTAGATCCGATGAGTCAACAGGGTAGGATATGGTTAACTGTCAATACGATATGAACTCAATTGCCCAAAGTCCAATGACGAAGACCTGCAAAACAGACACCGTGAGCTCGTTACGGGAAGGACAAGAGGGGGGGTCTTCCCGTAACCACCCTCCTGCGTGAGAATAAGTACTGTTTTGTAGAAGATAAGCACTTAAATATATTGAGAGAGTACAGTGGGAGTGAATGAGTACCTCATGATGATCGAGAGAGTATTTATAGCCGAAGGGTGTGGGGAAGTGATTGAGCCAGCTGTCCCTTAAGAATATGCTCTTATAACCGTTTGGACACGCGTCTTCATATGATAGGCTCAGCTTATACGTTGCATGTGCATGTATAACAACCTAGACACGTGTCCTTCTGATATTGGTTAAGGGGTAATATTAGCCATGTGCGTGGTTATAACGACCTTGCCAGGTGTCACTGGTTAATTGGCCGAAATATCACGTATTACCCAAGAAAGCATCTTGGCAAATCTTCTAGAAGGTAATTTGTTATTGACAGCTGTCCCGGAGCATTACCTCGTGGTCATTTACGCGGAAGGATATTTCTTCTTGCGAATGACTTTTGAGGGTGCCAGGATGCTTCTGCATGTGTCATAAGAGTGCTTCTTCCTCAAATGATTTATGCAGATGATTCATATGTCCCGCGGGTGTCTTATGAGGGACTTCTGGCTGACCCGCGGCATTATTTAGGGGTATTTGGGTCTTTTTGGTATCTTACCTCTATAAGTCCCCCCAGTCCAGTGTTTCTTCCATGTGAAGTATTTTATGCTGGTGAAATTCTGGACTTAATGTGGATTTGGGGGGTTTTGGCTCTGCAAGTTGGTGAGAAATATATTTTGTTGCTCTGGATAATAATGAAAAATGACAAGTTAACCACTCGCAGGCGCGTGTGCAGGTGTCATGACGTTTATGACGGCTGTCGTTGTACCCTACTGTACAACTTTTTCTCTTTTTCGAATTTCCCGCGTGACGTGGCGATCTTTTATTGGACGGTTTTTTCTCTCTCCATTGTTCGCATCCCATCGCATTAATTGCGTTGGGTATAGTTAAAGGGAGTTAACTTCTTTTTGAAGTTTTATCGCCTTTGAATTCTGCATACTTAATTGCTTTCTTTCTCTGAATCCTTCGATATTTCTTTTGATTCCTTTTGAACTAATCCAAATATTTTAACTCAGTGTTTCCCATAATGGCAACAGTTCAATCTGAGGTTGATGAGATAGAAGTCCACTGGGATCAGGAGGAACACCAAAAACTCATTACGACTTATGGTATTCCGCCGGAGTGGGAACCGGAGTTCCCATCTGCTGGTTTTATCGCCAGTTTCCCACCTCCCGGGAAGATGGCGTTGTATGCCGATTACTTCGTTCATGGGAACTTTCGCCTTCCAATCACCAAGTTTTTTCTACGCGTGGTGAAAGCCAATGGAATCCACCTATCTCAACTTCACCCCCGTGCCATCATGCGAATTCGTCACTTCGAGTTCGTATGTGTGGCACATGAGATAGTGCCCCGACTGGATCGGTTCGTTGTCTTCTATAAGATGGCAAACCGGAATGGATGTTTTACTTGCCATAGCTTGCCTGATAGGGTTATTGGCAATGTAACTGAAGAAATTTCCAAAGACTGGAAGAAAAAGTTCTTCTGGATTTCTGAGGACGTGGTGCCCGAGACCCAGACCCGTCGTTCTCCTAATGACGCTCTTACTGATATTACTCCAGCCGCTCATGAGAAGCGTGACTGGTTTCACAAGCTGACTTCTTCATCTACACCGATGCAGGCACTTCATGAGGAAGCCCTTGTGTGGGCGGGCATGAGCCGTTTGTGGCTTTCCCCTTTCATGGAGCCTGTTTTTATTGAGCTAGATGGCCGTGAGTTTTACTACCTTATTCTTCTGCCTTTCCGTTTTTGGGTTTTTTATTGTTGACGTTTCTGTCTGTCATCAGGTTTTGGATCAATGCTGAGTGCCCTAGATGATGGCAAGGGCTGTGTGGGTAGGACTGTTCGTGACGCAAAGGATACACCTATCCTTGAAAGGGCTGCTGAATACTTCCACTTCCCAGTCAAAGTGCGTGCCGAACCAGTCGTTTCGGAGACTATCTTCGAATCAGGTGCGAACATCCTGAACCCTCCGCCTCTTAATGCGCTGGCCTCCGACGGGACAATAGTCATTCTAAGTGATGATTTTGCCATCCTTGAGGAGGAAAGCTCAGATAATGCGTCTGAAATTTCACCTGTATCTCATTTGCTGGAAGAACTTTACCGAAAGAGGCCCTTCCACGTATCTCGGGCGAGTGATGCAGGTACTAGCTCTGCAGACGCCGGGAAGGGGCCAAAGACGAAGAAATGCCGGACACATCGTCCGAGGAAACCACCGCCGCCCAGCCTTGCGGAGCGCATGGGGACGGTGACTGGTGAGTTCTTACTTGTTAATTTTTGTTTTCTGATAATGGGGTTTGACTATGTTTTTCTTATGCAGATCCGTCTATTGCTGAAGGGCATGCGGTTGGTACGCTACCGACGCCGACGCCGAATGTTGAAAAACAACCGTCGCCTCCTCCGGAGAAGGAGGCGGATAGATCTGTTAACCCTCCTACATAAACGACCGTGGAGGGGTCCGACATTCAGCCGGTGACTACCGGATCCTTGGATTATCTTTTCCAGGGTGGGGATGTCACCGGTTCTCAAAACGATAATCCTGAAGTCACTACAGAGGGCTTCAGGATTTATGAATCTCCTCCGCGACCTCCTCCACAATTTTATACTACTTCCTCGCCTTTTACCATAGGTGGGGAAGGTAGTTTTTTGTTTGGGCCATCTGCCCACGAGGCCGGGGGGTTACTCACAAGGTGCCCCACAACAGTCCTCTTCCATTCCTGTCCGTCTTGGAACTTCAAGTTCTCAATATTTCGGGAACGTACAGTTGGGGGGAGACTATGACTTGTTTGTCCCGTCTTGGGACATTGTCAACGGGTCCCGGGTTTCTAACCCCAAGACCTGTATGAGTTTTGTTGAGCATTGTATGCCGCCTGCTGAAGTGGCATACCAGCAAACTTGCTCCCGCCAAGATCCTCATACCGATTTATCTATTTCTTTGACTAACATCTTAGCTTGTAGTCAAGAAATCTTGCGGGAGTGGCGGACAATGGGCGGGAAGCTGGGTGCAGCTTCCGAGGCCATGAAGGTTGCGGAGAAGGAAGCTGAGGAGCATCGGAAAGCGGCGGTCGCAGCTAAGTGGAAACAAGTCGATGCCGAGGCTGCTCTTAAGCTAAAAAAAGACCGGAGTGCTGTTGCCGCTAAGAGTTGTAAAGAGGCTTGTGAAAGGTCTAATGCCACTCTCGAAGCTTCCCGAGCTGAAACTCAAAGGAAGTGGGATGAGTTGGCGAAGGCGCAGGATGAAGCGTCTCGTCAAACCACCCAGATCCAGGAGCTCGAGGAAGAACTGAGATTGCAAAAGGAGCAATCTGAGCTTAAAGATAAGGTTGTTGCTGAGATGCAGTCTGCTTATGACTCCTTACTGCAATCTCGTACTGAAGCTGAAGCCCGCACCTCCAATGAGCTGCAGGCGCTTCGCGATAGGGCGGAGCGTGCCGAACGGGAAAGGCAATACTTCCTCAACCGTGGCCTTGACTCGGTAAGATTTTCTCGTATGTTGCTTTGTCTGTGTACTTCAAGTTTTGTACAAATATGTCCCTTATGTTTTGTTGTTAGGTCATCCGTCATGTCAAAAAGAGTACGGAGCTTCTGCTTCGTGAACTTAACGACTGCTTCAGAAGGCGTCGGTCGGGTAAAGGGCTTTAATGAAGGGTTAACGTTCGCCCAATCCGGACAGGCTATTGAGAGCCACCCGCTTCATGGCCTCGACGCGAAGCAGGAATTTGATATGCGGGTAAAGGAGTATGACGATCTGACCTTTCCGCTACAACATATGCTTCCGGAGTTCGCCTTTTATTGAAGATGGCGTGAAGCACTTGCGAGTATATATTGATGATGAATCTGAGGACGACGAGTCTGAAGATGATTCTCCAAAAGCTCCGGAAGACATATCCGCTCTTAACCCGTAGATAGGCTTAAGGTCTAGATTTTGTAATTTCATTTCCATGTTTTGTAATTATCACTGTTGAATATTAATGAAAAGAACTTTATTTTGATAATATCTTTGCGAAATATCTTTCTTTGTATTTTGAACTTGTGTAAATTGGATAGTACTAGTGACGTGGCGGAGAGAGATTTTTAGGCGGTGGCTGATAAGACGTGTAAAACGCCTGTTTGACAGCCTGTCACACTTTTTCGAATCTACCGCCTGACGTGTCAGTCATCCTGTGGCCCGCATTTTCTCTTTCCTCTGTCAGTCAGACAGTCACATTAATTGCGATGAGTACAAATAGGCATTGGTGTCTTCAACCCATTCTTATCACTTACATATTTTTCCTCTCGAAAAGCAGCAGATTTGAAACCTTCAGGCTACTTGAGAGATTCTTGTCAACGATTTCACGAAGAAGAATACTTATGGCTGCCGAGAAGAAGAGTACCCCGGAGATTCACGAAGTCGCCGTGCATCTCAAAGAAAAAGAATACGAGGACGTTGTTAACATTTATGGGTTGGCGTCGGAATGGGAGCTAGAGCGGCCTGCGGATGGTTCCATTGCAACGAACCCTCCGGCCGGAAAAATGGCCGTGTATACAGAGTTTTTTACTACAAGCAACTTTCGGTTACCTATAACGAAACTTATGGGAGATATCTTGATTTCGTACGGCCTTCATTTATCTCAGATTCATCCTTTAGGATTACTCCGAGTTCGTCATTTTGAATTCTGCTGTCATGCTCATACCACCGACCCGACGGTTGCTCGATTCGCAGTGTTCTATAAACTGACACACCGTGACGGGTGGTTTGGATGGTCTGCTGTCAAGAGGGGTTGTGACGAAGGCCTTATTGGTACTGAGTGTTACCGGAGTTTATATGAGTGGAAACCCAAATTCTTTTGGGTTCGAGAGGGTATCATTCCGTTTACAATGAGTCGCCGTAAGGCTATAGACACCCTTCCCTCCATTACTGCTGCCACAGAGACTAATCTCCCGTGATATACTTCACTGATCAAAACGCCAACGCCTATGCGGGCAATTCCCGAGGCGGCGTTGGTGCACGCAAAGATGAGCCGCTTATGGCCTTTCCCTGCTTTGGAGCCTTATTATGAAAATTCAGACGGAAGTAAGTCCTCTCTTTTTTTTTGTAATATTCCGGGCTTTTGTTCTTTTTCCTTATAATTTTATCGATCTTGCAGGTGAGGGTTCTATTCTTTCCACCTTACTGGACAAGGTAGGAGGCATGATGCTACGCCGTCCTATTACTGTGCATGATGTGCCTTTCCTTGAATGTACTACGCATAACTTCTTATTCTCCACCCTCCGCGCGGAGCCTGTTGTTTCCCAGGGTACGTTTTGAACCCTTATGATTATATTTGGACTTATCGCTTCTCTTGAAAAGTTTTGTTTTTGAAATTTTTCAGGTTTCAAGAGCTCAGTTGCTGCGTTACTTCCGACTACACCAACCTCACCATTAAACACTGTTCAAGAGCTTATTAACTTATCGTACACTTCTCCTATTAGGGAGAAAGAGATTGGTGGGGCTGATCAGTTCTGCACATCTCCACCCCGTCACGAGCCTTTCTTCCGGAACCAAGGTGGGGTCAGTGCCTTTACTTATGGGGGGCAGGCTTCCTCATCTCAAATGGAGGAGGATACTGCTCCGCATAATCCTCACTGGTCACTGCGCCGGAACTCGGTGTTGAGTGATGCGGACGTCTGTCGTGAATACCTTCAAGAAAGTCTTCCTCCTGCCGAGAGAGAGCAACAACGTCGCCGCATCCGCCAGGAGCTTTTGGACTCAAACTCTTATCATATGGCGAACACTGTTTCCACCAATCAAGAGATACGACGTGATTGGTTGGCCATGAACGAGGAGCTGGAAGAAACCGAGCGCAACTTGTTAGACGCCAAGAAAGAAGCTCTTAAGGCGTTAACTGATGCTCGGGCAGTCATCGGGCCATGGAAGCGGAAAAAGCCGAGCGCCTTGTCGCTGAGGAAGCTAAAGCTGTTCTCCAGAGACAATTGGATGAACAAGCTGAGATGGTAAGGACCCTTCAGGTTGACTCAGCGGCTAAGGACAAGAGCTTATCCAATCTTAATGCTAAGAGTCGAGACCAAGCCTTGGAGTGTGTTGGTCATAAGATGGATCTTATCTGGGCTCAAGCAGATAAGAAATGGCTTCTAACGACAGCGATTCCCAAGGTACCATGTCTTTTTGTCAACATAATCAATCCGGATGTGTATGGGCTTACACATGTTTATTTGACTTAACAGGTTATTACTGACGTGCGGAATAGTGACGATCTTGGGAATTGTGTTGATGTGCTCCTTCGTGCTTCCGAGCAGGCAGGCCGACAAATGGGTTTTGAGGAAGGCTATAAATTTTCTTCCGAAGGCAAGCTGCCGGAGGAATATGTTTTGACTGGCAAGGATACTGCTTCTATCCTTATTGAGAAAACCAAGGATTTTGACAATCTGAAGTTTTCTCTTTCCGATCACATATCGGAGCTCGCGGATAAGGAGGATGCCATAGAACAATTATAGGAGCTATTGGACCTTGACGAGGAGGAAGAGGAGGGTGAAGCCGATAATACTGCGGAAGACGAGAATATCGTCCTGTAGGTGTATATATGTTTTCCTTTGTAAATTTTTCCCCCTTTGTAATCTCTTTTGACTATTAATAAGAAGTCTTGTTTTTCTTTCTTCCGGTGCACTTTGTCTTATGTATTATAATATAAGTGTTTGTCCGGAACTTCGTTGTTGTCAATAAAAGATTACAATTTATCAAAATAACATGGAACTAACTCAAGATTTTTCATACATTTGGCATAAGCCTTCTTACAATAAAAGAAATTGCATTTCTTGCTAGTCTATTAGGGCACGCAGGCCAAAGTAAAAGAGTAAATAAGACTGCTACATGTAGCATTTCTTTAACTGTGTTGCGTTCCAAGTTCGAGGGATCTCAGTCCCGTCCAACTTTTCTAACTTGTAGGCACCTTTGGATAACACTTGTTTGACTTTATAAGGTCCTTCCCAAGTTGGGGCCAACTTGCCCGGAGGTTCCTGTCCGGAAGCCTCGTTATTGCGGAAGACAAAGTCTCCCGCATCGAACTCGCATTTCTTGACCCACGAGTTGTAATACCTCTGAAGTTGTTGCTTATAATTGTGCTCGCGGATCGATGCTAATTCTCTTCATTCTTCAAGTAAATCAAGAATCATCCTGAGTTCGTGATCATTATCGTCAATTAACAGAACTCTTGCGGATGGAATCCCAATTTCTGCTGGGATCATGGCTTCGATGCCATAGGTTAGACTAAACGGTGTCTCCTAGTTGCTAGAGTTCTTCTGGGTGCGAAAGGCCCAGAGTACATGGGGCAGTTCGTCGACCCAACCCGTCCGTTTAGTTCCTAACCTTGCCTTGATCATTTGTTTGATAGTTCGGTTAGTCCTTTCGACCTGACCATTTGCTTGCGATTGAGCTACGGATGTGAAAACTTGAGTGACTTGAAGTTCTTTCAACCATTCATGTAGTCCGCTGTCACCAAATTAGGTCCCATTGTCACTTACAAATTCCTGCGGAAGACCAAACCGGCAAATGATGAATTCCCAAAGGAATTTTTTCACACTTGAAGCCGTTATTGATGCAACCGGTTTAGCTTCCACCCATTTGGTGAAGTAATCAATGGCCACTATCAAGAATTTGACTAGTCTCGGGGCTTCTGGGAAAGGTCCCATGATATCAATAGCCCATTTTTGGAACGGCCAGGCAGATGTTACCGAAATCAGTTCATTTTTCGGCCGTAGGGTGTTGGGGGCATGTCGCTGGCATGAATCACACTTTCTGATTTCTTGCACAGCGTCCAAATGCATGTCGGGCCAATAGTACCCTGCGTTCATGATCTTCGCAATTGTCATCCTCGGTCCCGCATGTAGCCCGCAAATGCCTTCGTGAATTTCTCGAATAAGGTAATTTGCGTCTTCCGCGTCTACACATCGTAACAGCGGACCAAGGAAAGATCTCCGGTACAAGATGCCATCAGTCATCTGGTAATTTAAAGCTTTGTGCTTGATCTTCCGAGCCTCAGCCTTTCCTGCTGGAAGTGCTCCCCGAAGATAGGTAAGCTTTAATGGGCGTCATCCAAGATTCAACGCCTGTTTGGATCACCAGGGCTTGGTTTTGTGGAACGGATGGATGATCTAGAACTTCCGCAAGAATGTCTTTGGCAAAATGCTCAAAATTCGTTGAAGCTAGCTTGCTAAGAGCATCCGTCGATTTATTTTCGCTCATTTTAATGTGAACAATATTGAAGGAGGCGAATTGGCGAATCAAGACCTTTGCTTGCAACAAATAAGAAGCCATGACATCATTCTTGGCTTCATATGTTCCATTTATTTGTCCCGCAATTAGCATGGAATCCACCCGTGCTTCTAAGTGTTTCACCCCAAGCTTCTTCGCTATCCGCATGCCTGCCAGGAAGGCTTCGTATTCCGCTTCGTTGTTAGTACTTTGGAAGTCTAACTTTATGGCATATGTAAACCCGTGCCCTTCTGGGTTAACTAGCCTTAGACCTGCGCCTGATCCTTCGCTGCTTGAAGCTCCGTCCGTAAACAATGACCAAACTTGCCCTTGTTCCGGAAGTGCTTGGGGTTGTTGTTCGATTAGACATTCTTGTTCTTTTCTCTGCGGGACTTCTGTGACGAAGTCCGTCAGCACTTGCCCTTTGATTGTCAGTCTTGGTTTATACTCTATCGAGTGTTCACCCAATTCGATGGCCCATTTTTCCAGTCACCCCGATAATTCAGGCTTACTCAACACGTTCTTGAACTTGTATCCAGTTAACACATTGATGGGATGGCCCTGAAAATATCTGCGGAGCCGACGGGCTGCGTATACTAATGCCAAGACCAACTTTTCTAACATCGAGTATCTTGTTTCCAGGTCTAACAATGTTCTGCTGACGTAATAGATTGAAGTTTGAACGTTCTTTCTATCTATCAGTAAAACAGCTCCCACAGCAATGTCAGATGCCGACAAATACAGTGTTAATGGTTCACCCGTGTGAGGGGCAGTCAGCGTGGGTAATTCCATTAAACACTTCTTGACTTCCTGGAATGCTTGTTCGGCTTCTGGAGTCCATCTGAATTGTGCCTTTTTAAGGCAATTTCTCAATGTTGAAATGAACGGGTAGCGTGATTTACCAGAAACCTGTTTAACACTACCAATCTCCCGTTAAATGTTTGAACTTCTTTAAGGGATGCAGGAGATGGCATGCGGGCTAAAGCTTGGATCTTATCTGGATTAGCCTTAAAACCCGTGTCTGTCACGATTACTCCGAGGAACTTTCCTTCCTCCATTCCGAAGGAACATTTTGCTGGATTCAGCTTCATATTGATGCTTCTCAAAGTTTCAAAAGTTTCTTCTATGTCCCTCAACATTTGATCATCTTTGGTGCTTTTGATCACCAAATCATCCATATTGACTTCTAGATTTTGACTTATTTGACCTTTTGATGTGTTGTAAAATACACTTACTTTTCGTATCATTTTATCATGTTTTAAGTACTTAATTGTTTAATTAATAAGAGTTATGGATGGTTTTTGCTTGATTTTACAAAGATTGAATTTTAATTGTACGTTATTTGTTTTGATGGAGAAAAGAGCAAAGTTTGAAGACTCTATGGGACTTTTTGATCAATTTTGAAGACTACAACTCAAGGCCCGACCCAAGCCCACAAGATCCAAGCCTTTTATGCATAATATATTAAGTTAATTGAAGAAAATAAGAACCCTAACAGCCCCTAAATCCCGAAATCAGCATTAACCAGCCATAAAACTTCCGTTTGACAGCATCTAGGGTTCCAAAGAAAGTCGTTTTTGCATCTTGTGTGACCAAGTGAAGAAGAAGGAGGCTTAGGACAACTTGGTACAGCAGCTAGGGACCATATTCATCAAGAAACTCAGCCATATATCTTAAGTATTCATCGATAAACTTTATGTTCTTGTTCAAGATTCATAACTAGTTAATTTTGATCTTTAACTTGAATTGTTTTGCAAGTAACTTGAAGATTGACTTGTGCTTGATTGAGATTGATTCTTGAATGATTTTAATTATGTTTATGTTGAGTTATATGATGTTTACTTTGATGTATAGCTGCTGTCCAAATATCATGTTCGGCTAAACTTGTTAGTTCTACATAGGTTAGATGAATATTGTTAGGTTTTAATGAGTAATATGGATTGTTGATTATCATAGCTTGAATTTTTAATGAAAAGTTTGGTTTAATATTGAATTAGGTTGTGTTTAGTGGTTGTGAATTTATTAATTACACTCATATACCTCTTGCTTTGATTAATTGAATACGTTTTGATTGATTGTTGCTTGTTAGAACTCTTTACTTGGTGTTTAGGGTTTGTTTGCGGGGTGATCAACCGTAGGGTTTAAATGAGTGTTTTAATTGAATATAATCAGCGGGTGAACACCTTCTTAGAGACCGAGCGGTGATAGGAGGTAAGGTCGTCTCTTAGCTTTTACTTGTTAGGATTAAGATCGCGCGAGAGCGGGTTTGGTTCTTGTCGGGTTTGGGTTTTGAGCGATTAGTTGATCTAGTTTAAGTTAAACTAAATTGTTCCTCTATCCTTGGTTGCGTAGTATTCGTCTCCATTAGGGTAGTGTGTCGGTGAGACCGAGAGGAGAGTCGACATTAGAGCACTTTAACAATTCGTTTCCCGGTTTGTTCTTAAAATCAACTAAGTGTAAGTATTAGTTTGTTAGTGAGACTGAGAGGTGATCTAGCTTTCTTGAGTGAACCTTAGTTTTGTCATCCTTAGGAATCGGTGTCGTGAGAATCCTCAATCCATTATCTTATTATACCTTCAATATGATTCTTACCTAGGTAGACGTTTTCTTCGATTGCGGTTAAATTTCCAAGTTTTGTTAAGAGTTTAGTTAAGTTAAGTTAAGTCTAGTTAATTAATTTAGTTGAAGTAAGTTAGGTTAAGTAGTTAATTATATTAAAAATCATTTAAATATTCTTAGGTGAGTCTTGGTTAGGGTTAAGTATCATTAACGTTTTCAAGTGTCCTTGTGTTCGATACTCGGACTTCCTTAGTGCAATACTATTAGTAATCGGTACACTTGCCGGTTTTGTGTGATTTCTTTAGGATTTTCGTTTAATAAATTTAAAGCTTAGTTGTGAGAGCATCATTATACACACATCACCTTTGAACGCTTGATCCATCAGTCTTTGGTATGTGGCGCCCGCATTTTTTAACCCGAAGGGCATCATTTTGTAACAGAATGTTCCTTGGTCAGTGCGCAACGCTGTCTTATCCTCGTCACCAGCTGCCATATGAATCTGGTGATAGCCTTTGTTAGCATCGAGGAAGCACTTGAACTTGAATGGAGCCACAGCGTCTACCTTCAAGTCGATCTCCGGAAGCGGGTAACAATCTTTCGGACATGCTTTGTTTAAATCTTTATAATCTATACACATCCTCCATGTTCCGTTGCTTTTTGGGACAATCACTGGGTTGGCCACCCATGTTTGGTACTTAATTTCCCGGATAATCCCGGCGTGAAGAAGATCTTGCACTTGTTCATTCATAGCCTTCGTTTGTTCCAGGCCCATCTTCCGCTTCTTTTGCACAATTGGAGTGATTAATGGATTCACCTTTAACTTGTGCTCCGAAATGTTCCGCGGGACACCTGTCATGTCCGCGGGCTGCCACGAGAAAATGTCAATGTTCTTTGTTAGAAATTGCTTCAAGAAGGTTCGGACGATTTCATAAATAGCTGGACCAATTACTATGGTTTGATCGGGAAATTTCTTGTTAAGGACCCATTTTTCTGGTTCAGTCCTCTGATTTTGCTTTGAAACTTTACTTGGCCTCGAGCTTTCGGTTGTGAAGCAATGTCGGTTAACATGAATTATTGTGACACCAGTGCGGGTCGGAACCCCTACTGCTCCGTGAGCTGTGGATGGATGGGCATTGAAGTCTCCGATTGCCTCTCGTCCGAGAATTATATCATGTTTAGAGGTTGCCGGTAAAACTAGAAATTCGACTTCCTCAGTTCTTGAGTGAACCCCGTCACTAAGTGTAACTGGGAATGTAATGACACCCCGCGGGTGCATTATTTCCCCCACCGAACCCAGAGACGGGTGCATGAATAGGCCGTAATCTTTATTTATCCTCTTCCTCAAGCTGTTCGAAGCACTATTCGTACATAATGTCAGATGTACTTCCAGTTTCGAAGAACACATACTGCGATCGATAATGCCCGAAGAGGGCCGTGATTATCAGAGGATTTTTGTTGCATGGTCCCCCTCTGATGCGTGGAAAAATGACTGGCTCATTCTTCCATTCCTCATCCGCAAACTCTTTTCTCTTACTACTGACGTATTGACCTCCTTGAATCATATGAACGTTTAGATATTTTACTTGCCTTTTGGCTGGGCCCTGGTTATCCTTTGCGGGAGGTTTACCAGGCCCTAGTCGTACGCTTTTGACCAGATGATCTGACTTCTTGTTCTTTACAACCGCCTCTATTTCGTTCCTTAGGGCCACACACTCGTTTGTATTGTGCCCTATATCATTGTGATACGTGCAATGTTTCTTGTTATCGAGGAATGACTTCCTCGGTAACGGTTGAGGCTTGCGGAAGGTCAAATTCTCAGTTGTGAGGATCTCTGAAGGAGTTTTTGACAACTGAGTCCAACTGCTGCTGGAAGATCGTGCTGGAAAGTTACACTTGTTCTTATTGCCAATCAACGATCTTGCATCAAACTGCTTTGGTTGTTCTGTGGTCGTTTGCAGTCTTGACCAGATTGTTCCTTTAGCTTGTCTATTTGGTCTTGGAGTCTGAAACTCAACCCTTGGTAATTGTTTCTGGCTGCTGGTCCCCAGTGTTTTTTCAGTTCTTGCAAACAACTTAGCTGCTGTCATAATTTCATCCCAGGACTCGAGCATTCCGTCTTTTCCGGTTAGTGTGCGGATCAAGGCATCACTATGGACGTTCTTGCGGAATGCTCCCCGCAGCATATCTTCACTAACCCCGCCGATGTTAAGGCTCTCGTTATTAAAACGAGTAATGAAATCCTCAATGGATTCATTATTTCGCCTTTCGACATCTAGTATTTCCGAAGGGTCGCGTGTATGCTTTCTTTATTGGCTGAAGTGTTAGGAGAATTTTGCTACGAAATCCTTCCAACTTTTGATCTGTCCACATGGTAATTTCTCAAACCATTCTCCCGCTGCCCCCGTAATTGTCAGTGGAAACATGTGACACCAATATGGAAGAGTCCAACCACTGACTCCTCCCACTGCTTCAAATCTCTGCAGATGATCACTAGGATCCGTCATTCCACTATATGTTCCAACAGATGTTGGAATTTTTGCGTTTATCGGGAATGGGGCCGTCTCGATGGCCGGAATGAACGCGAATGACTCCGGACGGTATGGTTTAAGAAATTCATGTTCAGCACTGCTCTAATATTCCGCATGGCGAACCACCGGTTGCGGGTGACTAACCGCTCCGTATGAAGGGAGACGGCTATCCCCGCTATAATAGCTACCGTCCGGACGATAGGTTGAATCATGTCCATCTAGTTGTCCTCATAGGATGGTACCCGCATATCTATGCGGGGACGAGGACGTAACCTCTGGACTTCACCTAAGCTTTGTTCTGGTGGTTGGCTATACTGAATGTGACTTCCCCGTATAGGTGGGGAAACTGATCTCCTGGGAGAATCGTCATACGTCAGGATACGAGCGTGGAAACGCTCATTTCTTACCCTACGTTCGTACTCAAAAACCAGGCTTTCTTGTTGAATTCGGAGCCATTCGTCTGGAGATAAAAGTCCTCCAGATCCAGAGTTATGATGCCTAATTCTCCTTGGAGCTGAATCACCGGACCTTTCGTCCAGACCTAATTCTGAGTGAATGCGAGTAGTATCTCTCATAGTTCGGTCCAGATCTCTGAGATCGGAACCTCTTGGAGCTGTGACATGCCCCAAATCAGTATCTGATGTAACAACATTTCCGGTGTCTATTGGAGTAACACCTTCTTGCTGAGCAAACAACCCCCGAGCCGTTGAACCACCCAAGGAAAAACTTCCAGGGTTAACGGCATCGGTTCTTGCGACAGGAGTCGAAATTCAAGCAAACACAAATGTTGCTCCTTCACGTGTTTCGAGGTTGGGACTACGTGAAGATTGCGCTGGATTCTCCGTCAGCCCTTTAGGTAACTGATTCATATCGTAAAGAGGACGGAAAATTTTTTTTGCTGTTCTAACACAAGCACGGATGGCGCCAATGAAGAAACACGAATCTGCTCCCCACTAATGGGTCCTAGATCCGATGAGTCAACAGGGTAGGATATGGTTAACTGCCAATACGATATGAACTCAATTGCCCAAAGTCTAGTGACGAAGACCTGCAAAATAGACACCGTGAGCTCGTTACGGGAAGGACAAGAGGGGGGGTCTTCCCGTAACCACCCTCCGGCGTGAGAATAAGTACTGTTCTGTAGAAGATAAGCACTTAAGTAAATTGAGAGAGTACAGTGGGAGTGAATGAATACCTCATGATTATCGAGAGGGTATTTATAGCCGAAGGGTGTGGGGAAGTGATTGGGCCAGCTGTCCCTTAAGAAGATGCTCTTATAACCGCCTGGACACGCGTCTTCATATGGTAGGCTCAGCTTATACGTTGCATGTGCATGTATAACAACCTAGACACGTGTCCTTCTGATATTGGTTAAGGGGTAATATTAGCCATGTGCGTGGTTATAACGGCCTTGCAAGGTGTCACTGGTTAATTGGCCGAAATATCACGTATTGCCCAAGAAAGCATCTTGGCAAATCTTCTAGAAGGTAATTGGTTATTGACAGCTGTCCCGGAGCATTACCTCGTGGTCATTTACGCGGAAGGATATTTCTTCGTGCGGATGACTTTTGAGGGTGCCAGGATGCTTCCGCATGTGTCATAAGAGTGCTTCTTTCTCAAATGATTTATGCGGATGGTTCATATGTCCCGCGGGTGTCTTATGAGGGACTTCTGGTTGACTCGTGTGCATTATTTAGGGGTATTTGGGTCTTTTTGGTACCTTACCTCTATAATAAGTGTAGTTGGGGTAGAGTATAGTCATGTATAGTGGTTCAAGCATCGTCTTAGGCAGAGTGTAGGCCTGGTAAGGTCCCGTTTATTTATTTGGGGGATACAACTAGGATCGAATATGGCGAAATCTTAAGGGTGGAACTTGATTGTCGAAAGGTTTCATAAGAAATGTCTAATTGGAAAGCGAAGATGTTACCCATTGAAGGTAGAGCTACTCTTTGACCTTTGGTTCTTGACTTCGTGGATCAGTTAGCTTGTATAACATGTTGGAATAACTTGATCAATTCGGTTGATTTTGTAGTGTGAATGACAATAATGGCTTGGGTAAAGTGGAATTTGGTACCTGCAGATTGGGATAAAGGGTATTAGGGATTGGTAGCTTGGGTTGGTTCAATAATGCACTTCTGCAGAAATTAATGGAGATATATGGAGAAGAAAAATGTTATTTGGGTTAAAAAAGAGTAACACTACAGTCGTAAATTTGTTGCTATAGTTGTGGGGTTTTAAGACTCACTACACTTTATGTAATTTTTGTTATTCTTTATACGATTTCAATGTTTCTTATTATTTTTTACCGTACGTATATTGTGATCATGTATAGAGTCAAGTCAAATGTGTCTTGTCTGTCATTTGTGTTAGTGAGCTACTTGTATGTAATCATATTAAACATTTTGTGTAGTGTGATTCGAGTGGTTAAGTTTAACTGTGTTAAACGTGTCGTGTAACCAGTTTATTAAACATGTTTATATTACCGTTTAAGAAAATGGCATGCTTAGTTAAATGTGTCTTGTTCAGGTTCACTAGTCATGTTAAACGTGTCGTGTTTGACTCGTTTAACACAACATGATACGCTTTACCATCTTTGAGTTTTTTTCAAACCATATGTATTTTTGTAATTTTTGTCAAGAAATTTAGCATGACCCCTCTTCTATACGTGTAGATCCAAAGAATTAAAACATAACGGGACTAAGAATTTATATGTTCGAAATCTATAGATTCAGGCATAATTGGTAACAAAATAGCATCGAACCACCTTTTTCTTGTATGGTAAATGTAAATAAACCATACTCTATATATTGTAATAGTTTCAATATAGTGTATATATAAATCGTACTTCAGTCTTCATATGCTTCAAAATACCAAAGCTGAGCATTGTTAATGACAACTGATTTATTATAAGTTGATATAAAGTTGATTAAGAATTAAAAAAAAAAAAAAAACATATTTTCATCAATAGGACAAAGAAAAGAGGGCTAGAAAGACTCATTCAAAACAAGCATAACTTTTATTATGTTTGAAGTTAAATGGGAGATAAAAATGTCTTGACCAGCAAGACGCCTAGACAATCAGCATAGGCGATTTTTTCCCCTATTTTTTGTGATTAGATTACTTTTTAGGTTTTACTGTAAAAACATGAATCATGGATTTCATTAATTACCACGTTTGTTAAGTTGTCACTTGTCAACTTTTAGTTTTTGTTATTTCAATTTCAATTGCGCCTGATAATCAAATTAATAAATTCTTTTCTACGTTTCTTTATTATGATTCCGCTGTGTCATATGTTTCACAACATATTATTATTTATTTTTATAAGTTCATCCAATAGTTATATATTTTGAGCTTATGGTTAGAGTATCAACATTCAGCGTTATTTTCATATGAAAATGTCATGTTCTATTATTGTATTTATAAAAGTCGATGATCAATGACGAAATGAGCATTTAAGACTTTCTTTGACGAATATGTGATGTCATCTACTTTAATATGTTGAAAAGATGGGGGAGTTTGGTGAACAACAAATGAAGTGCATACAATTTCAAGATAACGATTCAGATTTCAAGATTTTTAGCTTTGTGGGTGCTTTTGCAATTTGCCATTCCTTTTAGAAAATTGAAATTGAATAGTCCTAATTGTTGACTATCAAATAACAGTAATAATTAACGAAATGTTAAAGATTTTATTTTGTTAACATAGTTGCTCGTAGCGATCCACGGCTCATAGCGGTGGCTGTAAAAATGTTGATTGTCCCATCTAAAATTTTGATATTCTTTTATTTTTGTATGATTATTTTTTCTCTCAAACTTCACTAAGAATGCCAAGGTGGTGGTTGGTCCAATTGAAAACTTGTCCACAAAATATGGCGTCAAAAGCACTAAAATTTTATGTTCACTTACGCTATTTCAAGGTTTCAAAAGAAATTTCAATTTTAGATCTTTTTAATAATTGCAAAAATGTTAGGATAGCACCTTTTGTTTGACGTAGTGCGTTTTGTGAGTAAGAATTTTTTTTAAATTTAAATAATAAGAAGAAAATTATGTAAAAAATGACTATACCATAAATACGCTCATTCTATATTGTTGTTTAAAGAAAGTGATCTTAAAACATGTCCAATGTCAGCTTTGGTGAAGCATGAACAAAAAACGTGGAGGAGATGGACTCTATGTATAAAATTTTCATAAAGCGGGGTAGTCGGGCTCATAATTTTCAACAAAAGTGGTAAATTTACAGTTTTACGCTATGCATAAAAGTTTTCGAAACAAGTAAATTTACACTACCGAAAAAAAAGAGGGTCAGGGACTCCCCGAGCTATTGATAAGCTAAAACCCATAAATGAGAGGGGTTGCAAATGCACTCCCACTTCACGTCTGTTGGATGGCAACAAGTTAAGTAGGATGGCAACAAGCTTGATTTTGGATGGGTTTTAGTAATCTTAGTCTCATATTCAGTTCCAAAGCTTGATTTTGGATGGATTTTAGTAATTTTAGTCTCATATTCAGTTCTAAAGCTTGATTTTGGATGAGTTTTAGTAATCTTAGTCTCATATTTAGTTCTTAAAGTTATCCCATACTCGATCATACATGTTTGGTAAGCTATTAATCAATTATATATGGGGATTATCATTACCCGACACCCAAACTCAAACTCATCCTAAAAATTGACATGGAATTTCAAATACTAAGTACAGTTCTAGCAGTTTCTTTCGTTTTTTTTCTTTTTTTTTAACAAAAAATCAGTTTTCCAACAACTTTAAAGTACTAGTTGTAGTTTATTAAGATTATATAGCATACTAATATATTCGTTTGTGATGAACATCTATGGGACTGCTTTGTGATATCACCTGATACTACACTTGTCATAAACGCATGAAAAACTTTATGTTTAATTTCATACCCGTGTTTTCACTCGTCCGATTGATTGATTATTCCAGTCGAATTCAACTTTTTTTTTTACCATCCGTAATGGTTGAGCTGGTCACAACTAATTTGATGGTAACACGTTAAGCAGCTATACTCTGTTGGAATTTGGAACCTGTACTGTATTGATAGCCCATTATACATTGGGCTAAGACCAGACAAGAGGTCCAAGAATAGCTAGCCACCGAGACTGTAACTACTTAACTCTCATTCTGCATTTTCACCAGATAGGTCATTTAGCCGATTCTGAAACAGTTCTTTAGTGTAAAGGATATTCTGTTACAAACACAAACATAATGGGCGGTCTTGTTTAAATATATTAATAAAGGACCTAACCGATAATTACCAACATACATAAATGTAAAAGATGAATTTTGTAATTTACTCAAATATAAAATACAAAAGATATGTAGCTCACCAAGTTACGTATATTCGAATAACTAATTCGGATTTGAATCGATCTGATTATCCGAATAGAAAGCGAATGGGTATTATTCCGTTCGGATTTCGGTTCTTTTGAACACGACTAGATTGTTTTATGTTTAGATTATTTAAAATAAGTGTCACATGTTAAGCTAATAGCCTAATATAGTTATTCTTAGAATATAATACTAGGTTAAATCTCGTGTATATACGGGTGGAAATATATAAAACTTTATATATATATATAATTGGAATCATGTGAAAACTATTTTAAAATTGAGAAATTTGAGAATAATTTTGGACAAAAAAAACTATTTTTAAGAAAAATAAAAAATTTATTAAAGAAAAAAAAACACGAACATAAAAAAAACAAAAATTGATATTTTCATCCCTCTTTCATAAAAAAAAAACTAAAAAAAATATCGTTTTAGCAAAACTTATACATATATGTACAATACTTATTTTTTAATGGGATATTGGTTTTAAATACTCATAACTTTTACTCATTTGTAGATAGCACTCCCAACTTACAAAATATTCCCCAACACTCCCAACTTTAACGTATTTTCTTCTAGCACTCCCGGAGTAACGAGACACTAACTTCGTTTGTGTTTGGGGTAAAAAATATCATTTTTCAAAGTTGAATGAGTAAAATCAAAATTCAATTATATATTCCACCATCATTTTCCCTTTCCACCCAACCACCACACCTCTTCTCTTCCGATAACCACCAACCACCACCGCAACTAACAGCCATCAACCACCACAGCTGCCACCGCCGCCACCACCACCACCGGAACTATATCGTCGGAACCTAGAAACATAACAACCTCGGGTATTACAACACCGCCGGCGTAAGTTGTTTTCCAAGAGTTGCAGCACCTCTAGCTACAGTAACTCACCGATGAAATCTGGTATTGATCCGTGAAGCTTGTTACATAACACGTTCAGTAAGGTGAGGTTCTTGAGGTTCCAAAATGAGTCTGGTATCTTGCATCGGAATAAGGTATCACAGTTTTGAAGTTTTCCGATTTCAAACGGGACTTCACCGGTAAGGCTGCAGTTAGCGACATCGAAGCTGCGGAGGATAGATAAGTTACCGATTTCCAGCGGAATACCGCCCGGTGTAAGTGTTGTAATACCCAAGGTATATTTGTTGAAGGCTTGTTATGTTTCCAAGTTCCGGCGGTGTAGTTCTGGTGGTGGTGGCGGCAGCTGTGGTGGTTTGTGGCTGTCATTGGCGGTGGTGGTTGGTGGTTTTCGGAAAATTAGAGGGGTGGTGGTTGGGTGGAAAGAGAAAGGGATGGTGGAATATATAATTAATGAAATTTTGATTTTACTCATTGAACTTTGAAAAATGACATTTTTTACCCCAAACACTAACGAAGTTAGTATCTCCTTACTTCGGAAGTGCTAAAAGAAAATGTGTTAAAAGTTGGGAGTGTTGGGGAACATTTCATAAGTTGGGAGTGTTATCTACCAATGAGTCAAAGTTCGGAGTATTTAAAACCAATATCCCTTTTCAAATTTATACATGTTGTTCTTATACACATATATAATTAAGATAAATGATAATGTAAATATGTGTATATTATGTAAATCGAGATTAAATAAAAATATACATATATGTTTTTTTAATGAAACCGGAATAAAAAATAATAAAAAAATTGGTTTTTTTACTTTTTAAAAAATTTTCATTTTATAATTTTTTAATATATTTTAACAGTTTTTTATGCACAAAATAGTTCTCGAAGTTCTCAATTTCAAAAAGTTATCTTAGGATCTTCACCATATATATATATATATATATATATATATATATATATATATATATATATAAGGGAGGGTTATTTTGAGAACCATGGTGAGTTTTAAGAACTTTAAGAACTCAAAACCACGTATTTAATTAAATGATATGAAATATGTGGCTGAGATTAAATTTAATTAAAAAATGAAGCGGGAGAGAGAATAAGTATTTTCGATAATTACACAAGTTTAAACGTTAGTTACACATGTGTAAAAAGTCGATTCTTATTATTAAATTTAAATAATAAGAAGAAAATTATGTAAAATGACTTCCATTAATAATCTACCGAAATCATCTATGCCATGACATTTGGTTTCCCGCTGATGATTTTCGTCCCCCAAAGAAAGGGTGACATGTGCAAATATGTTGACCCCCGCCCGTGAGATTTCAAAGGAAATATGTCTAACCCGTTATATTTCAAAGGAAATTCGTGTAACCCGTGAGTTTTGTTAACAAAACAGTCTCCTCCGTGAGTTTTGAAAAAAATTGAATCCACCTCATTTCACCATTGATTCACCACAACCACCACCACCGCCACTTACCGACGGCCTTTCATTACTCACACTAAAAGCCGCTGTTAACTCCGACCCATCAAACTCACTATCCACCTTAAAAGACTCACACCCGACTCCATGTCACTGGCCCGACATCACCTGCAAATCCGACCACCGCGTCACCGGCATTATCCTACCTCGCCGGAATCTCTACGGCTATTTTGAGACTCCCTCTCTCCTCAAATAGCCTATTTTAAAATTTTCCCAAAAATAATAAGCGGGCCATGGGTCTCAGCAAACTCAGATAGCTTTTAAACCGGGTTATAAAATCTTATTTTTTTGTGAAACCCTTTCATCATCAAATCATAAGTATCTTATTAACTTCTTAACAATAAATAAAATTGAAAATCCAAAAAATATATAAATATTAGAAACGAATAATGTAAAACAACCTAAGTTATAAAAATGAATAATATTAGAAACGAATAACGTTCTCGGCCAATAAAGAAGGAAGAAAAGAAGACGGCTAAATATATGTGGCTAAAAGGAAGAAAACAAAATGGCTACGAAAGAAAAACATGAAAGCCGGATAAATATTTAATTGAGTAGGTAAATATTTTTTATTTTGTCCGCTAAGGCTAAAAGTAAGAAAAGAAGGCGGCTAAGTGAAATTTTAGCCTACGAGCCGAGTTGGAGCCGGTTAAGAGACAAAATAATGAGCCGGCTAAGTGAATATACACAGATCTCGAAGCTGGCTAAGAGTCAAGGATGCCGGCTAAATAACTTGAGTTGTAGGCTAAGTTTAGCCGTGTGTGACACGTGTCGCATTCGTATTGGTTGAAAATGAGTCTCGTTTATTTCTTGCAAATTTCCGTTCCCAAAAAGTGTTGGCTAAGGCTTTTCCAGGTTAGTCGGCCCACTTGACGTGGCACTTTTTATTGAAATACGTAGACTAAAAAAGTTATATCTACTTTTAAAATTTTTTGGTCAAAGATGTTTATTTAATAAGTACTTTCCCTACGATAAGACCATCCGTAGTCCATGCCAATTGTGGCGTTTTGGAGTGAAAACGCCGGGGGAACCCCGCCCCCACCCCGAGCTTTTTGGCTTGGCGTTTTGGGCCAAACGTTTCCCACAAAACGTTTTAAAGGCACAAATTTTAATAAAATTGTGTGTGAGGAGAGGAGAGAGAGAGAAATATATGTAATTATTATAGAAGAGTTGTTGCGTTTTGCTCGCTACACCACATTTTGTAAAACTATTCATTGCTGAAAGGGATGTCACATGACGTAAAATACCCAAAGATTTGACGTTTTAACTATGTATGGTCTAATGCACCGGATACACTACAATGGGACAACGTACTAAAAACAAGATAGCGGCGTGCGGCACCAGAAAGGCATAAATCACAACCGACAGAATGAGGATGGGATAAAAAGTAATTGTTACGTTCCTAATATCGTCTTTTCTTTGGAAAATATATATATTAATTCTCTATTTTTAGATAAAGCCATGTTTTCCTAGCCAAAAGAAACAAGTTACGTTTTTATTATTAACAAACTTACTAAAATAAGTGCCATATGTTCGGCCCATATCTTATCCTTTGTAATAAATAACAAGATTTTTTTTACCTGCCTTTTGTTTTGCGTGATGTAAATATTTTGCATTATCTGGATCTTAATACACCACTGTAATGATAATTATTCAGAAGATGTAATTTCGGTATCGGTACTACAATTCAAAACAAACTTACACAATTTTCTCACTCTACAATTAGAAAATTCGACCAAGGAAATCAAAACCCGAACCGATAAACACCAATGTCCTCAATCAAATTACAACACATCAATTTCCTGGATAGTAATTAACCTCACGTCCCCAACCATGCTGCAACACACATCACAACTCTTCAAATCTATGAGGTAACCATATTCCTGGTCAATGACTTAAATGAGGATTATTGAAGTTTACTTTTGAGTTTAAACTCTTTAATCTCACCTCAACGTAACCATTTTCCCGCTTCTTCTATACTCACCGATTGCCTCAATTCATCTCCAATGATTTCACACTTCGTAGTAGCCGATTTGGCGCAAAATAAAGCCCAACTTATACACAAAGCCTGTAATTTTTTAAAAGAAAATAACATTTTATTTTAAATTCTAATAATACAGGACACATATAATATATATATATATATATATATTGTGATCTCTCAAATGACAATAAGCATTAGGGATTAGCATTTTGTCCCTAATACCCGTACTTGTACTCGTATCGTACCCGTACCGATTTAGCCTATTCGGTACGGGTATTGGTACTCATTTTTGTTGCATTTTGGTACGGGTACGGTACGTGTACAATTGGTATTTTGTACATGTTTGGATTATATAAGGGTTTAATTGAGATTCCTCATATTTAATATATAAAATAAATTCTTCAACCATGTTATTATTGAACAAGTACCAAACATTTCTTCAAAGTTAAATAATATAACATCCAAGACACAACCAACAAACAAATCAATTAAAATCGGTGACCGAGTTAAGGTTCTTTAATATTATCTTATCATTTAATTGATGGCCAATTTGGTACATGTACTAAATTGGTACCCATCACGTACCTGTGCAAGTACCGATACCCTGACTAATTCAGGTTGTTTGTTACTTGTACCGGTACCGGTTTCAAGATCGTCGAAAATTTGGAAATAAAAAAGCAAATTGGTACGAGTATTGGTACGTGTTTTTATTAATTTTTGGTACGAGTACCGCGGGTACAAGTATGGGTATTGTCCCACGCTCATCCTAATAAGCATACACGTATGGTAAAAAGTAGTGAAAACATGAAAAAATGGGTCCATGAGAATCATGAAGTCCTTTGTATTCCTTCAGTAAGTAATATTTTGCAAATATAAATTAAACACACAAAATTAAAATATGAGCAGATGACAAGTATCATTGATATTGCAAATCATAAGTATTTGAAAAATAAATTACCAAAGATGTTCGTTGGTTGAAACATTTCACACAAGCAGAGTTTGTATGCATCTTCAAGCCTAAATTTTAAAACGATACACTAAATCCATATATAATCACAAAACAACATACATTAATAAATAAACAAATACATCACAATAAAATTCAAACATTCAGAACCTTGGTTTCAAAATATCATATTAAAATTTGGGGAAACATACTAGATAAGTGTTGAAATTTGGGGAAACATATTAGATAAGTGTTGAAAACATACTAGTTAAACGTACTCTTAGATTTCCTTGCTTCCTTATATGACTATACGGCTACACCCAATGATTAAATCACCCTGGAGGAATGAACCGTGCATTAATAAAATTGTTTCTTGAAAAAGAAACCCATCCATAAGAAGCCATAATACTTTCATTTTTATGTATATGTTTACTAAATCATTTACTAACCTTTGAGTTTTTAGCAGTTAAGCCATTCTTTGAGATGCTATTTTATAGGACAGGCGATTTAAGAACATGATTTGCAAAGCTGAAAAGACTTTATGACAACCTAAACTTCAATTTAAGAACATGATTTGCAGAGTTGATATCTACCATAGTACCATCTCAACATCCAACATTATTCTACACGAAGATATATGTATAAAAGAAACACTTCATACTCTAAAACATATAACAGACGCCAAAACACATATAAAGTTAACGTGATTTGAAACACTTTTGTTCCATGATAATTACTATTTTATAACATATGTAGATATGTTATTACAATAAAAATCTAATTCTTTACGTAAAACAATTTTCAAGGTTTTATGCATTAAAAATTACACTTTGGGTGGTCGCTATAGAGTTCGTCATATCATAACACATTTCGTGTAGTGCCTCTTCGTATCATTATACCGTTTAGAGCACTTCAAAAAATATCTATCAATGCCTAGGTTTTCCACTGTCATCGTAGTTATTATTCGATTATTTATATATAGTAGTTAATAATGACTTATCAACTATTATGCAAGCATACAAATTATAATATTTTTAATATACAAACTTTTAATCTAGGCCGTTGAATATAGTTTACATCATTGTCAATATTAAGTAGGTCGTATATCAATATACTTGTTGGTACAAGAGTTTTCACAAGCATGTTTCTGCACCATTTATTTTTGGGTCATCTGATTTCCATATAATAATTGAGCGTCTTCAAGTAGTCGGCAGTTTTTGGAACCACATTAGTTGATGGCAGCTATGCCTTTTTTAAAAGGTTAAAACATGTAGCAATCTCTCCTTACCCAAGTTCGATCCTATAACAGTGATCTTTCTCTCTTTTAAAGACACATACTTGTTGGATTTGAACCTAAAACTCTTCATAAAGAAAGCCTTATGATAGAACCAACTTACCAGTTACCATCCGAATGAACCCACCATGAACTTTAAGTAGTCGACATATATTTCAAAATAAGATAAATTTTATGTGGTGACGTTTGTTTAATACATAAGATACTTAATTTCTTTTAGAAGAGACCTTTCTTTTTGTTCGTTGTGGTTTTTTAAAGTTATCATTTTCAGTCTAATAGTTTATTGACATTTATGATGTAATACTTCATTTGACATTTTTGTCAAACTCATTAACATCATCCATCAAATTTTAGTTAATACAACTTTAAGGGTTTTGTTTTTTTTTTTTATATTTTTCACATACTTCAGACAACTGGATATTAACGACTAATGGACCCTCACAGGCAAACGAACATAAATGATTACATATGAATTGGAAAATATAAACATAAGTTCACATTAAATATAATACTAATAGTTAGGGCTGTAAATGAACCGGACGTCCGGTTGTCCGTTAGGGATGCCTCGGGGTTGTTTGCTTTAGATCATTAAATATCACTTTTATAACTAAATTGAGATGACGCTTAAAATGCAATGCAAATCATTTATGGGTTAAAGTCTTTGATTCAGTTAATTTAGAGGGTGTTTGGGATTTCTTATTTTGCCTCCTTATAACTTTTCATTAAGTTAATAAGTTACAAAAGTGTAACTTATGGAACTTTTTCTCTCACAATATAAGCAATCCCAAACATTTTCGGCAAGAAGTTCGTTTGCGTTTGTCCATTTAATAAACGAACAAGACATAGACAAAAAAAATTTGTTCGTTAAGCTTAATGGACGAACAAGGACAAAGGCCAGATCCATTCAATAGTGTCTTTGAACGTCCGGTAACGTTCGTTTGATTACGTCTGGTAATATATGTCCGGTAATGACCGTACGGATAGGTTTGTGTATGCTCGTTCGTCGTTAATGAAAGTATTAGTGTTCACTGTCCATTAGTGTCAATTAACGTTTATATGTTTGTTTGTCCATTAATGTTCATTAGTGTCAATTAATGTTCATGTATTTGTTTGTCCATTAGAGTCTATTAGTGTCCGTTTGCCCAATAGTGTCCGTTAACGTCCGTTTACAATATTAACGGACGGACACGGACAAACTCAATTTCTTAATGGGCAGACATGGACATAAATTTTCGTTCGATAGAGTGTTCGTGAACCGTCCGTTTGTCCGTTAAAAGCTTAATGGACGGACACAAACAAGGTCTCGTCCGGTCCGTGTACACCCCTAGTAATAGTAAACAATTACTCCATCTGTCCCATCAAAATTGTCCATGTTTCCTTTTTATTTTTCTCATTACGAATGTTCACTTTCAGAGTCTATTAGCCAATTTCCAAGTTTACCATTAAATACACACAACTAGCATTAATAAACAATATTGATGGACTTAATTTCCAAGAGTGTTATTTTCATTTAGTAAATAAAAAAAGTTATCATTCAATCTAGCTTAAACTTTGTGTTATTCAAACCATGACACTTAAAGAGGGACAGATGGAGTATATATTAATTGGAAAGTATATGACGTTAGAAAAAGAATAATTTTTTCGTCCCCATTAAAAGTGTCATGGTTTGAAAAACACAAAGTTCAAAGTAGATTGAATGATTATTTTTTTTATTACCAAATAACAATAATGCCCTTGGAAATTGAGTCTGTTAATATTGTTTATTAATGTTAGTTGTGTGTTTAAGGGTAAACTTGGAAATTGTCTAATAAATTTTGAAAATGGACATTGACGAATAAAAAAGTTAATATGGACACTTTTAATTGGACGGATGAAGTACTAATAGTAAAATATTAATACATAACCTAACTGGGCGGACATAAACGAATTACGAATCTAACCGTCCGCACATAAATGGAACGACGTAAACGATCACATTTTCGAATGGTTCACGGACGCCATTGAACGAGCGTGCTTCTGTTCGTGTTCATTCGTCGAGCTTGCCGAATGAAATTTTTTGATCATGTTCGTTCATTTATTAAACAGACAAATATAAACGAATTTCCCGTTAATAATTCATCGGACGTTCGTTTGATGTTCGGTTTGTTTAAACGGTATGGTATAATGCCAAACAAGTCTTTGCACAAAGTCCAATTAACCATACTTCTTTCGCTAATATGACATTATAAGGTTAAAAGGATGTGGAAAAAAATGCCCCTCATAAGTCCTCTCTTTTTTTTCTTTTTTTTAAAATCACTTGATTTTTTATTTTTGTTTTTTTATAATTATTTTAATTTATTTTTAGGGGTTTTATGATATTTTTACACGACCGTTCAAATTGACGGCGGTACTTCGTGGCAACACACACAGTGTTTTTTTTTTGGTTCGTCATGATTTTTTTGTTTTAAATATGTATATCTTGTTATATATTTTTTAATTTAAATTAATAGGCTAATTTGTTGTATTTGAGCGTTGATCACTTTATTTTTTTGTTTAGTTTTGGTCTCATATCCCAATACTCACGGGGCCACATCAACTTGAAGCCGCACTGCGCATGTTTTACTAACCGACTAAATGTCATTTTAAATATGTTTTTTGTCATCAGTTATACGAGTTTCAATACTTTTTCTGTACATTTCCTTTTTTAAGTTTATTGTCGTTAACTTTACGATACTAACCCAACCGATACTTGTCCAATTAACTCTCTTGCATCACCACAACGTGATGGTAGAAAGCTAGTTTCTATATAAAGAACACAATCTATGTTTTTAATTTTTTATGATATTATTCTATGAATATTAATGGATTATTAATATTAGAAAATATTAAAATACAAAGAAAGACAAAAATTAAAAAGTGTGAGAAGAATTTGTGGTCACACAAAAACCTCTCAACAAAAAAATCGAAAAAAAATTTATATACTCAAATGTTTCCTCCGTCAATCTAGTTAAAGAAACGACGAAAAGGCACAATGCCGAAATTAAAGACACAATGACGAAAATGAACCAAAGACAAAATTATAACTAAAAAAGGTATAACGGATCGCAAAACATAACACATTGCCGAACAGAGTATAACACAATGTTGAATATAACACAATATTAAAAAAAAGATATGATTTTAAGGAAAAAAGACAAATCAATGAAAAAATTAAACACAAAACACATTATAAATAAAAAGACACAACAATATTTTTCCTTCAACATTCTGTTTTTTATGTGGCTATAAATTCTTCTCATTTTTTTTCTTTTTTGTCTCCCTTTATATATTAATACTAGTCAAGTGTTTGCGTGATGCAGCGGGAAACAATATGTAAAGGTTGCTAACAAGCCAAGCCTAGCCCGAGCTAAACTCAAACTTCAATCCGAGCTCAACCTCAAATCCATCTTGATTATTTTGATATTTATATAATTTAAGTTCTTTTAATTATATTTTTATAAAACATATAAAAGAAAAAAAAATAAAGTTGATTAATATTTAGATAATAATAAGTGATCAAAGTTGTAACTATTCCTTAAACTTTGAATTGTAATAAGTTTGTTTATTTTTTTTTTATAAAAAAGATAATGGCTAGATATGTAATTAAATAAAACATGAGATTGTAAATTTTATCCTTTAGAAATTTGTACATTCATGCATAATTTCATGCACTAATGACTTGTACATTTTAAACCGTCCATCTGTTTTGAAAACAATTCATACTGAAACGTCAACAAAAATAAACACGTTTAAATAGGTATGTTCGAAAAATTTTTAATCTTATTTTTGTGTATATATGAAGAAAACCAAAAGAAATAAAGTTGAGTAAAAAGTGGGTAATCATGAGAGATTAAAGTTGTAACTATTTTCTTAATTAACAACATTTAAGTAAAGTTAAGGTACCATATTTGTAATTATTTTGATAAAAATCAAATGAAAGTGAGTTTTATGTGTGTAAAAGACAAGTGTATCCTTACTTAGACACGTACCTCATGCATTGAATGTTGTAAATTACTTAAATCATCATCATCATCATCATCGTACTCAGTATATCCCACCAATAGCAATGCTATGGTAGGGTCTGAGAAGGGTAAGATGCAGACAGCCTTACCTCTATCCCATAGGGATAAAATGAGTGTATTAATTTGTTCTTGTTTGGTGTATCATATACAATATAGATTATTATGAAAAGTTAGAGGGGCAATAGAACAATTGTCCAAAACTTAATGAAAATGCCATAATAGCCTTCAAAATAAAAAGTTTAAGAGAGACTGATAGAGAGAAAGTGATCGTTTTAGAGATAAACCAAAAGAAAACTTCAAAAGGTTTCGTTTTTGAATCGAGTTCAATAGCAAAATCTCTATCAATAGCAAGGACAAACCGGTGGAAACATGCCTAAAAATATTTTGAACAATGTATATTCACTTTCACTTAAATACCTAAAAATGATCAACATATCAATAGCAATGATTCACTGGTGGAAACGTGTCGTAAAATAATTTTGAACACTGTATATTTACTTTCACTTAAATACCTAAAACTGATCGCATATCATTCGATTTTAAGGTGTGTCTAAATCACTGATGTTAATGGTAGCCCCAGTAGACTTTTGTGAACATTTTATGAATTATTAAAAAAAAAAAATTATTTAAGTCAAATCAAGTCAAATCAAGTCAAATCAAGCTGATCGCATTTTTTACTCATATATAGTGACCCATTTCTCAATTATCTTCATTCCCCTAGAGAGAGAATCAAGAGAGAGAATGAACAAGATAGATATGTGGCTACCACTGATCATATTCAGCCTAGCCATAACCCCGACAAGATCCAACACTCTTTTCATCCATAAATCATGCCACACCACTTTGTACCCCGAGCTTTGCTACTTGTACCTCTCACGTTTCGCAATCAGAATCGGTACCAGCCCGCGACTCTTGGCTCAAACCGCTCTAGCCGCGACCCTTAGCACCACGCGGACCACTTCAAAACAACTTGTAACTTACTCGAAAACCCACAAATTGACTAGAAGGGAATTGAATGCCATGAAGGATTGCCTTGAGGAGATCGGTGACTCGGCTTATGAACTCCATATATCCATGGTGGAAATGGGTAAGATCCATTTTGGACCCGATTTCTTGTTTAATATGAACAGTATAGAAACATGGGTCAGTGCGGCTTTAACAGATGATGACACATGCACGGATGGGTTTTCCGACAAAAACATGAATGCTGAGGTCAAAACCATGGTTCGTAAACATGTTTTGAATATTGCGCATTTGGCTAGCATCGCGCTCGCTTTCGTTAACAACTATGCAAAGGGCTAGACCCTGATGTTCCGGGGTTAGTTTCATCACTTTTGTGGCACCCTAAAAGTTATTCATAGTTAAATAACAAAGGTTATAAAGTTTTTGATCACTTGTTATAATGTGTAATCAAATAATTGATTCATTTATAATGCTATTATTTCATAGATGTTAATGTTATCAGATATCATTGTGTAAATATTAAATATGGTCAGTCCATCTAACCCTGTCAGTTTGTTTTATTGTTTCTCGATACATATAGTTAGTGATTCGACCTAAATTTTTTGTAAAACCTGGTCGAGTCGGATCAAAAACACCAATAACAATATTATAAGTCAATTATAGATGAGTAACTAAGATGTGACACAGTGAACAGAATAACATATCTCATGGTAAAATCTAAAAGACGCAACGTTAGGCCTTCAATTAAACTATTTATATAAATTAAAGCCGTCCATCAGTCCGTGGCTATTTTATATAATTTTGTCTATAAATATCACGGGCCATAAACAAACGTCTATGTCGATGTATTATCTTATTATATGCTTTGAATAAATATCTGATTACCAAATTGTTTTTATTGTAAACAAATTAATTATCAGCTAAAATACAATAATGAAAATTATATACATTTCAGTAACTGATATTTTAAAGGCTAACTCTATGTGATTCATATTTTACTCATGATCATAATGAATACATGATCTTTTAATTTAGTGGTATTTGTTCGCCTTTTTAAAAAATAAGTTACTGTATGCAAATTCTTACACATGTAACGTTAAAGAGATTTTAGATGAATAATAAAAAAAAATTATCACTATAAGCAACATGAAGACCATTTGTAAAATTTATGCATTTCTTTTCTTTTTCCCCATTTTCAATCTCAATTTCTAATACTTTTGACGGTGTCTTATCATTTAACCGTGATGAAGTAGTAAGATAATTAGGATGTATAATAGAAGATCAAGAGGTTAATTCATGTATAATGTGATATTTTGTTATTCAGGAAAAAAAAATTCTTGATCGGTCTTGCATATTACTTACACAAACATTACTTAGTCATGTGTAGTGAAGGGGCTACATTCGGGGGCGTTTTTTGACACGTGACACCATGTCAGCAAGAAGATTGATTTTCACTTTGTGGTGTAGTGGTTTGTAGCCCAATATTGCCTCATCACATCATATATAGGGGCAAACTCTAAGAGTAAACCTAAAAAAGTGACGAACTATTCATTTTACATGTAAGAAAAATACTATAAAGCTCGATTTCAAATGTAAAAAATTAGTTTTATCATAAAAAATTTTGGACCTTTTGTTATAAACACATGTAGAAGATATTCCAATAACAAAAATTGTAAAAAGAAATGTTTTTACCCTTTTGTAACTTAAAATAAATTTTGTTTTCGAAAACGGCTTCTACATGTGTTTATGTTTATATGTATAAGCTCTAAAAAAATTATGTAAAATGTGTTTTTACATTAAAAATGATTTTTTTAGTACTTTTTTACATGTAAAATGAACAGTTTTACATGTAAAATAAAAAGTTCTCCGGTTCTTTTTTTTTTGAGTTCTTTCTTGAACATATCCCTATATATTAGACACATATATTAATAAAATATTATTATTTTCAAAACCAAAACCAACGACAAATGCATATCACCCCTCCCAAAATAACCAGGGGGAGGGTGGCGGTGTTCAGGGCAATATTGGAGCGATTTTGTCCGTTTTATCGCCCCACTACATGCACCTTTAATTGCATGTTGAAAATAGTTGAATTTCAAGAAAGGGTATTAAAATTTAAATTAAGGAGGTGTTTAGGATTCCTTATTTTGCCTCTTTATAATTTTTCATTAAGTTTATAAGTTACAAAAGTGTAATTTATGGAATTTTCTCTCACAATATAAGCAATCCCAAACACATTATTACTTTTCAAAAAGTTTATAAGTTATAAGTTGGTGAAAATAAGCAAACCCAAACACCCCCTAAATGTGTGTTCAGAATTTAGTTTTGAGTTCTCCAAAATTTATAAAAGTTATTCAAACTTAAAATTAATGGAACTTGATAAAAAAAAAACAATTGTAGAATTTACACCTTTTCAGCCCTATAATTTGTTCATTTGTACACAAGACACGTTTAAACATCTTAACCATTGATTAGTATATTATTTAATGGTTAAGATCACATCTAACATTAAAATACCTTTTACTTGATTCTAATGATTGAAATTTCTTTTTTTTTTTTGAAAGGCGGTATTTTATAAAAATAAATAAAAAACAGTCATAGCAAGTAGCTAGAACAAAAAAACATAAAACATTACAAATACAATAGAGGGTTCTTAAGCCACTCGATCATAGAAATATTGCATTTACGATTTCTGCTACTATACCATAAGAACGAGAAATTTAAAATTTCATCAAATATCGTCTCTTTGTTATGCCGATTCTTCTCAAATACCAAGTCATTTCTGAATCTCCAAATAATCCACCAAGTGACAAATATAATCATCCCGATCATATCTTTCTTATGAGTTTGGACTCTTAAAGTGTCCCACCAAGACATCAGCTCAATCGGAGCCAAAGAGGAAGACAACGGTAGGCCAAGCCAAGAAGCAACAAGACCCCAAATCCGATTAGCCACCGAGCACATACCGAAAACATGGTCAATAGACTCCTCATGATCATTACAGATAGGACATAAAGAACTCGGAATGTCTATACCCTTACTCACCAGATTGATTCTCATAGGAAGTCTCTTAAGTAACACCCTCCAAGCACAAATATTAACTTTTCTATGAAGAAATTTGAACCATATTATCTTTCGAGCCCACGAAGGAAGAATAAAGTCATCAATAACCTTCCTTACACCCTTAACCGTGAAATTTCTTATTTTACCTCCTTATAAAAGTTAATATACCATAACATTGTGACTTGTTAAATTATCCTCTCACAACATAAGCAATCCAAATAACTTTTATTTTTTTCAAAATGTTGCTAAGTTATAAGTTTGTGAAAATAAGCAATCCCAAACACACCCTAAATCTAACCAATTTGTATATCCCAAAGTGATAGGATAAATGGTGAAACTGTATTGTTCTATAAATACAAAGTCATAACGATTTGTATAGTTATCAAAGCTTATGCACGTGGTTAGATTGTAACTCTTAAGTAACATTACAACTACTTATACATATCATCTGAAAAACCTATTGGCATGCTAACCGATTTTGAGCAACAAACCTATTGGGAAAAGAATAGTTTAAACTTTAATCAATATTAATGTTTTGATAATTACTTAATTAAGACAATGTGTCATAAACTAGTATTAGTTCATCATTGATGCTATGTGTCACATATATGTCACTTAACACTTGATTATCATATTTAGTCACACTTAAGCAACAATATACTTAATCAACACTACACACTCAAGATCAAAGAATAGAGAATTTATCAAGTTTGAGTCTACAAAAGGATAAATCAAAATCTCTACATCAACATGAAGAAGAAGTGTAACATCCTACTTTTGGTTATAATAATAAAAATAAATTTGTCTATTTTACAGTGGGTCGTTATCGGTTTAGATAAATAGAATGCGAGTTGGGCTAGTGTTGGGTTAAATGGATATGGGTTATGGACTTGGGTTATGGAAGAAAGAAGGAAAGACCATGGGCTTAAGCCCATGATCCATAATTATATAAACCATTAATCACCACTTAATTCCTCATTCACACATATTCCATACACCACCAAAACACACACTTAAGCTTTCTCCCTAGTTCCTCTCTTTTCTCTAGCCGAAATCAAGAAGGAAACCGAGCACCGACCCGAGGTAATACTAGTATGATGTTTTATTAACTTAAACCCGTTAGATATGGTCACGAAACGACGAGCCGACACCGTTAAACCGTTTAAGTCATGAGATCCGGATGGAATCGGGTATAAACCGAACCTAAGATGAGCTTAGGGATCGCCCTAGCTCAGATCTGGATCAAACGAGACGAAAAATGGTGAAAAACGAGCTAACTCTCGGTTTTCCGGTGAAACAGCGTTTTTCCGGCGGCGGTGCCGGAAAGGCGGCTGGTACGAGGTTAGCATGTCAGAGAATGTTTCTGACATTCTCTGACCTAACCCTAATTCGTTAACGGAGAGTTAACGAACTAGAGGTAATTTGTTAAGTTGATTCGCTGAGGAAAGAATAACGAACTGGCCTTAGTTCGCGTCCAGATTCGTTAAGGAAAAGATAAAGAATTAACCCCCAATTCGTTATAGTCGTTCGTTAAGGAGATAACGAATTAGAAGGTCCAATTCGTTACCTGGACTGATTCGCTATGTGGACTGGTTCGTTATATGGACTGATTCGTCAGAGGTCCAGTTCGTTAGAGGGTTCAATTCGCTATAATGACCAGTTCGTGAGGACAAACCAATTCGTTAAGAACCAAGTAACGAACTAGAAGTTTGATAAATGTCAGAACAGTCCCTTGACTTAGAAAGAATGAATTAATTACAAATAAGCCCTTGAACTTTGAGTTAGCGAATTAAATAATAATTTAAAATCCTAATGGAAAATGTGTTACGACAGTTAATGGAAATAAAATTTTTTCAAGCTGACCTGGCAGCTCGACCCCAGCCAGGGGCTCTGCCCCTTGGACCCTGCTAGGGGCTGCCGCCCCTAGACCCCGCTGCCAGGGGCGCTGCCCCCGGACTCCCGTCCGTTGTGGGTTATAATTAAACTAGAAACGCGATATGGGTAGTGATAGTTAATTGATGCATGTAATTATTATACAGTTAGCCGTGCCCAAATGAAGAAAGGAATAACTATTAACGATGAACGTAACCGACTTCAGGTGAGTTTCTAGCCCCATTCCTTGTTATTTTTTCGGGGCTGTTTGCATACTCGATGTGATTAGTTAATACACTTATCCTAAGTGATAAGTGTATGCCATATATGTATTATGTGAAGTGTATGTATGTTTTCTTGTCGGTGCATGAACGATCTTCGGATATTGCATGTACTGTCAGGTAATGGTTGATGTTATAAGTATGTTGTAAGATGAAGAATGATTGATGTATGTACGTACGAAACTTACGATTTTGTACATAGAAAAGTATGTTATAAAGGTATGGAAGAAAGGGTACCGGACCCTAATAATATCTGAAGATGGAGGGTACCGGACGCTAATAATATCCGAGGATGAAGGGTGACCGGACCCTAATAATATCCGAGGATGGAGGGTACCGGACCCTAATAATATCTGAGGTATGTAGGGCGAATGCTCTTTATAACCTAAGGTTAGTTATGATTGCGTATGAAGAATGATGGACATGTTAAGTATGTAATGCGTACCTTCAGGCACATATATGTGTATGTAAAGTAAGTTATGTGATTAACTAGAACTCACTCAGCGTAGCTGACTTTTAGTATGCACGCAGGCAAATAGGTTGAAGCAGCTCGCATGACTGAAGACACATGGCAGAGAATCGAAGATACTGGCATCTCAAGGAAATGTTATGATGTTTTCAAAGACTATGTTTTATGTTTAAATAAATTTGAATGTTTGTTAAGACAAGATTTGACAGTTTTGTAATATGTTATGGTTGAAGTTATATTCCGCGTAAAGTTTTAATTAACTCTGATACTTAGAACTGCGTTTATGAGTAAATCCAACACCAAAGTAGGGCTACCGGTAACGGGGCCTTACAAGAAGAAATCACAAGATTAATCCATTGAAGATAAATTAACAACTTAGTCAAGTATTGTTGTTAGTTTTTATAAACTTAAGATAAGTTTATAAAAATATATTTAAGAAAAATTGTTTAAATATATATTATTTGAAAAACTTATTCCACTTTGGGTATGTCTTTCATTCAAACCATGCATTGAACAACCAAGCTTCACTAAATGGGAAAGTCAAACTCTTAGAAGCAAGTGTTAAATCTTTGGATGAAGCTTATAAAATATGTTTAACCAAATGGGTGTAATACTTGGATTGTGTCATCTGGAGAAGTGATAGGATTAACTTCTCACATGTGTTGGTCAACCAAAATAAGAAAAAAAAATGAAAACAATGACCACACATGACGTTTACATTGCCAAACCCAATGTGAAGTGGATGGACGTCCACGTTCGCTGGAGCGATCGTGAGATCGAACGTCGGGCTCCCAGTCCCTATCCTTGCATCTCACATGCTTGGATATAAATAGATAACTTATTCAAACTAAGTCTTCATATTTTTTCTCTACAATATTTACATAAACACGTGAAGGTTAATCTTCCATTATTCAAGTCCAAGCTTCATTTATCTAGCGAAGAAATCAAAGTGTTGAGCAAAGAGAAGATCTTTGTTATCAATCCAACCATATTGCTTGTATTTTTAAGGGTTAACATAAGAGGTTGTTCTAATGATTTGACAAGTGAGGACTCATCAATTTGTTGATGATTTGAGAGGGGGACATACTGTCTTGATATAGTGTTGTTTTGTACTGGGTTGGGAAATCTATCTTGATATAGAGTTGGTTAGTTGTTAATAGAAGACTCACTATCTCGACATAGTAAGATTAAAAAGAATTGTAAAGCTAAGTACTTTGTCTGTTTGGTGAAGAATATGATCACTTCCTTTTAAGAGTGAGACGATTGTATTGGTGATCCCCTAGCATTTTTGGGCAACAACTAGTAAAGAAAACTCTCGACCGATGAATCGGGGAGAGGACGTATTGTAAATTAGTTAACATTCACTTAAACCTCTATAAATCTGGTTGTGTCATCTATAACCTTTAAACTCTTTGCTTATTTGTGTTTATTTCTATAAGTTGTAAAAAACAGTTTAACAAAGTCAGTAGCTCACTAAAATTGGATTAAAATATAAGAAAAACTATTCAACCCCCCCGCCCCTCCAATTTTCTACAAAAGCATTCCACACTTATTACAAAATGATACCAAAAATTAGGATGAAACAAAGTTACAATTTGAATTATAATACACAAAAGCAACACATGTACATCTTGGTTTATCTTCGCTTAAAAGTCAAGTCATTAGAAGAATGACCACAGAAAGTCGGGTCATCTTTGCTTTTTGTATCTTCATATGTACCTCAAGTTCATCCAAGTTGTTAGCATTTGTCACACCATGCCTCAAGGACCTAGATGTATGATCAATAGTTGATACCGGTTTTGTAAATATATCAAAGTTGCGTTATTTTAGCGGAAGTCTTTAAAATGTTCTTTCTTTTAAAATGCCCTGATTTAAATACCCGTTTGACATTCAAAAGATGTCTTTACGAATACCATTACATTATTTTAATTTCAAATATCTAAGTCATCAGGTAGCATATAATGACTATATCTTCCATCTTCCATGTCTTGCTTCTAACCTTACCGATTTCATGTGAATGATTTGAAATACGTGAACAATATTTTGACTGACTCAAAAACATTTTTTGAAATGTTGTTATAACCTCAAGACAGTTTTATGTACAACTCAACAGGGTATTGGCTTTTTTCCCGAGCATATCACTAGTTTTATATACACACACAAGTCAACGTATTCTTCGCGAACTTTGCCCGTTGGAGATATGGTTTGAAAATGACGCATAGGATGTCTGCTTCTTGTCAATTATGTTTTGATTTAGACACATGTGCATTTTGTCTAAGTGCCTTTATTCTATCTTGTGTTATAACGTTTTATAAATGTTTCCGAACTCTTTACGATAAATAGTATGTTTATCTTTTTGGCTCGAAGACAAATAACATAACTACCTTTTTAGAGTAAAATAAATGTGTTCAGAATCTTTAAGAAAAACATAATATTTGTCTTTCCGTTCTAAGACAAATAACATATTTGTCTCTCCAGAGTAAAATTGGCTTGTTAAACAATTAAACATATTCACCTTTCGCCTAGTTGGTGAATCTGTTTAAGGGTTTTCGTTTGTAAAAATATTTTGAATCTTCTGAAACAAATGTTGATTTCTTCTGCAAGAGTATGATTGTTTGGTAAGTTTAATGCATTTACCTTTTTGCTCTGTTGGGTGAACTGGTTCTGATAATATTTATGTCTTTGGATGTTTAACCTGTCATAAATAGGTTTACATAAAGACCTGGATCTTCTGCTTTGATCTAGTTGCAGATCATACTGGTCTGGTTTTATTGTTTCAAGACTCGTTTATAAATACATGTTCGGTTTATAGGTTTAAAACTTAATTTCTTTTTAAATAACAAAATTTAGTTTCGGAGGGACCATGCCATAATGAGTCAGTCCATATAAGTGACAAGTTTGAACCTTTAACCCATTTCAAAGTTAGATGGTCCGTCTAATCGGCTGTTTTGAACCGTTAAGGCTAAAAATAATTTTAACATCATTCTGACGTCCGTTTATATGTTCTAAGACTTTATACATGCTTAAAACATTTACTATAACTTTTGTAACTAGTTATGCTCGAGGTTCGAATGATAATAGCTTGGATACTTGCTTAACGTATAAAAACGATCTTAAACGAGTTAAGGGATACTACACCTTACTTCCAAGCTTATACACAATCTAGGAATGACTTGTTAAAACCTATAATAGTACTGGAAAATGATCAGAGCTTCTCTAATGTATTCAATCACCCTTTCTTGACTTGTTCTTGCTTAAGAGCTTCGAAACACTCGCTTATACTCGTTTAAGGTGTTTTGTATTGATTTGTGATGAAATTGGTCGACCTATGGGTTGTATTTATAGTCTTATGGAGTAGAGATGAGTTAGGGTCAGCTTTGACACATTTTTGCTGACTTAGAGATGAGATGGACCGTCACAAGATGAGACTCGTATAATAGAGTCATCACAAAATTGTAGGTGGATGAGACACCCCGTCTCACAACAAACTTAATACGCAAGGATGAGACAGACCGTATAATAATGAGACGGTCTGCGTTATATGAAATTTAGAAAATTACATATTAGACCCTAGACTTTAAGTTCGGCCATATGATAATTTTAGTCCCTCGCCTTTTAAAGTTGGCAAATGCAACACGAAAATTTTGAAATGTTACAGCATCCTCTCAATCATTAGTTCTGTCATTGTCGACTTCGATGACCTCTCTATTTGGCAAGACATGCAAGCTCTTCTTCTTAGTTAACTTTTACATGTTATGTAACACCGCGTCTTTTACCCTCTTTAATTTAAGCCCAAATATACTAACTTAGAAAGTACAGGGACCAAGAATGAACATTCTGAAAATCTTCTCCCGTCGCGGTACGCGACGGGATAACACTCAACTCATCGCGTAGCGCGATGGGCTTGCTGAGTCAGTGGACACGTGTCCAATGACGTGTCAACGCGTGGCACGTTGTGACAGGCCACGTGTCACCACCGCATAAGGCGGCGTAAAATTGCGGCGCCGCGGTACGCGACGGGTCCAAAGGAACCCATCGCGTACCGCGATGGGGTCCAAAATAGCCTAAAAAAGGGGGTGACGGGCATGAGCTCCATTCATCCCAAACACACCTCCATTTACACACACTTAACCTCGAAAGGCGTGCCCCATTGCCGTAGCAAGCCGACGTGCTGTTTTCTTGTAATTCGTGCAAGAAACGAAGTTATAATCAAGCTAGCAATCATATAAGCGAGTTTTTCTTATTATCAATCTAAGCATTCAATCTCAGGTAGGAGTTACGTTTAAGTTATTTGAATTATAGCTTAGATTGTCAATCGAGGCTATGGCCTTTAACCTTGATTGTATTTTACAAACATTCATTCACAATCATGTTTTCATAAATGTTACTTCATGATGAAGTAATGTTAAAACAAAAGATATATTTTGACGGGCATGTAGTAACTGGAAGGGGGATAGCACTAATAGTAAGTTTCTTGCCTAAGGAAAAGTAATTCATACAAATCCCAATCAACCGAGGGACCCGTTTACTTACCTGGAGAAACTTACCAACGTGTTAAAACCTATTAGGCCAAAGCATGCTATATCAAACATCACATAAAACAAGTGTTTTCATTCACAATCAAAGATAAACGAATTCAAGGTTAAGCTTACAATCATAGCTTAACATCATTCCAAATCATTCATATAAACCTATTCGTGTATAGGTTAAGTATCATTCTCAATCAATCAATCAAGTTTTACAACACCGACGGTACAGGTGAATACGTCAACCTTTTTAATCAGTCAAAACATATTTATACTCAATAAGACGAACGGGTGTTTGTCTTAACGAATCAATCAATGTCTACATGAGATAATGAAATCTCTAAAATGTTATAATACAAAGTAGAGAATAATATCGACTCAAAACGAATACGCATGTGTCTGGATCCAAACATAACTGTTAAAGCTTAATCAATCAATCAAAAAAGGCAATGAAGCCGCAAAGCTTAAACGGTCATGACCAGTTCTCAGATCAGGGCCGTTTGGCTCGGGGAATACCGTTATGTGTGTAGGGCAGTGGTACATATACCGGAAGTAGAAATGCTTCCGCTGAGCTTGTCAAGAAAACTATATTTGTACTGTAATCGTCATTCAAAATGTTTTATTGAGTCATACGTGTTCACCAGCATATAGCTGACGTATTTTTCACCCATTGCAGGTAATTAAGCATAAGTAGCATTAGCAAGGATTGGAGTCTTATGAAGATAGAAGCGCGTTAAAGATGGCTCCGTTTTTTATAACTAAAATCCTTGTAATATGAAACATATGTTTTGTAAACTAATACTCGGGTATTTAATTCCCAAGTAAATTTTCAATGTAAATTAATATTATATTCAACCTAAAGTCTTCCGCTAAAATTAACCCATAAACTTTGATATATTTACAAAACAGGTACCAACTTGTGGTCACACGCCTAGGCCCTAAGTCTGGGTGTGACAAGTTGGTATCAGAGCCATCGGTTTCAGCGAATTAGGTATTAAAACATTAGTACCTAGGCTTTAACCATTATTATCATTATTGTTCGTAGGGATAAGATAGGATTGGTAAACCTCCTATCCCTAATCTAACTAAAATGCAGATGTCTTATACTAACCACTTTGGTCGTAGACACCGAGTAGCCATTCGATCAAAACCGACAATCATTCACGAACCATCCGATATGGAAAGTAGTAATAGTTACTATACCAGTTTCTTCAATCACAATCAACCAATCAATCCGGTGTTACCATATGGGAGTCAACCCGTGTATCTCCCAGGCAGTCAACAATGTCCAATCGAAATTTCTGACAATACCGAGGACAACATTTCCCAGTGTTACCCCTCCAACATTCCAACATACCATCCTTCCGAGGAACATGAGGTGCAGAGTAAAATCAAGCAGCTATATGCTGGTGAACACTTATGACTCTATAAAAACATTTGAATGACAATTACAATACAAACATAGTTTTCTTGACAAACTCAGCGGACGTATTTCTACTTCCGATATATGTACCACTGCCCTACACACACAATTATGTTCGCCGAGCCACGTAGCCTTTAATGGAGAACTAGTCATGACCGTTAGCCCGCGGCGACGTAGCCTTTGACTGATTAGGCTGAACAGTTATGTTTGGATCCAGAAACATGCGTATTCTGTCTGAGTTGATTTTATTTTCTGCTTTGTACTATAACGTTTTAGAGAACACGTAGACTCATGTAAACATTGACTGACTCGTTAAGACAAACACCTCGTTCATCTTTATCGAGTATAAATATGTTTTAACTGATTGTAAAGGTTAACGTATTCACCTATACCGCCGGTGCATTTGAAACCTTTGATTGATTGAGAATGATATTAACCTATATAATAACATGTTTGTATAAATACTTTGAATGGTGTTTCTTGATTAAGCTATGATTGTTAAGTTTAACCTTGAAATCGTATTATCACTTTGTTTGTGAATGAAAGCACTTTGTTTTATGTGACGTTTGATATAGCATGTTTTGGCTTAATAGGTTTTAACACGTTGGTGAGTTTCTCCAGGTAAGTAAACGGGTCCCTTGGTTGATTGGGATTTGTACGAATTACTTTTACTTAGGCAATAAACTCACTACTAGTGATATCCCCCTTACAGTTTACTACATGCCCCTCAAAATATATCTTTGTTAACATTACTTCATTATGAAGTAACGTTTATGAAAACTCGTTTGTGAACGTTTATAAAATACTTTTAAGGTTAAAGGCCATATCCTTGATTGATTGTATAAGCTATAATTTGAATAAGTTAAACATAACTCCTACCTTAGTATGGATACTTGGAATGATAATACTAAGAAAAACTTTATGGTAGGATCTTGATCTACTCGCTTATTTGATTGCTACTCGATTATAACCTCGTTACTTGCACGAAATTCGAGGAAATGACACGTCGGCTTACTACAGCAATCGGGCACGCCTTTCTATGCTAAGTATGTGTAAATGAAGGTGAGTTTGGGATGAAAATGGGTTATGCCCGTCACCCCTTTATATAGGCAAATTTTGGTACTCATCGCGATATGCGATGGGTTTTCTCAACCCCGTCGCGTATCGCGACGCCGCAATTTAACGCCGCCTTACCAGATCGTGACATGTGGCCTGTCATATTGTGCCACGTGTTGACACATGGTTGGACACGTGTCCGGTGACTCAACATTGGTCGTCGCGCAACGAGATGGTCCCATAGGGTGAGTCATCGCGTATCGCTACCCCGCCCAAAACTGGGTCTTTGTGCCGGTCCATAGCGCTATGCGATGGGCTTAATGCTTATCCCATCGCGTATCACGATGGATAAAGATTTCAGATTTTTCAAGATTAGTCCCTATACTTATAAAAGTTAGTATATTTGGCTAAATACTATAAGGTTAAATTACGCAATGTTACAAGTAGCGGTGGTGGCGGTGATGGTTGTTGGTGGTGGTGGTGGCGGCGGCGTGTGGTGGTGGTGAGGTGTGACGTTGTTGGGTGGCGGTGGTTATGGCGGTGGGAGGTGGTGGTGATGGCTGGGGGCGATGGCGATGCTTGGTGGTTGTGGCGGGTGGTGGAGGTGGGAGGGTGGTGGAGGTGCTGCAGGGTGAAAGAGGGAATAGAATGGGAAAAAAATAAAGGGGTGGATGAAATAAATTTGAGGTGTTTTATAGGGAATATAATTGACAAGGTAATACGTGATTTAATTCCATTAACCAACCAAACATCATTTCTTTTCATTCCCTCACAATCAAGGCTACAAAAGTCGTTAGTCGGGCGGTGGGACTAGCGATTAAGCGAGATTAATCAGGACTAATTGGATTGGGCTTTAATGTATAATTTTCAGTTTTACACACACACACATTTTTATATGTAATTTTCAGTTATATATATATATATATATATATATATATATATATATATATATATATAAACACTTTGGCCGGAAAGTGGCTGGAATCTCACTGGAAACAACTGATTTTGGCTAGATCTCTCCGGAAACCGTCGATTTTGGCCGGAACCTCGTCGGAAAACGCTAAATAAGTTCGATTAATCCCGATTTTAGCTAGATTTGACTGTTGGTTGATTAATTGACTGACTAGCCCATAATTAATCAGTGGTGTGGGGACTAGCGATTAATCGGCGCCTAGTCGGGATTTTTTCATTATTGCACAATAATATATTACATTCCGCTTATTTTTTCTGCATACCAAACACTACCTTAATTTATTGTCTTTCAATCATGCATCTATTTAAATCATTTTTTTTTAAAACGAAAAACGATTATATCTAACAAGTTCAATGGTTACCCCTAATCAAATCGATGGGTTATGTCCGTATGGCCAAACAATAATGTCGTGGGGTATGGTCTTGCCGGGTACCGACTTCACCCCTTAAATAAATGTGCTTCTCCTTTTTTATGAAAAAAATGAAATTATTAGTGTTAGTGTACCACTTTAATTGTTTTATTCATAATCATTTGCTGATAAGAATGATTCTTTTGAACCTACTATAATTCACATATGTAAGTCACAAAATAACAACTTATTGATTGAGTCGCTATAAACTTCTATTACTTACCGGGAAGTCGGGAAGCCCGTTAAGTTGATCTAACTTAATATATTTTTGGTCTTCTAAAATAGTTTTTTTTTTCGTTAGTTATATTAATATGTAGAAAAAGATTGGGTTTTAACTTTTATCATTATTTTTTTTTATCGTCGTGTATAAAGTGTCCATTCATGATTTTCCTCATCATCAAACTATGTCGTGTCTCTAGCTTTACCTTTACGATTAAGCATTATAATATTTCTATACAACTATGTATAATCATAATAGGAAAAAAAGGTAAACAAGAATCATTGTCCTACCGACTATGATCATGAGTATGCTAAAAGAATACCCATCATCTTCATACTTGTTCTCGCCATTCATCCTCGTCTTTCTTGTCTTCGTCCTATTCGTCCTTATCATCGCCATTGTTAATTGTGATCACTAATATTAGTTATCATTTACATCCGTTATCATTTCCAATTGAAATAATCACTACCGTCGTGTCAATCCTTAGCGTCGTTGGTCATCACCGCTACCATAACATATCCGATAACCGCTATTAGTTTTATTTCTTAGATGTTTATAAATCTCGAGTTAAGCCTAGATAGCAAATTGAAGAAACACGGATCTACTCCCCTATTCGGGTCCTAGATCCAATTAATCCACATGGTAGGATACGGTTAACGACCAATACGATATGAACTCAATTCCCGAAGTCCAATGACGTGAACCTGCAAAACAGACACCGTGAGCTCGCTACGGGAAGGACAAGAGAGGGGGTCTTCCCGTAACCACCCTCTGGCATGAGAATAAGTACAATTCTGATGAAGATAAAGTACTTAAGTAATTAGTGAGAGTACAGTGGGAGTGAATGAATACCTCATAATGATTGAGAGAGTATTTATAGCCGAAGGGTGTGGGAAGGTGGTTGTAACATCCTACTTTCGGTTATATTAATAAAATAAAGTTCGTTTATTATATAGCGGGTCGTTATCGGTTTAGTTGAATAGAATACGAGATGGACTTGTGTTGGGTAAATGGATATGGGTTATGGACTTGGGTTATGGAGGAATGAAGGAAAGACCATGGGCTTATGCCTATGATCAAAAATATATATACCCTTAATCCTCCATTTAATTCATTTACACATATCCTTTACACCATCCAAAACACACACTTAAGATTCTCTCTCTAGTTTCTCTCTCACTCTAGCCGAAATATAGAAGAAGAAACGGATCCCGACCCAAGGTATGATAGTATTTTGTTGTAGGAGCTTAAATCCGTTAGATATAATCATGAAACGACGATCCGACACCGTTAAACCGTTTAAATCACGAGATCCGGGTGGAATCGGGTATAAACCAAACCTATGATGAGCTTAGGGGTCACCCTAGCTCAGATCTGGATCGAACGGGACGAAAAACGGTGAAAAACGAGTTAAAACTCGTTTTTCCGATGTGTTCGCGGTTTTCCGGCGGCTTTCCGGCAAGGGCGGCGCCGGAATAGTGGTACGAGGTTAAAGGGAATGTCAGGGAATGTTCTGACATTCCTGACCTAACCCTAGTTCGCTATGGGGACTTAACGAACTGAGGGTGATTCGCTATGGGACTTAACGAACTGAGGGTGATTCGCTATGGGGACTTAACGAACTGAGGGTGATTCGTTAGTCGATTCGCATAAGGGGGCACAGCGAACTAGCCCTAGTTCGCCTATGATTCGTCTCTGATTCCTTAAGGGAAAAGGGTAACGAATTACCCTTGATTCGTTATGACCAGTTCGTTATGACCAGTTCGTTAAAGAAGATAACGAATTAGAAAGTCCAATTCGTGTAAGTAACCAGTTCGTTAAAGGTTCCAATTCGTTACAAGAACCAGTTCGTCATGGCAAGTCAGTTCGTTAAGGATAAGTAACGAACTAGAAGTTTAACAGAATGACAGAATGGTCCCTGGACTTAGAAAAGAATGATTTAATTACAAATAAGCCCTTGAACTTTTAAGTAGCATATTATTCAATGATTCAAAATGCTAATAGAAAATGTGTTAAGACAGTTAATGAAAATAAAATTTTTCCAAGCTGACCTGGCAGCTTAACCCCAGCCAGGGGATCTGCCCCTTGGACCCCGCTAGGGGCTGCCGCCCCTAGAACCCCGCTGCCAGGGGCGCTGCCCCCGGACCCCCGTTCGTTGAGGGTAATAATTAAACTAGAAAGACGATATGTGTAGTGATAGTTATTGATACGTATAATTATTATACAGTTAGTCGCGCACAGCTAAAGAAGGGGATAACCGTAAACGGTGAACGCAACCGCCTTGAGGTGAGTTTCTAGCCCCACTTCCTTTTTATGTTTTCGGGGCTGTGTGCATACTCGATGTGATAGTGAATACACTTATCTTAAGTGATAAGTGTATGCCTTGTATGATTTACGTATGATGATTGCTTGACTTTGCGTGAACGATCTTCGGATATTGCATGAACCGTCAGGTGGTAGTTAAGACATGATTGATAAGTATGAGGAGAGATATGATGTATGTATGAATATATGATGTATGCATAATGTATGTATGTTATGATGATGGTACGTGAACGCTCTTCGGAGATTACACGTATTGTCAAGGAAAGCATGTATGAACAGGTATGGTGCAGTTACACGAAACAAAGGGACCAGACCCTTATAATATCTGTGATGTTAGGGACCAGACCCTTATAATATCTGTGACGTTAGGGACCAGACCCTTATAATATCTGTGATGTTATAGGGCGAAAGGCTCTTTAAAACGTATGATTATGTATGTATAGAAAGTATGAAAGTAAGAATGAAAGTATATGCACTTATGCGTGTATGAAAGAAAGTTAAGAGGTTAAGTATGAAATGTAAGAAGGTATTGTATGATTATGTGATTAACTAGAACTCAGTCAGCGTAGCTGACTTTTAGTATGCACGCAGGTGAGTAGAATGAGACAGGTAGCTTGAGGAGGACACATGGCAGAGTTGGACGAAGCTGGCATCTGAAGATTTTGCTATGATGTTTTATTTTAAAAGACTATGTTTTGTTTTTTTTAATGACTATGAATGCTCGATAAGACCAGAATTATGGTTATGGAATGTAATGGTTTGAATGTTTTTAATGTTCCGCGAATGTTTTAATTAACTCTAATATTTAGAACTGCGTTTATGAGTAAATCCAACATGAAAGTAGGGCTACCGGTAACGGGGCCTTACAGTGGTGGGGCCAGCTGTCCGTTTAGAAGATGCTCTTATAACCATCTGGATACGTATCCTTCTATGATATGTTCAATTTATACATTGCATGTGCATGCATAACAACCTGGACACGTGTCTCCATCTGATAGAGTGGTATACGACTCTGGCCATGTGCACGGTTATAACGGCCTTGCCATGTGTCATTCTCTGATTGGTTGAGAGTTCACGTATTTCTCAAGAAAGCATTTTGGTAAATCTTCTAGAATGTTACCGGTTAATAACAGCTGTCCCGGGACATTACCTCATAGTTATTTACGCGGACAAATGTTCCGTCTTGCGAATGGCTTCTGAGGGTACCAGGATGCTTCTGCATGCCTTGTGAGGATGTTTCCTCTGTCAATAATTATGCGGGTGGTCCATATATCCCGCGGGTGCCTTATGAAGGACTTCTGGTTGACCCGCAGGTAATACTTAAGGGTATTTGAGTCTTTTTGGTACCCTTCCTCTATACAAATCTAATAAAGCCAATTGATTCAAACATTGTCGCCCGCGAGTGACCACCATCGTCCTATTGAAAGGCATCCACCAACACCCAAGATCGAAATACTAATAGGTTCTTAATCCAAACCTTGATCTTCACACTCAAATAATAGTTAATAATTGAAACCGTAATGCCCACCACAAACCAAAATCAAATGTAGCACATTCGTAGTCGTGATTTTGCAATCAAATAATTATATCGTGACTAGATGAGACCGGAAAGAAAACGAAACATATAGGCAAACGACCCATGTTACTCAAGATGACACTAACATTAACCTTTTGAACTAAACTAAAATAACTAGACACCCATTTAATATGAAAACAAACAATTCACTGGATATAAAACACATAAAGCGCCCATGGAATGAGTTCACTAAACACATACAAGTGTCATGTTATGTTTGGAATTTGGTCATAAGGCGTGTCAAGGTGTTCGTATTATCTTACTATTCTATTAAAGCAACACAAGATATTCATATGGTCTTCAACTAGCATGTCCACATAGGCTTCCAAGTCATGTGGATCCTATATATAAAATTACCGTGTAATTCACTTATTAATATTTTTTAATAACATAACGTTACTAATTAATGCTTTCTATAATCAATAACCAATTATTTCCGTTCACATGATTTAAAAACCGATTTTGATCACGATTAATTATTTATAACTAATTTTGTGTTCCTTTTGTAGTATGACTATTATTTTAACAATTCAATGATTTGTATAAAAGTTTCTCATTCCACTATTTATACATATTTTTCTTTCATTTTGTGGTTTTGCAGAGAATAAGGTAAATAAATCTTATGATATCAACACATATATATAACGTTTGAAATATTTTTCACCCGTCTTACACACGGACCAATATCCTAGTGTTCGCAATAAAGTCAGGTACGTGGTGGTTATGATGGTTTCCATGAAGAGGATGAAAATCATGAAATAGGAGTGGATCGATTAGGTTTTAACTAATCGTAATAAAACTAACATGTCTCTCATCTAGTGGCGTTTGTGTATAATAAAAGATTGGGCCACTGTTAGAAAAGAAAAAGAGGTTGATGTTTTAGGCACCATATTTAAGGGCCTTCTAATCTTTTCTTTTTAAACTTTGACTAAGTTGGATTCTAGTACAGAAGTATATTTGATCAGTTCTTTCTTATCACAACTCAATCGGCTTTAAATCTTTTGAATTATATGTTGAAATTGCTATCACCAGATGACCAACGTCTGTTGATATCTTCGCCACAGAATTGCGTTATTGAGACCATCTGAAGATTGTAATCTAAAGTCATTAGATTGTTTATATGAAGTGTGATCTTCTCTAACATATTGTAACAAAAAAGTGTGTTATTATATTCCTACATGCTAGGATTAAATGTGCTTATCCAAAAAGAAGTGGCGTCGCTCACTGGGACCCCCCCCCCCAATTGAGCCGTGAAATTGCTTGATTTATAAGGTGGTATTTGTTTTTTTAGAGGTGGATCAAACCTCTGCAGCATGTAAGAAGAAGTAACCACATCTGTAGCAGAAGAAGTGGGCAAAACCTTTACAGCCTGTAAGAAGAAGACCGTTTATTTTTTAACGTCTGCAAACTAATAATTGAGCTAAAAACTAATAATAATTCTATAATTTAATTTCTAAAAACTAATACAAATTCAACAAATCAATTTATACAAAAAAAAAACAAAAAAAAACTAACAATAATTCAACAAATCAATTTCTAAACACTAATAAGAATTTAACAACTTAATTTCTACAAAAAAAAACTAATAAATTCAACAAATCAATTTCTAAAAACTAATACTAATTAACAAATCAATTACCTGGAGGGCGGCGGTGGTATGGGGTGTCCAGTGGAGGTGTAATTGTGTATGGTGGTGGTGGTGTGGGGTTGGCCGGCGGAGGTGTATGGCGGCGGCAGGAGGGCTGAGGCGGCGTGGGGTGGACGGTGGAGGTGTATGGCGGCGGAAGGAGGATGGAGGCGGCGTGGGGTGGCCGGCGGAGGTGTATGGCGGTGGCAGGAGGCGAGGGGAGGGGTGTGACGGTGGAGAGATGAGAGGGGTGGAGGGTTGCTAAGGTTTGATGGAGGTGTTTGAGGAAAAAGGTTTGATGAAAATAATATGATATCAAATGGGTAGAAGAGGTTAGAAGATCTTAGAACTAATGATCAAAGTCTGTATTAGAAAGAGGTCGTGCAGACTTCTTTTAATGAAAGGTATTCCGAAAACAAACAAACTGCAGACCTAAACGGCTGCGCGGCGCATACAAAAGAGATCAAGAAGACATTTTTCGAAAAAACAAACACACTCTAAATGATGAGCTCTCATTGATTTAATCTGGTTTTGACCCGTTTAAGTTAAAAAAAAATAAGTGGGTCATGGATCTCACCAAACTTGTATAGCCTTTAAACAGGTAATAACATCTCATTTGTGAAGCATTTTAATTATCAAACAATAATCTTCGCTAGTCATGGGTCTTACCAAACACGGATCCCATAAAATGAGTTATAATATGTCATTTAGGTTTAAAAAAATAAGAGGGTCATGGATCTCACCAAACCCAGATAATACTTAAATAAACACATATAAGCATATATAAAACATAAAATAGATGATTCATTTAATGTTTTATTCAAAAATAACATAACCTATATATCCAAGTATATTATAAATTTTCTGAAAATAAATTAGATTAAAATCCAAAAAATATATATCACAATATTAGAAACAAAAAATGTAAATAAAACTCGTAATACAAGGAATAAAATCTAGTTGTTTATAATAAAGGGTGTTAGTATTGGATTGAATTATACTATAAAAAGATTGAGTTAATACTTATACTGTGTTTTCGAGTTTCATTTAAGGAGATAAAAGAAAGGGAGGAGAATTGAAAGAGAAAAGAAAGAGAGTAGGAGGAAAATGTGTTACTTCATTTCATATTTCTAGTTTAATGAAAATGGAAGGAGAGGAAAGAAATTTAGGAGTTAATGGACAGTTAATGTTATACACACACATTTTCTCTCCTAATATCTCCAATTTGGAAGGATGAGTATGAACTTAGATTTTCTAATATTTTCTCTCCATTCTCCTCTCCTCCGCTCCTTAAAAAATCTCTGGAACATGATTCTTTCACATTTCCTTCCTCTCCCGTCTTTAAATGAGACTCGGGAACATAGAGTGTCCCAACCTCGAGTGGTTATAGCATACTGGTTCAAAGTTAAAACAAAGTGTGTGGTGTGTAATGTTTACGGATCATCATTTTTTAACAACGTTTAGAACTCCCATAAACCCCGAGCAAGGCCGGCCTAAAGCTATGGCAGGGTAGTCGACGGCCATAGGCCCGACACCCCGCTAGGCCCGAAATTTTTTTTCAAAAAAAAAATATATGTTTTTTTGTGAAAAAAAATATGCATAATAAATGTTTCAACATAATTACATAACCAATAGTTTGGTTTAGTGGTAAAGGGGTTAGACATATAACCAAAAGGTTGTGGGTTCTAGTCTTATTTAAGACGTTTTTAAGCTTATTTTTATATAAAAGCTTTACACAACTCAAATCATAATCAATTAAGCTCATTTAAAATTAATTTTTTTAAACCCAACAAAATATTCTTTTTGATTAAGGCTCAAAAAAACTTTCGCCTTAGGTCCAAAATTTTTTTCGTCTTTTCGGAGCCGGCCCTGACCCCGAGTGAGTCATATCAATCGTTTAGAACTACCCATAAACCCCGAGTGAGTCATATCAATCGTTCATACTGATTTTGACATTCTAAATTGACTTACCCAGGAACACCATTAAAAAGGAAACTCATCACTGTGAGAAAGCAATCTTAAATTAGGTTTCAAACATGAAACCGTAAAAATTCCAAGTCTTTAACTATATCATCCCATGACATTGAACAATATCCATTTTAATAAATATTCTTTCACCGACACCTTTAAGGAAGACTAGAAAAGAAACATTATGTGATCTTGAGAAGCCATTAGGCTTGAGAAAATAGACTTCCTTGATCCAGTCCTTGATACATTATGTGATCTTGAGAAGCCCAAATGGATTCATTTTAGAATGTCAACTTATAAACTCTCTCTCTCTATTTCTAAATTACATATGTTTTGACAACTAAGGAACTTGAATCTATCGTTTGAAAAACAAAATCTTATCTAACAACAACTTGGTACTGAAGAAACGTGGATCTACTCACTGGTAGCAGATCTACTTTCCTCGGGTTTTGATTGTACTATTTCACCGATGGTTCTTCTGGATCTGTGTTCTTCCACCTACAAAATGAACAACGCCGTTAACTTACCCCTCAGAAAGGGACAGAGGGGTCCTCTTTGGGGTAACCCTCCGGCGTGAGAATAAGTATATGGTGGAGAAGATAATAATAATGTGTAAGGGAATCTCAAGAGTATTGCTTAATAGCTGAATACTGTATGATTGTGTGACTGTGTGTTTGTATGTAACTGACTGTGAGTGAATGTAATTCAATATGATTGAATGTGATATCACTGCCTGTAACTGTCAATGATTGAGTATGAGTGTCCCCATCAAAGTGGAGTTGATGCTGTATTTATAGTGCTAGGGTTTTCACTGGTTGGGCTCAACCTCATTGGCCTCCTCCAATCGCACTGCGCCACGTGTCCTCTGGGACACCTGGCGCTTTCTCGTTGGTTGTAATCACGTGGTAGCACATGTGTCATGCTGAGTTGTCGACCTTTCATTTGGCAGCTGTCAACATCAGCATATTCTTACTCCTTAAAAAGATGCCTTCTGGAAGGTTGTCTGACGTGCACAATCAAGGTTGCCCTAATCCTGATTTGGATAAGGACGAGGTCGATTATGTGCATGTGTGATATGCGCCAATCCTGAGGATGCGCGAGGTCTTCTCTTTATTCTCACGTGCAGATATTTCATGCGCAGATGTGATATGCACGAGCATGTGATATGCGCCGCGCGCTGGTGCGCCGCGCGCATATGTGATGCGCGAGCATATGTGTGCCTGGGCATATGATGCCTGAGCATGTTTTGTATGCGCCATGCGCCTAGGTTTTGGCTTTGTGCCTTCATAATGTGTTTATCTTGTGGGTTGACCCGCCTTGCTCGGTGTTGAGGCGGGTACATACCTCTTCAAGCCCCCCCAGTCTAATGTGTGTCTTATCTCGCGCTAGCGCGGTAAGATAGATATTAGACTTACTGATGGGGTTTTGTCGTTTTCTTGGTTGTTTCCATCGTTGCGCGAAGTTCTATCCATTTGGTTGAAACGAAGGGTCCAAACACGTGGTTGGTTGGTGGTGTCGTGCGCCGTAAACGTGTCAGACGTTTCGTGTGCTCGAGGTGCTACAGTTGCCTTTCATGTCCCCTCGCACAGCTGTCTGGAACACGTGTCGCGCTCTCATTGGTTTGCACCAGCGAGTGGGGGCGCGTCTCTGCTCCGTGGCAGGTCCGTTACGTTTTTATGTCCCCTCAACAGTGTTAGGGACACGTGCTGCGCCCTCGTTGGCATACACCTGCGAGTGGGGGCGCGTGAAATCCGATCAGTTACCACTTTTCTCTCTCCTGGGCCTATAAAAGCAGGCCCTTAGGAAAAATTTTTTATCTTCATCTTCATTGTTGCTAATTTTCGAATTTCTGCCTTTCATATTCTGAGTTGAGTGTATTCATCGTTTCGAATCTTCGATTATCTGCTGCTGCAGTTGTATGTCTGATAGTTCAGACTCCTCTAACCCCTCAATCACCTCTATTGCCTCTCGAAGACGCCGTGTGAAATCTGTGGTGATGTCGACATTAAAGCAAAAGGGCAAGGGGAAGAGGGTTGTTGAAACCACATCGGAGGAAGTAGGGAGGACCAAGGCCACGAAAAGGTGGAATGAAATCCCCTGCAAGTTGAGGCAGGCCGATCTCGACAGCCTCATCTCGTCACAGGGTTTCCCTCCTGTGTTTGGCTGCATGTTGCCTGTGGCCGGGCAGACGGCGGCGGACCCGCCTCCCGGCTATATTTCACTGTACACCCATTTTTTCACCCACTGCAACCTTCGTCTTCCGATGACAAGGTTTGTAGGCGCGGTGTTACGTTTTTTCGGGATTCATATATCCCAAGTCCATCCGTTTGGACTTGTGCGCATGACTCATTTCGAGTTCATGTGCAAATCACAGCGCGAGGAGCCCACCCCTCGGCGCTTTCAATTTTTTTACAAGCCCAAGATCCAAGATTCTTGGATCTCCTTTATTCCTCGCAGTCAGAAGGTTAAGTGCAGCACCGTGTCATTCAAGAGCCTTCATGACTGGTCTGAGAGGTTCTTCTACATCAGGGCTGGTGTAATCCCCATCCGCATGTCGATGCGCGCGATCGATTCTGCGCCCGCGGATGCGGATGTTATTAAGAACCCAACCGGCGCTTGGGTTAAGAAACTGACCACCGAACCATCCCCCGCCAAGAAAATTCGCGAGGAGGCGCTGGTGGGGGTCGGCATGAGTAAGCTGTGGACCGACAGCGCGCTTGAGCCCGTTATCCAAGTCGACGGGTTGTGTAAGTTTATTTCATTGCTTTATTTCTTTTTCTGCGCGAACATAATTCTTTTTGCTGATATCACTTGACTTGTTTTTGCGCAGTCACCAAGGATTATATCCACGCCGCTTATGATGATCAAGTGGAGGGTGGCACCATCGCGCTTGGCGCTGGGGAGGTGGGCTTCCCAGATCGCTTCGATGACATGTTCATCCCTGTCGATCTGGCATTTGACTTTGATAGCGACGCGCCTGGTAAGCCTTCGCACTTATGCTTATTCCTTTAGAATACCAAATTTTGCTAACAATTGTGTTGCATGTATTGTAGATGCGCTGGAGAACTACGAGCTGGAACTCGCGGAAGAGGAGGAGGAGGAAGAGGAGGCGCCCCTACTAAAGCGCAAAGCTAAGGGGAAATCCGGCGCAGGGGGCAGTAAGAGACAGAAGAAAGACGACACCCCTGTCGCTCATCCCCATGCTCAAACGAAGGGACCTGAGGAAACCCAGGTGTTTACCACCAAGGTTTCTTTAGCTTCCCTGCCTGTGAAAGTGGGCAGACCTCCTGTCCACTTGAGGTATGGTGGCGTGACCTCCTCCCTTCGCGCGGCTGAAGAGAGAAGCAGTGCCGCGCCTGCGAAAGGTATACTTTGCTTACCCATAATTCTGATTGAACTTTTATTACATCTTTTCGCATTTGAATGTTTGCATGACCGGCGACGGTAGCAGATCAGCCTTAGGCGCAACAAGGTGCTGAGGCTGCGCCGGGGGCTGCTTCGAAGTCCCCTGTTCTACCCTCGGAAAAGGGTAGAATGAACTTTATGGCGATGTTCAACGCGCGAACAGAATTGCGCGAAGGTATGTTTTGCGCCATTGTCTTCTGAATTTTTTGTTTTGATCAAATCATAAACCCTTTTTTGTTGTTGATTTGTTCATAGGAGTTGTAGCTGGCGTACAAGCTGCTGGTGACACTCCTGGCGCCGTTGCCGGCGCAGCTGGTTCTGGTCCTGCTCCTGCTAGTGCTGAGTCTCCCCTTATTGGGATTACAAAGGAGCAGGAAGCCGTATTGCGCGCCGAACTGGCGGCGTCGAGACCTCCCTCGCCTCCTCCTACGCGCAGCCCTCTCCGCGAGGCTGGTTTGGAGCCCTCCAGGTCGCAGGAGAAGAGGCCTATTGAAGAAGATGAGGAGGATGAGGGGGCTCAAGCTGAAGACTCCTTGGGAGACCGCGCCAGCCCTGCGATGCCACAAGACTTCGCAGCGCAGACTTCTGGTGGGGCTGGCGCTGACTTTTCTGCTTCATCCCCGCAGGTATGTTTTAATTTGTTGCTCCGCTGCGCGTACCTCCATATAAGTATGTTTTATGACTTAGAACATTTCTTGTGTTTTGCAGGAAGGTGACCACGTTTACCGCCCGAGATGGAATATTAATGAAGACAGTTCCTTCCAATCCATGGGGGTATGCGAGGACTTCTGGGCTCATGCCGTGCCTCCTACTGAAAGGAGGTATCAGGAGGAGCGCACCCGCGCTGACTTGCTCAACGATCACATTTTCGCTGGGTCAGCTTTCTTTGCTGCCTCCCAAGAGCTTCATCGTGATTATATTAAAGTACGCGATGCTCTTGTGGCAGCCCAGCAAGAGGCTAAGGTGGCTGCCTGGAACCTTTCTGATGCTCGCGCACGAGCTGAGAAACTCCAGGCGGAGCTCAGCGAAAATCGAGCAAGTGCCAACACCGCCTTTATTAAGCGCGGGCATGAGCTCCAAGCTGCGCGGGAGAAGCAGCAGGTGGCGGAGGCCGAAGTTGCCAAGTACGCGCGGAGAGTGCGTGTCTTGGAACAGCAGGCGGAGGCGCGTGACCAAGCTATCGTCCAGAGTATCACTGAGAAATCATCACTGGAGAGCGAGGTTGCGCGCCTGAAGAAGGAGTTGGCGGCCGCGCAGGCCGATAGGGATGAGGCCTTGGCGACGGCAGCGTCTAGCCAGGAAGCACTTGATGCTGCGCAGGCGGAGAAAGAAAAAATTTTGGCGGCAGCAGCGTCTGATAAAGAGGAGCTAAAAAAGACCAAGGAAACTGTTGAGTTATTAAACTCCCAGGTTCCTGCCCTCGAGACGTCTGTTGCTGGCCTCGCGCAGGATCGCCAATGGCTGGTGTCACAGGGCATGACTCGTTGCGCTTTGGCGATGAAATATTCTGCCGAGTTTCAGGCCCTTGTGATGGACTGCAATGCTGCCGCGCGCCATGTGGGTCGAGCTGAAGGGTTTACGGATGGGTATGAATATGGGATGTTGAAGAAGAACCCATCCGAGTACCCTTACAAGAGCGACGCGGCCTGCGCGGACATGGCCGCGGTGGGGGAGAAGTATATGAACACTCCCATCCCCATCCTTGTGCAGGTAGCTTGACCTTAATGAATTTTTCTTGATTAATTTTCCAAGTTTTTGTACTCAATCCTTTTCTAATGATTTGCAGATAGCTGCGCTTGCTGACCAGCCCGACCTCGGCGCGCTAAAGAAGTTGCTCTATGAATGCGAGGGGGCTGGTGGCGATGATGGTGGCGCGGGGGATGTTGCCCCTGCCAGCGGCTCTGGCGCGGCGAAAGAATCTGCTCCTGACACCGTCGTGATAGAAGACTCCATTGAGGAGGAAGAACTTGACTATGGTCAGTTCGGAGATGAGGAGCGGGCCGCGCCAGATGCTGCGGGAGATGATGAGGGTGATGAAGTGGCTGACGTCGACGTGGAGACTTGAGAAGCCCTTCATCTTTCTAAAAAATTTTTTTTTTTTTTTTGTTTTTTGTTATACTTGTAATTTGTAACTCATCACACTTGTAAATTTCAATGTTATGGAATGAAATTTGTTTTCCCTTTTTCACATCTTGCGCATTTCCATTCATCTCTTCATGTCACACCCGGCCCTGAGCGGCGGAAACAGCCGGGCGCGCGCGAGTGGGGATTGATAATTAAGCACGGGCCATTGCAAAACATTCAAAGATTTTCATTGCGCATGAAATGTTTAATACAAATACATTACATTGTTTAAGATTACATAAAAACATCCAAGTATAAAAACTGTTGAAGATTTCCACGCCATATCCCCTTGCGCGGCGGGTACAACCACGCGCATCGAAGGGATAGAACTAAAATCTTCCAAAAAGCTAGTTTTAGATGTTCAGCGTGAGGTGCTCTAAGTGTGACTCCATGCGCTACCTAGTTATCTCCTGAAAGACACGTAAAAACATTTGAATCAGTATAAACTGAGTGAGTTCACAAGTTTTAGTAACTTGATAAATCGTATTGCATCATAATCATTCTGAAACATATTCTGTTAGCATCATTAAAACACATGCTTGGTAAGACAGTTATATTAACATATTCTGATAAAACCGTTCCGCGGGTTACGCGCGAACATTTCTGGGAACTGTGCTCGTCTGTGTAAGTGGCGCTGCCACTACGAGCTAAAATAATGTAATACCGTCCCGCGGGTTACGCGCAGACGTTTCTGGAAAACTATGCTCGTCTATGCAAAGAGGCATTGCCCCTACGAGCTAAGGATACTGTCCCGCGGGTTACGCGCGAACAATTCTGAGAAACTGTGCTCGTCCATGCAAAGAGGCATTGCCCCTACGAGCTAAAATAATAATTCCGTCCCGCGGGTTACGCGCGGACGTTGTGCCGGAAAACAAGGCGCTCGTCCATGCAAAGAGGCGCGACCCCTACGAGCGGGCTCAAACCCATAGTACTGCCCCATGACCATACTAGGCACTCGTCCATGCAAAGAGGTGCGACCCCTACGAGTGGGTGGATCAAACCAGCAGTCCCTACCCTTAGAGTTCCAATGGTAAAGTGATCACTTACTCGAATCTGGTGCACTAACATCGAAAAAACCATAGATAACTGTTCGCATTGCTCATCATGAAACATAACTTAAACACGTAATCGTTTGCTTAGCTTGTAAGTATACCATGATAAAACATTATTTAAGTACGTGTCCCTCGCCCCGAAAACAGTTTAAAATAGTGAAAACAGTGAAAATAGGGGCTGTGAGACTCACCTGTGGTTCTTGTTAAGGGATTAATCGAGATTCGGGTTTTCTTGGTGTTGGCCTCGGAATCGAAGGTCTAGAATACGATCAAATAACAAGTATATATATTAAGATCAAGAAATAGGAGAATACAAGGGTTGGATAGTAGGTTTCAAGGTTATATTCTCGGCTTACCTAGTAACAGGATCGGAGCTGGAAACAACGGATGCTTGGGAAAGGATTAGTGCAAGTTTGTAGTTCTTTGAAGTGTGTTTTGGGTGATAATTTAGGCTACAAATTTATAGGCAAACTCAAGGGAACACAATCCCTTGCTTTAGGGAATTGTAATCTTTTGAAATGATGATAAAGTATGGAAATTATTATTATTTATTAAAAAGAGTAGAAAAGTAGATTAAAGATTCTGATTTGATATGGACAGGACATGCAGGGCTGTGGCTGGTGAGAGTGGGTGGCTGGCAGTTGACTTTTACAGTTTGCTTTTTCAGTGCTTTAGACAGTGTACAGTAAAAAGTAGAAGTTTTCTGAAACACGCTACCGCCCTCTTTTGGGCGGGGACAATTTCCTTAAATCTGAACATTTTGACTAAGTGTTCTGCGCGTATAACTTGGTGCGCATAGCTTTCTGCGTGTAGAACATTTCTTTGCTGCGGGTAGGTGCGTAACCTTCTCGCAGTTTAGGGATATTTGAGTTTCATTTGTAGATTCTCCAGGTGGTCTTGGTATTTCAACATAGTGATCAGTCATGTTGAAGTCAATTCCATCCTGGAGCTTCAGACAAACTAGCTCTCAACGTTCCCGCCATGCGGGTAGGTTAGTTCCCTTCCGCACGCGCATAAACGATGTAGGATGCACCCGCCTTAGCATCATGCGGGATGGTCAACCCATAGACAACATAACGTTTAAGTTACATGAAAACATAAAGCCAAATCATTCACGCATGGCGCATATAATATATGCTCACGCAGGTTCTTAATATGGTGCGCTCGCGCAGGGCGCACATAACACATGCACGCGCTGACTAACATGGCGCGCTCGCGCAGGGCAAACATAAATGCCCGCGCTGATTCTAACATATGCTCGCGCCGGGCGCACATAATGTGCCCGCGCTGATTCTTAACATAGCGCGCTCGCGCAGGGCGCACATAACAAATGCACGCGCTGACTATCATGGCGCGCATAATATTTACAATCACCTAATTATTAGGTTGATTACTTAGTTTAAGGGGTTGGGAATTTACCGGGTGTCACATTCTCCCCTCGTTAAACGAATTTCGTCCCGAAATTTAGGAGACGTTGCTGGCAGAAGCCATGTTCTGAAAGAGGTGTGGGTATTTTATGCGCATCTGATCTTCTCTTTCCCAAGTGAATTCAGGCCCACGCCTTGAGTTCCATTGAACTTTTACCAACTTGATTCTGCTTCTGCGCAACCTTTGTTCTTTCCAATCGGTTACGGCTATAGGTTCTTCTACGAAGTGCAGCTGTTTGTCAATATGAATTTCTTCCAACGGTAAAATCAACGTTTCGTCAGATAAACATTTCTTGAGGTTGGATACATGAAACGTATCATGAACTCCACCGAGTTCGGCGGGTAAACGAAGTTTATAAGCAACCGGACCGATCCTTTCCAGGATCTCGAATGGTCCAATGAAGCGCGGATTTAGCTTTCCTCGCTTACCGAAACGGGGGACTCCCTTCCATGGAGAGACTTTCAAAAGTACTTTATCCCCTACATGAAACTCCAACGGTTTCCTTCTCATATCAGCATAACTCTTCTGTCTGTCGCGCGCTGTCTTAAGGCGATCCCTTATCTGAAAAATCTTGTCTGTTGTTTCTTGGATCAATTCTGGACCAGTCATTTGCTTCTCACCCACTTCAGCCCAGCACAGTGGGGATCTACACTTGCGCCCATACAAAGCTTCGAACGGCGCAGCCTTAATGCTTGTGTGATAACTGTTATTGTAAGAAAATTCAACCAACGGGAGGTGGGTATCCCAACTACCTCCAAAATCGATCGCGCACGCGCGCAGCATATCTTCCAATGTCTGGATCGTTCGTTCGCTTTGTCCATCCGTTTGGGGGTGATAAGCCGTACTCATGTCCAGTCGAGTACCTAACCCCTCTTGTAATGATCTCCAAAACCTTGAGGTGAACCGACTATCTCTATCGGAAATGATGGACACTGGGACTCCATGTTTTGAAACTACTTCTCGAATATATAGTCGGGCTAGCTTTTCCATTTTATCAGTTTCTTTAATCGGCAGGAAGTGCGCTGACTTAGTTAGCCGATCCACAATAACCCATATCGTGTCGTAACCCCCAGGTGTCCTTGGTAGTTTGGTGATGAAGTCCATAGAGATTTGTTCCCACTTCCACATGGGAATTTCTGGCTGTTGAAGCAACCCTGATGGTTTCTGGTATTCAGCCTTTACCTTCGAACACATCAGGCACTTACTGACATACGTCGCGATGGCGCCTTTAAGATTGGGCCACCAATACAGCGTTTTAACATCTTGGTACATCTTGTCTGCGCCAGGATGTACGGAATATCGCGTCTTGTGAGCTTCGTTTAAAACTTGCTCGCGCAATCCTCCCTTGAGAGGGACCCATATGCGGTTGGCAAAATATCGAGTGTTCCCTTTAAGTTCCAAATTCTTAATCATACCCCCAAGGCATTCGTTTTTAACAAACTCTGGTTTCAAGGCTTCTTGCTGAGCGTCTCGGATGCGGGTAGAGAGATCTGCGTGAATGGTCAACCTTAGAGCCTTGACTCGTAGCGTTTTTATTCGCTCCTTTCTGCTTAGCGCGTCTGCTACCACATTCGCTTTCCCCGGATGATACTTGATCTCGCAATCATAATCATTCAACAATTCAACCCATCTTCGTTGCCTCATGTTTAAATCCTTTTGATCAAATATATGTTGAAGGCTCTTGTGATCCGTAAAGATTATACACTTTGTACCATAGAGGTAATGGCGCCAAATCTTTAGCGCGAAGACAACAGCTCCAAGTTCCAGATCATGCGTTGTGTAGTTCTTCTCATTGGCCTTAAGTTGGCGCGAGGCATACGCTATAACTTTGTCTCGCTGCATAAGGACACATCCGAGTCCCTGGTGTGAAGCGTCGCAGTAAACAACGATGTCATCCGTCCCCTCGGGCAGGGATAAGATTGGCGCACTACATAACTTCTGTTTCAACATTTGAAATGCCGCTTCCTGATTCTCGCCCCAAATAAACGCCTTGTCTTTCTGAGTTAGCGCGGTCAGAGGTAGAGCTATCTTGGAGAAGTTCTCAATGAAGCGTCGATAGTAGCCAGCTAGTCCAAGGAATTGCCTCACCTCAGTTGGGGTTTTTGGCGCTTCCCAGTTTTCGATGGCTTTAACCTTAGAAGGATCGACGTGTATTCCTTTCTCGTTTACAACGTGACCGAGAAAGTGAACTTCTCTAAGCCAAAACTCGCACTTGGAAAACTTCGCATACAACTTTTCTTTCCTTAACAATTCCAAAATCATTCTCAGGTGTTGCTCATGCTCGGCCTTGGTTCGAGAGTAAATCAAAATATCATCTATAAACACAATCACAAACTTGTCCAAATATGGTTTGCATACACGGTTCATCAGATCCATGAATACAGCCGGCGCATTAGTTAGCCCGAAAGGCATCACTAAGAACTCATAATGGCCATATCTGGTTCGGAAGGCTGTCTTTGGCGCGTCTTCCTCATGGACCCTAAGTTGGTGGTATCCTGACCGTAGATCTATCTTCGAATAATAACTGGATCCCTGCAACTGGTCAAATAAGTCGTCAATCCTCGGTAAGGGGTACCGATTTTTGACTGTCAGCTTGTTCAGCTCCCTGTAGTCAATACACATCCGGAACGAACCATCCTTCTTCTTTACAAACAGTACTGGAGCTCCCCAAGGTGAAAAGCTTGGGCGTATGAAACCCTTATCCAATAGTTCCTGTAACTGATTGGATAGCTCTTGCATCTCAGATGGAGCTAAGCGATAAGGCGCTCGAGCTACTGGCGCAGCTCCTGGGACCAAATCAATACGAAACTCGACTTGTCGCGGCGGCGGTAACCCGGGCAAATCTTCAGGAAAAACTTCTGGAAATTCGCGCACTACTGGTAAGTCTTCAATTCTTCGCTCATCTCCTTTCTCTACTACATGCGCCAGGAAGGCGTAGCACCCTTTCCTTAGGCACTTACGCGCCTTTAGGCATGAAATCAGTTTCGTCGCAACTCCCTTCTTTCCCCTTGAATCATCAAAGTTTCTCCGTTCAACAGTGGAATCCGAACCTGCTTCTCATGACAAACAATCTCCGCGAGATTCTCGACCAACCAATCCATACCTACCACAATATCGAAACTTCCCAAATCTATTGGCAACAAGTTTATATTGAACTCATGACCTCCCATGACTAATACGCATTGCTCAGTCCTTTCATTCGCGCATAACTGCCTACCATTGGCTAGTTCTATAGTATAAGGTTTGTCTAGCCTACTGGTCGCTAAGCCCAGGGAGTTTTTAAACTCATGGGATATAAAACTTAGGTCAGCGCCAGTATCAAATAAGACAGATGCATAATGACCGTTAAGCAAAAACGTACCGGTTACCACATTCGGCTCTTCCTTTGCTTCACCCGCGCCAATCACAAAAGCTCTCCCGCGAGCTTGGTTTCCTTTCTGTGGGCAATCCCGACTGAAGTGTCCAGGCTTCCCGCATGCGTAGCAGCTGTCGCTCGATCCAGCTTCTCTGATGCGACAATTCATCGCCTTGTGTCCTGATCTGCCACATTTGGCGCATTCGATTTTTGCGCATTCACCCTCGTGGTGATACTTGCATTTGCTGCACCATGGGCGAGGCCCGCTGTATCCTTTCCTTGATGGTTCCGCGGCTTGAATCGCGTAAACTCTTGTGCTTTCCTGCTTCTTGGGCGGTGGCTGCTTGAAGTCTGATCCTCGGTGGGAGTTCCATTTCCTCTTGAAGTCAGAGGTTCGCTGCTCGTTCAAGCGAGCGGTCAACATACCCGCACGAACCGTATCCCTTGTAAGGGTGATGGCTCGCGCAACCGCCTCGTCAAAGGTCGGAGGTGCGGCGGGCGTTGAGCGGGACTCTAACGACAGGAGGTAACCCAAAGATGTACCTCTCGATTTTCTTTTCTTCTGTGTTTGCCATGTCTGGCACCAGCTGGCAAAGCTCGTTGAAACGATTGGTGTAGGCATCGATATCCGTTCCTACCATGGTGTGGTTCCAGAATTCTTGTTGCAAGCTCTGAATTTCTGCGCGAGAGCAGAACTTTCTCATCATCATTTCTTTCAATTCTTCCCAGGTCTTGTGAAGAGCAATTTCTCGCCCCAAAGTCTTTACTTGGAGCTTCCACCAAGACGAAGCTGCTTCTTGGAACATGCAGGTCGCGTAAAGGACCTTCTGGTTTTCACTACATCCGCTGATGGAGAGAACTGTCTCCATCTTGTCAATCCAATTGTAGAGCCCAATGGCTCCTTCGGTGCCTTTGAACGGCCAAGGCCTACAGGCCATGAATGTTTTATAGGAGCATCCTTTGTCCAAGGCTCCTGATTCGGGTTCTGGGGTCTCGTTCTCTTGGCGACCCTGACTAGATTCGGCCTTGCTGGCCTCATGTGTTGCAATCGCCTGCGCGATTATTTCTGCGAGCTCCTCGGGTGTCATGGTAATTCCCTTGGCTCTGGTTGGAGGCATTCTTTTCATAAAAAGAAAATATAACAAACTTAGCGCATGTACGCAGAGCACATAATGTTCTTATCTCTAGACACTGTGATCCGTGTTCCTAAGTGCGTGTGTGATTTTTCTTTTGAACATATTCTTTTGAAAATATTTCATGCGATTCCCCAAAGGTTATAGTCTAGGTTAAAAACTTCTTTTCCTAGTTCGCTATAACCAGTGCTCTGATACCAATCTGTCACACCCGGCCCTGAGCGGCGGAAACAGCCGGGCGCAGCGCGAGTGGGGATTGATAATTAAGCACGGGCCATTGCAAAACATTCAAAGATTTTCATTGCGCATGAAATGTTTAATACAAATACATTACATTGTTTAAGATTACATAAAAACATCCAAGTATAAAAACTGTTGAAGATTTCCACGCCATATCCCCTTGCGCGGCGGGTACAACCACGCGCATCGAAGGGATAGAACTAAAATCTTCCAAAAAGCTAGTTTTAGATGTTCAGCGTGAGGTGCTCTAAGTGTGACTCCATGCGCTACCTAGTTATCTCCTGAAAGACACGTAAAAACATTTGAATCAGTATAAACTGAGTGAGTTCACAAGTTTTAGTAACTTGATAAATCGTATTGCATCATAATCATTCTGAAACATATTCTGTTAGCATCATTAAAACACATGCTTGGTAAGACAGTTATATTAACATATTCTGATAAAACCGTTCCGCGGGTTACGCGCGAACATTTCTGGGAACTGTGCTCGTCTGTGTAAGTGGCGCTGCCACTACGAGCTAAAATAATGTAATACCGTCCCGCGGGTTACGCGCACGACGTTTCTGGAAAACTATGCTCGTCTATGCAAAGAGGCATTGCCCCTACGAGCTAAGGATACTGTCCCGCGGGTTACGCGCGAACAATTCTGAGAAACTGTGCTCGTCCATGCAAAGAGGCATTGCCCCTACGAGCTAAAATAATAATTCCGTCCCGCGGGTTACGCGCGGACGTTGTGCCGGAAAACAAGGCGCTCGTCCATGCAAAGAGGCGCGACCCCTACGAGCGGGCTCAAACCCATAGTACTAGCCCCATGACCATACTAGGCACTCGTCCATGCAAAGAGGTGCGACCCCTACGAGTGGGTGGATCAAACCAGCAGTCCCTACCCTTAGAGTTCCAATGGTAAAGTGATCACTTACTCGAATCTGGTGCACTAACATCGAAAAAACCATAGATAACTGTTCGCATTGCTCATCATGAAACATAACTTAAACACGTAATCGTTTGCTTAGCTTGTA